>NW_026067901.1:12597436-12941936 GCF_014885135.2 Alexandromys fortis | reverse complement strand
CAAAAAAAAAAAAAAAAGGGGGGGGGACATGGAAGGGAGTGGGAACTGGGATCGGTATACAAAATGAAAAAAGATAGTTTTATTTTTTTAAAAAATTAAATAAATAAAAGACCAGGATATGTAATGCATAAAAAAGCTATATATTAGTTCCAAACTTATATATAATACTAAGATGCAAAAATTATGTTTAACATCAAATAATTTGTATTACATAATCCTGTTTTGACTATTCTGCCATATATATAAATAGCCTACTATGAAAACTACTTTAATAACCTTAGGATACTCTAAAACAATTGCATTCTCCAAAATGAATATAGAAAGCAATTTAAAGTCAAGGTATAAAATTGCCCAGAGTTTATAGTGTTTTAAGTGAGTACTTTAATGGAATGAATTAATCAGTTTTCAACATCTTATAAATGTTTCTACTTCATTAGAATGAAAATCATTTCTGGCCCTAGCCCCCAGCTGCTTTCCCCACAGATAATCAAAATTTGTATATAAATTCTTATATATTTTTTTCTGGAAATACACATGTACAAATGTCTTCAGGGATCATACTTCACATTAGTGTACATATCTCAGAGAAAAAGTAAGAAAGAACCTAAAGCCTTAGTCAAGTATACTAGGCAAGTACTCTACCCTCAGCCTTATATAGTTATTTTATTGATATCCCTTTTCCTTAGTTTTTAAAAATTTCTGTGTATGAATGTTTTGCCTGTATGTATGTATATATGTGTACCATGTGCATGCCTGGTACCTATGGAGGCTAGAAGATGGCATCAGATCACCTATAAAAAGAGTTGTAGATGGTTGTGAGCCACTATGTCGGTACTGAGAATTGAACCCAGGACTTCTGGAAAACAAGTGCTCTAAATGCTGAGCCATCTCTCCAGCCCTGTGAGAAGCTGTGTCTTTTGTGCTTGCCTTTTTTGCTTATTTATTTATTTATTTATTTATTTATTTGTTTATTGAGACAGAGTCTTAAGTAATTTAAACTGGCCTGAAACACAGTGGATAGCCAATGATGACCCTGAACTCCTGACACTCCTGCCTCCATCCTCCAAGTCCTCTGGGCTTACAGATATGTACCACCATGCCTAGCAGAACTGTTGATTTTACATTGTTGTTTGTAGGTATTGTTAGTAGTTTATACATGCTGCCCTTTTTTAAGTAAACTAGATTATTTTGCAATGTCACTTGAAATGTAAAACAAAAGCACAAATTGCAGATGAAAGAATTTCTGTGAAAATGTGGTATTTATACAAATTGTTTACCAAACCTAAAAGGCAGAAGAAAAAAAGTTTACAATTCTGGAATATAGTTGAGATACAAATAAACCAGATTAAAATTCTGAAATAGTAAGAACATAATATAATGAGATAAAGAACGTTATTAACAAGAAATGAAGTGTAAATGTGTGTTAAATGAAGGGACAAATAGCTTTAACCTAGCATATAATCTTTAAAAATCTCCTTTAAAGGGGCTGGAGAGATGGTTCAGTGATTAAGAACACTGGCTGCTTCTTGAAGACCTGAGTTTGAGTCCTAGCAACCACATGGAAGCTCACATATAAGTTTGTAACACCAATTCCAAGGAAGTTGATGCCCTCTTCTGGCCTCCATGGGTACTGGCCACACACACAGAGCACAGACATACATTTACGCAAAACACCCATATACCTAAAATAAAAATCTATTTTATAAATATACAATTTTCACACAATAAGAAATCTTAATAGGTAGCATTAAATTTATGTTTAACATATAGAAATCAATGATGGTGGTTACTAAAAGATAGTGATCATGGAGCTAGAGAGATGGCGCAGAGGTTAAGATCACTGGCTGCTCTTCCAGAGGTCCTGAGTTCAATTCCCAGCAACCACATGGTGGCTCACAACCATCTGTAATGAGATCTGGATTCCTCTTCTGGCCTACAGGCATGCATGCAGACAGAACACTGTATACATAGACTATTTGCTCCAGAGGGTGAGGTCAGTCTGGTCTACAGAGTGAATTCCAGGACAGTCTAAGCTATACAGAGAAATCCTCGCTTGAAAATAAAACCACCTGGCTGGGTGATGGTGGCACATGCCTTCAATCCCAGCACTCAGGAGGCAGAGGCAGGCAGATCTTTATGAGTTTGAGACCTGGTCTACAAGAGCTAGTTCCAGGAGAGACTCTAAAGCTACAGAGAAACCCTGTATCAAAACAAACAAACAAACAAAAAAAAAGCCAGGTGTTGGTGGCGCACACCTTTAATCCCAGCACTCGGAGGCAGAGGCAGGTGGATCTCTGTGAGTTCGAGGCCAGCCTGGTCTAGAAGAGCTAGTTCCAGGACAGGAACCAAAAGCTACAGAGAAACCCTGTCTCGAGAAAAAAAAAAAAAAAAAAAAACAACCACCACCAACAACAAAACTTCAATATATAAAAACATTCCTATTGGGGCTGGAGATAAGAGCACTTGCTGCTCTTCTAGAGGTCCTGAGTTCAATTTCCAGCAACCACATGGTGGCTCACAACCATCTGTAATGAGATTATGCATGATGCTCTTAATGTAAGCTTCATAATCGTATGAAAGAATATTAACTCCTCCATTTTAAATAAAAATAAATAAGAGGGGCTAGAGAGATGGCTCAGAGGTTAAGAGCACTGACTGCTCTTCCGGAGGTCCTGAGTTCAATTCCCACAACCACATGGTGGTTCACAACCATCTGTAATGAGATCTGGTGCCCTCTTCTGGCCTGCAGGCATACATGGAGGCTGAACACTGTGTACATAATAAATAAATCTTTAAAAAAAATAAGAGTTTAGGAACTTATCTAAAGTCACGGTAAGTAATTACTATATAACACCATTAGGCTTACTTTAGGCACTTAAGTACTGATATACTTTATAAAATAATATATAATTACTTGAGCAATACTTTAGCATTGCTCAATGAAACACAAACTGTTCAGGTGAGACAATATATTTGCGTGTGTGTATGTTCATGTAGAGGTCAAAGCAGAAAATGGAGTGTCTATTGCTCTCTGCCTTAATGTTCTGAGACAGTGTTTCAGAACTAGAGGCTTGTTATTTAGATTAACCAGATTTTGGGATCCAAATGTTTCTGTCCTCTAAATGTTAAGCGTTATAGGCATGTGGAGCCATTCCTGGCTTATGTGTGTGTTATGAATTTGAAGTCAGGTCTGTATGCCTGTAGAGGAAGCATTCTTACCCATTAAGCCATATTCACTGCCCCTAAAATATTTATTTTTGAAAGGAAAGTCACTCCTTTGAAGGACTAGTATTCAGTACAGTACATGTTAAACTTTAATGTATGCCTGGTGATGATAGTGCACGCTTTTAATCCCAGCACTCAAGAGGCATAGGCAGGCGGATTTCTGTGAATTTGAGGTCAGTCTGGCCCACAGAGTGAATTCCAGGACAGTCAGAGCTACACAGAGAAACCCTCTTTTGAAAAACAACAATAAAACTTCATAATATAAAAACATTTCTATTGGGGCTGAAAAGATGGCTCAGAAGTTAAGAGCGCTGGTTGCTCTTCGAGAGGTCCTGAGTTCAATTTCCAGCAACCACATGGTGGCTCACAACAATCTATAATGAGGTCTGGTGCCCTCTTCTGGTGTGTAGACACTGTATATATAACAAATAAATTAAGTAATTAAAAACACATTCCCATTAAGATACGCATGAATGGATAATGTAAAGAAAGCAACAAAAATCCTTCCTGTTATTCAAATATAGTACATAGAAAAATGCAAGGAAGATACAGGGATCAGCAGTGAAAAACTCAACTGCCTTGGGGTTTTATAATAAATCAAATTTCTAAAATACAATTTGTGATAAAGAGAACATTACAGAAGTTAATTTTGTAAGAGTCAAATGAAGAGCTAAAGATGTAGCTCATTTGGTAGAGTGCTTTCTTAAATATACAAAGCCCTGGGTTCAATCCCTAGCACATATACAACTGGGCATGATAGTGCATGCCTGTAATCCCAGCACTAGGGAGGCAACAGGAAGATCAGAAGTTCATAGTTATCCAACATCAATGGAAACCATATTAGGTTGTCCTACCTAGGCTAGTTTTCCTTATTAAAAATAACATACAAAAGCAAGGGAGAGAGGAACAGATGGAGAGAGGAAAAGAAGGAGAGGAAGAGAGAATGAGAACACTTAGCTGGAAGTGTGATCAAGTCTCTCACCTTTCGTCTTTCGGGTCCACTGAATGCAATATGTCTTGCTTCTTCCACTGTCTCACAGACAAGGCCATTTCCACAAACAAACTGAATCACTTTCTTTAGCTGAGGAAATTGAGTCTTTATAACATCAATCATCATTTTACAGCCCTTAATTTCCCTTAGTCGTTCATTTATTGGCTTGATCTGAAGGGTGAAGGGAGATGTAGTAAATTAGCTATACTAAAATAAAAACCAAATGCCTATTATATTTTTTCACAGTATATCCAAGGGTTAACAATTTGTTCTTATATGCAATGAACTTTCAATAAGAACATAAGAAACTTATGTTCCACATTATATGATAAAATATTTTTCAAAAATATAAAAATTTCATCAAAAGCCAGAAAAAAAGAACTTCCAAATTCACCTGCCACTTACTAGTTGAAACATACAATATATAAGAAGTGATTTGTATTCTTTAAATCATAAACCATGGTGGAAGGCAGTTGTAACTTAGCTATGTACCCAAAAGCAGTATAACACTTACAGAATTAAAACCAAAACCAAAACCCCTCTGGGCTGAAATGACAGCCTTCCTATCATAGATGTACTTTCAGGTTTGTGTCTACAAGTCATAAATGTATCCATTGTGTATTATTGAAAACTAGCAAATATGATCTCATTTCTGTTAAAACAAAAATCCTATGTATACTAAAAGGTATATATATGCACATACATGGGATAGATATATACACATATATGCATACATATGTTCATATGGCCTGAATGTATAGAGAAACCCTCTAAAGTAGAATTTAAGAACTGTGTAATAAAAAGAAATTTTTTTTTGGTTTTTCGAGACAGGGTTTCTCTATGGTTTTGGAGCCTGTCCTGGAACTAGCTCTGTAGACCAGGCTGGTCTCGAACTCACAGAGATCCGTCTGCCTCTGCCTCCTGAGTGCTGGGATTAAAGGCGTGCGCCACCACCACCCAGCTTAAAAAGAAATAGTCTTTTTATAATTAATATATTTCTATATAAGGTTATTTTTTTACATTTATTTATTGTGTGTGCACGTGCGTGTAGCTGTCCTCTGGATGACTCTGGAAGTCAGAGGACAACATATGGGAATTGGCTCCTCTCCTTCTACCATGTAGGCAGAGGGACTGAACCTTGAACTCAGGTTGTCATGCTTAGTGGCAAATGCCTTTATACACTGAGGCATTTGATGGCCCCGTGTAAGATTTTTGTTTGTTGTCATTGTTTTTTCCTATATAAGATTTTAATTTTTAAAAAATTTTGCCTGTATATATGAATGTGCAGTACATGCATGAAGTGCCCACAGAGGTCAGAAGAGAGCTTTATATGTATGACCTACGACTAGAATTAACAGATGGATCTTAGCTGCTATGTGTTGGGAACCTAGCCCAGGTCTTTTGTAAGAGCAGTCAGTACTCTTAAGTGCTAAGCCATTGTTTCAGACTCTCCTGTATCAGTATAATATGTGTTTGCTTTGAAAAATGAATAACAAATAAAAATTATTTTTACCAGGCATGGTGGCACATGCCTTTAATTCCAGGACTCAGGGGGCAGAGGCAGGCAGATCTCAGTGTTCGAGGTCAACCCAGTCTACAAAGCGGGTTACAGGACAGCCAGGAATGTTACAAATAGAAACCCTGTTTCAAAAAAACCAAAAGCAAACAAACAAACAAACAAAAAAGAGTTTAAAGCCAGCCTGGTCTACATAGCAAGTTCTAGGTCAGTCAAAGCTACACTTTAGAACTTGTCCTCCCTAAGAAACAACAAAAAGATTTTAACAGGCAAATGAATTAAGAGTAAAACTTTATCATGGGCATATGCATAAGCAAAACTATGGAAGCAAAGCACAAAAGGTGAGCGTGACTTTAAGTAACACAAAGTCACTAAATTAAAGACATATTAAAATAAAGCTTACTAAATTTGGTAACTAGTAAATACCAAACATTGAAATTTCTTACATCAAGGTAATCTAGAGCAAGGAATGTCTCAGGTTCAGCTCTTTTCTCCTTCAGGACTTGAATACAATCTTTTGCTACCTTTTCTGAGGCTACAACAATGGCAACCATGTACCGGCCAAAAAGCTTAGTCACAGCGAGTTGGTATTTCTTATGAATAGGATGACACAGATCAAGCAGTCTTCCAAACTTAGTAAGTTTCAAAACAGGAGAAGAAAACAAATACATTAATGAAAAACATATAATTGTTTTCTAATGTAACAAAGCAGTATAAATAACTGTATACAATTTATATGTCTAATTTAATAGCCATATTCAAAATTAAACTGAATGCTTAAGTACTTTTAATGTGAACAGGTGTTTGCTTTCTCTAATGGACAACCTCTTGACTGTTTTTCTACATTATGAACCAACTGACTTCTTTGAACAGTAAGTGACTGAATGAATCCATATTCCTGCTCTACTAACTCTCCTAGGAGGACAGTACATATAGGTGGGGACTCAGCCAGTGTTTTGTAAAAGTATGCTATTTGAATATCTCATGCTCTCTCTGGAGTTTTTAACTAGCATATTGTTACAAGGCAATTCTATCCTGTTTGGAAAACACATTTTATTTAGTGGGAGGGATTAAAAATGGCTTCTTAACATAATGTAAAATCCTGGAGGAACCCCTTGAGAGAACATTTGAAGTTGCCCCCTGATTTTCTAGCTTTTAAAATTAATTCCCTCCACGTGGGAAAGAAAACACATATATATGTTGTGCTTCTTCCCAAATTAAGACATACTACGTTAGAATTTTCAGAATTTAGTCAATTAACCAGTTTGGCTTCTACAGAGTTTGGAACAAGTAATTCTATATTTAAACTGCTGAGCCATTTCTCCAGTCCTTTCTCCTTCTTTTAAAAAGAAATCTGGCCAGGCAGTCATGGTATACCTTTTTAATCCTAACACTCAGGAAGCAGAGGCAAGTGGATCTCTGTGAGTTCAAGTCCAGTCTGGTCTACAGAGTGATTTCCCAGACAGGCTTCAAAGCTACAGAGAAACCTTATCTCGAAAAAGCAAAATAAATAAATAGGTAGGAAAAAGAAATCTGTACTACAGCCATTTTCTGCTGTAAGTGGCAAATGCACATTCACTTCCTGGCCACCCAGACCCAAACAGTAACACAAAAACTATATTAATTACAACACTGTTTGGCCGATGGCTCAGGCATATTTCTTACATCTTTTTTTTTCTGTGTATTTTCCATCTTTATGTAGCTTATGTTTTTATTACTCTATTTCTTTTTACTGATTTTATTGAGCTATACATTTTTCTCTGCTACCTCTTCCTTGCTCCTCCCATTGAACCCTCTCCCATGGTCCCCATGCTCCCAATTTACTCAGACAGCTCGTCTTTTCTAGTTCTCATGTAAGATTGGAACCATGTATGTCTCTTTCGTAGGGTCCTCATTGTTGTCTAGGTTCTCTGGGATTGTGAACTGTAGGCTGGTTTTCTTTATGCCTAAAAGTCACTTATGAGGGACTACATATGATATTTGTCTTTCTGGGTCTGGGTTACCTCACTCAATATGATGTTTTCCAGATCCATCCATTTGACTGCAAATTTCAAGATATTTTTTCTGCTGTGTAGTACTTCACTATATAAATGTACCACATTTTCCTTACCCATTCTTTGGCCGAGGGGTTTTTCGGTATTTTCAGGTTCTGGCTATGACAAACAATGCTGCTATGAACATAGCTGGACACATGTCCTTGTGGTACAATTGAGCATCCTTTGGGTATATATACACCCAAAAGTGGTATTGCTGGGTCTTGACGAAGGTTTCTGAGAAATTGCCATACTGATATCCAAAGGGCTGTACCAGTTTGCACTCCCACCAGCAATGCAGGAGTGTTCCCTTTACCCCACATCCTCTCCAGCATAAGTTGTCATCAGTGTTTTTTATCTTGGTCATTTTTTTGATAAACTACATCAACGAATGAAATATTTACGTTTTTCTTATTTTTTGATTTTTATTGAGCTCTACATTTTCTCTGCTCTCCTCCCTGCCTCTCCCCCCTTCAACCCTCCCACAAAGTCCCCATGCTCCCGATTTACTCAGGAGATCTTGTCTTTCTCTACTTTCTACTTCCCACGTAGATTAGATCTATGGAAATCTCTCTTAGTGTCCTAACTGTTGTCTACGTTCTCTGGGATTGTAGTTTGTAGGCTGGCTTTATTTGCTCTATGTTTAAAAACCACTTATGAGTGAGCACGTGATATTGTCTTTCTGTGTCTGGGTTAACTCACTCAAAATAATGTTTTCTAGCTCCATCCATTTTCCTGCAAAATTCAAGATGTCATTTTTTTCCTGCTGTGTAGTAGTACTCCATTGTGTAAATGTACCACATTTTCCTTATCCATTCTTTGGTTGAGGGGCATTTAGGTTGTTTCCGGATTCTGGCTATGACAAGCAAAGCTGCTATGAACATAGTTGAGCACATGTCCTTGTGGCACAATTGAGCATCCTTTGGATATATACCCAAACGTGGTTATTATTGGGTCTTGAGGAAGATTGTTTCCTAATTTTCTGAGAAATCGCCACACTGACATCCAAAGGGGTTGTAGCAATGCAGAAGTGTTCCCTTTTCCCCACAACCTCTCCAGCATAAGTTGTCATCGGTGTTTTTGATCTTGGCCATTCTTACAGTTGTAAGATGGAATCTCAGAGTTGTTTTGATTTGCATTTCTCTGATGACTAAGGATGTTGAACATTTCCTCAAGTGTCTTTCAGCCATTTTAGATTCCTCTGTTGAGAGTTCTCTGTTTAGGTCTGTACTCCTTTTTTTTTTTTATTCGATTATGTGAACTTTTGGTGTCCAATTTCTTGAGTTCTTTGTATATTCTGGAGATCAAACCTCTGTCTGATGTGGGGTTAATAAAGATCTTTTCCCATTCTGTAGGCTGTCGTTTTGTCTTGTTGACTGTGTCCTTTGCTTTACAGAAGCTTTCAGTTTCAGGAGGTCCCATTTATTAATTGTTTCTCTCAGTGTCTGTGCTGCTGGGGCTCTATTTAGGAAGTGGTTCCCTGTGCCAATGCATTCCCACTTTCTCTTCTATAAGGTTCAGTGCGGCTGGATTTATGTTGAGGTCTTTGATCCATTTGGACTTGACTTTTGTGCATGGTGATAGATATGGATCTATTTTCATTCTTCTACATGTTGAGATCCAGTTATGCCAGCACCACTTGTTAAATATGCTTTCTTTTTTTCATTAAATATTTTTTGCTTCTTTATCAAAGATCAGGTGTTCGAAGGTGTGTGGATTGATATCCGGGTCTTCTATTTGGTTCCATTGGTCCTCCTGTCTGTTCTTATGCCAGGCTGTTTTCAGTACTTTAGCTCTGTAGTAGAGTTTGAAGTCAGGGATTGTGACACCTCCAGAAGTTCTTTTATTGTACAGGATTGTTTTGACTATCCTGNGTGATGCCTCAAGAAGTTCTTTTATTGTACAGGACTGTTTTGGCTATCCTGGGTTTTTTGCTTTTCCATATGAAGTTGAGTACCGTTCTTTTGAGGTCTGTGAAGAATTTTGCTGGGATTTTGATGGGCATTGTGTTGAATCTGTAGATTGCTTTTGGTAAGATTGCCTATCTTGGCCATTCTTACAGTAAGATGGAATCTTAGTGCTGTTTTTATTTACGTTTCTCTGATGGCTAAAGATGTTGGCTAACTCTTACATCTTAAATTAACCCATTTATACTAATTGATGTATCACCAAGAGACTGTGTACTACTGATAAGGTTCTGGCATCTTTCTTCTTCAGCAACTACATGGTATGTCTCTGATTCTGCCTTCTTTCTCCCTGAGTTTAGTTTAGTTTTTCTGCCCGACTCTATTCTGCCCTGCCACAGGCCAAAGTAGCTTCTTTATTAACCAATGGTAATTAAACATATTCATAGCATACAGAGGGGAATCCCATATCATTCTGCCATTAGATATGATTGCTGTACCAGTGGATTGTTTTAAAAATAGGGTTGTTTCATTTTGCTATGCATTGAATAAACAAGATTTTGCAACCCAGTCCTATTCTATTATCCATGATTCAAAGTAAAGATTGAGCATAATATAAAAGACTTGGGGATACATATCTTAGTTAGTAGAATGCTTGCCTAACATTCAAGGGGCCTTAGGTTTAGTCCCCAGCAAAATACAGACCGACAGACTGACAGATAGACAGACAGATACACACACACACACACACACACACACACACACACACACACACACAGAGTTCCCTCTCACACACACACACACAACACACACACACACAACACACACACACACACACACACACACACACACACACACACAGAGTTCCCTGAAGAAAAAAGATGTTTAAGAAAGACAATTTGAAGGAGATGGGAGATGAATCAGGTAGCCATGAAAATGTAATACCATGAAGGCCAACGGCAAGCATTTTGAAACAGAGCAATGATTGTCAAATACTAAAAAACAGATGATAAGGAAATCAGAGGACACACCGAGACATAAGTGAGGCCCCTGATATAAAAGAAAACAATGTTGCGAGGCTAACACCCCATGTGACAGAGGTTATCATTGTATTTTTGGCCAAAGAAAATAAGTAAGTACTACTGGATACAGTCAGAAATGAAAATATGGCAAGGATGCTTGCCAAAAATCATGAAGAACTTTAGTGTTGAGGTTTCTTGCTAGGAGGACCAAGACTACTTCATACCATGTCTGGGGATATTGGTCATAATGTATACTGGCTAGGTAATGTGTTCATGTAAATGTTTCTTTCAATAGTTAACTTACAAACACAATTTGAAATTACTTCTTTCTCTATTTACTATATTTTAAATATAAAATTGTCAAATATAGAACACATTTTTAAAAATATTTCTGCTTCTTTACAATGGTTATAATTTCAATCCCCAAGTAAGAGGACTATTTTCAGAAATGAGAAAGCATAGCATTTAAAATGAACTATTCATTCTAATTACCACGGAATCTGGGTAAAGTCTTTTAAGACTTTCCAGAACTTCAGCTCTCTTCCGCTGACGTTTTCCTTCATGGTTATCAATTCCAGCATTCTGTAATTCATTTGTAATAAGACCCAGTTCATCATTAACTTCAGACATTCTTGATTTTGTATTCTCAATTTCTTTTATCAGGGCTTCTTCTTGCTGTTTTTTGTCTTTTAAGCAATCCCTGTAACAGTAACAACAACCAAAAATGTGAGAAGTAAAAGGGTAAAACACGTCTTGTCTGACACTGTACAAGAATGGAGCAGTGCTTTATTAATTAAAAAATAAACACCAAAAACACCCAAAACTAAACAGGCAAAGGAGCTTTTGATTATTCTTTGTTTATCTGAAAATACATACTTACTATAGAGTAAGTATGGGGCTGGAGAGATAGCTCAGTGGTTAAGAGCACTGCTTGCCCTTCCAAAGGTCTTGAATTCAGTTCCCAGCAACTTGGTGGCTCACAACCATCTGTAATGAGATCTGGTGCCCTCTTCTGGTCTACAGGCATACATGCAGACAGAATACCAAGAATACTGTATATATAATAAATAGATTTTTTAAAAAAAAGTAAGTATAGACCAATATAAACCAAACAATCATCACATACTTAATATCAATCAAAATCAACTAAAATTCCTTAGTGATAGATTAAATACTATATATTAGCTTTCCTGATACAATTCATTATTTTTAAACATTTTAAAATTTATTTTTACTTTATGAGTGTTATCCTGTACATATGTCTGTGAATATTTATATAGTGCCCATGGAAACCAGAAGAGGGCATAAGATCCTGTCTGGATCTGTTACTACAGATGGTTGTGAGCCCAACTGCCAGGTGGGTACTGGGTCCTCTAGAAGAGCAGCCGGTGTTCTTAGTCACTGAGCCACCACTCCAGTCACCACAATTCATTATTTATTCATAAAATTTCAATATCAAAATAATTAAGAATTGTTATTGTTATATATTTATATTTTCAAATTTAAACACTTTACTCATTTTTATTCTCAATTTTTAAATATATTTATTACATGGTAAGTATAATTTTTTTTAGCAATTTATAAAGAAATGAAAGACACTGCAGTGAGACTATCTCTGTTGTTGTAGTGAGTGTTACACAATAGTAACATTCATTCACTATTTAAAGAATACACTGGATCATTTAGATAAAAATGTCCTGTAAAGATTGTTTTTCTACTTACATGCATGTCTTCGTATATTCCTCCAATTTCTCTATTCGTTTTTTATGCTCTTCTATTTGCTCTTTTATTTGTTTTAGATTTCCCTATCATAGGAAATAAAACTAAAATCAATTCCAACATTCCAAGCCAATAAAATGACACATCTAGAATTTGTTATGTTGTAAGTAGTTAAAAGCTTGAAATTTATCAAAGTATATGAGTATATATGAAATATAAGTATATGAAAATACTTAGGGCTTGTGTGATGGCTTAGCAGGTAATGAACTGAGTTCAATCATTAGGACATAAGAGAAGGAAAATGCCAACTCTCTCAAGTTGTCTTGACTTCTATATGTGCATCACAATGTGCTTGGGCATTTACATACACACACAAATATATAAATATATGTAATAAAATTTAAGAGAAAATATAAAAGAAAAATTTAATTTAAAAAAAGCTATCTTATATAGGGCTTTTGCATCTCACAGATCTTGGGATTACAGACTTAATATTTAGTCTCCAGTGATTTTATTCAAAAATTCAAACTTCAAGCATATTAGTTTTTAAAAATTTCTTTTGATTTGTGTTATGTGTGTTAGTACAGCACATTCATGCCTGGTACCCACAGAAGAGGGTATCAGATTACTCTGGAACTGGAGTTATGGGTTATTGTTAGCCACCATGTTAAGTGCTGGAAACTAAATCCTGAAATGCCAAGTTCTCCTAACCACTAAACCATTTCTTTAGCTCAAAATCATTATTTTCAAGTGCCTGTACAGTTCTTATCTGTCTGTCAAACTAATTCATTCAGTAAGTATTTATTCACTGGCTACACGCAGTAGGAACTAGAAATATAATAATGAGTGGGATAGAGTGTGTGTCCTCAGGAAAAAAGTAATTACAATGAGTACTTAAGTATCACTATGATGCAAGGATCTAACAGGCACAAGGGGAGGACTTCGTGTAACCTTTGCTCTATTTGTACTCTGCTATTAAATTCAAACTATGCAGAGCATAATCACCTGAGAAAAAGCAAGGTCTAAGATGCCTGAAACCACATGCAGCACTGAATCCGAAGCATACCATGTACTAGTGACTTTTACAATAATAAAACTAATAATAAAACAGAACAATACAATTAAGTTCATTTATAAATTATTTATTTTTGAACTTCCTATTCAGTTAGCCAGGGATACCTGGAACCATGGAAAGGGAAACTGGAGGATGAGGACAATAGTCTCTACCAGATTTTTAAACTTTAACCTTTCTTCCATATAATCAATGATAATCCATGAAGCAAACATCTATTGTGTTAGGTACCAGAGTTATAAAAATATGCAAGATAGGTTGAGGAGATGACTCAGATGGCTACACAAATATAAGAACCTGAGTTCAAATCCCCAGTAGCCACATAAAGTCAGGAGTGGCTGTACACCCTTGTAACCCCAGTGCTATTGGGACAGAGACAGGACAATTGCTAGGGCTTGCTGGTTGTTAGTGTAGCTTCAGGTTCAGCGTAAAAAAACTAGTCTAAAGGAAATTAAGTTAGGACAATGATAGAGCAAAGTACATGCTGTATTCTTCTGGGCTCTGTACCAATACAAACAGGCACATATACTCACATGCAAGTTCATACGTCTTCCCCACTCAAAAAATAAATAAATACATGCAAGACAGTTTTTTTCTAATGCAACGTACATGCCAAAATTAAGAAGCCTACCATAGAAATTCTACTATTTCACTTAATAATTTCATTCAGAGCTAACTATGGTGGTACACACTTTTAATCCCAGTACCCATGGGGCTGAGGAAGGCAAACCTCTGCGAGTTCAAAGCCAGCTTGATCAACATGGTAATCTCCAGGCCAGTCAGGGCTGACTCAAAAGGGAAAAAAATCCATTCAGGGCCAGAGGAATGGCTCAGTGATTAAGAGCATTGACTGTTTTTGTGGATGCAAACTCTCATAAGAGACATGCTTCCAGGAGAGAATAACTGAACAACTGTAGGGGTAGCCCCAGCCAATCACCTTGCTTGTAGGGCGGGGTCGCCTGAGGATATTTTTTACTAATAAATATTGCTGGTGTGCTCTCCCCCGCCCCTTCCTTTCCTGTTCTCCGCTGGAACCATGGGTTCTGTAAGTCTTTTACCAATTAAAGCTGAATATATTGTTATAATTTCTGTCTGCCTTCATTTACGCCACTACAAACAACAAATCAGGTAAGTCCATGAGGTCACTTATAGATTTTGACTTAAACTTTTATGTGTAACTAGGGAGCCTCTGGTGAACTTAAAGAGCCAACTTCAGATTTAACTTAAAACATGGGTGCTCTGCTGAGACTACTGTGCAGGATCAAGAGTGGTAGTTAAAAAAAAAGGGAGGGTGGTAGTAAAGAAAGCTGGTAGGCTACTAAACTGATTCAAACCAACAATACAGTGATAGTGATAACAGTAGAAATGGAAATACAATTGGATTCTTGTTATATTTTCAAGGTAAAGTCAAAAGTTTCCTAAAAGAAAGTCAAAGGCTGGCTCCATATTTTTTTTTTTTTTTTGATTTTTCGAGACAGGGTTTCTCTGTAGCTTTTGGTTCCTGTCCTGGAACTAGCTCTTGTAGACCAGGATGGCCAGGAACAGAGATCCGCCTGCCTCTGCCTCCCGAGTGCTGGGATTAAAGGTGTGTGCCACCACCGCCCGGCTTGGCTCCATATTTTTGACCTAAGTAACTAGTAAAATTAAAATGTCATAATCGGAGAGGGGAAAGACTGTGGAGTAAATTTTGTTAAAAGATTCAAGTTCAGTTTGGGGTCCAACTTTGATATATTTGCTCAACACCCAAAAGGAGAACCCAAAGTAGCATTTGGAGAGATACATGATCGGAGTTTTGAAGATCTGAGAGATAGACGTTCAAATTTTTAGTGCAGTATTTAAATATGTATAACTACAGATCACCAAGTAAGTGGATACAGGTAAAAGAAAAACTGTAACTTAGAAACAATAACAAGTTAAGCTTACAGCAGCACTTAGCATGCTACATACACAAATATCAGGGTGGTAGAGAACCTTCATAATGCATAAGGAACCATCTTTGCTCAATGTGCAGTAACAGTAGTTTTATACCCAACCCCTAGTCTTTAGAAAAAGAGTTATGAAACATTAAGAGGAAGTGGCTACTGAGTTTGTCCTTGAGTGTGACATATCTACCCTCACTGTACAAATGCAAAATATAAGGCCCAGAGAAATCTAAATAATTTAGTTATTACTGAGATTATACACAGTAAGTAACAAGCAAGATGGGCTGAAAGCCAAGTAAGTCTACCTTACTTGAAGAAAATAACACCATCTTAACAGTTGTTCCCAGCTGGGCACTGGTGGCACACACCTTTAATCCCAGCACTTGGGAGGCAGAGGTAGGAGGATCTCTGTGAGTTTGAGGACAGTCTGGTCTACAGAGCAAGTTCCAGGATAGGATCCAAAGCTACACAGAGAAACCCTGTCTCAAAAAAACAAAACAAAACCCAAAACAAAGCAAACAAATAAAAAAACCAGTTGCTATTCCCAACATAGACTAGCTCCTTCTGCCTGGTCTACAATCATTCCTCAGATATGTGGGGGAATGATTCCAGAACCCATGATTGTTAGCCTAATTTGCATATTCTCGCATTCTTACATAAAATGACAGATTATTTATATACAATCAACACATATCTTTTCCGGAATACTTTAAATACTCTCTGGAAGACTTAGAATACCTGGTACAGTGTAAATGCTATATAAATAGATGTTATATTGTATTGCTTAGGGAATGACAAAAAGTACATTAAAATGTTCAGTAAACATATTTTTACCCTACTGTTGGTCCTCAGTTGACTCCATGGCTTCAGGACCCACAGATACAGAGAGCTGAATGTATCTAACATCCTCAATGACCTTGCAGTTATTTATGAGATTTACTTCCCCCATCCTCCTCCTTGCTCTACTGAACTGAAGTGCATGCTCAGACCATGTTCATTACAATATAGATGCACAGAAGACACTCCCTGAACAAACAAACAAGGCACTGACTGCCTACTCTAACTATAAAAGTGTACTAATTATTTTTGCTGTGCTAGGGAAATCAAACCCAGGACATCAGTATTCTATCACTAATCTATATGCTCCTAGCCCCTCAGAATTTCTAAAATTTGATATAAATCTATTTATATATTAAGAAAGTAATATAAAGGGGAGTAACATCTTACTGCAAATAATTCTAAATTATGACCATATAATCTATGGTACCTGAGTGTCTCCATGCCTCCTCTTTTCAAATGCCAGTCTTTCCTTTTCTGCCTTCTGTTCCCACTGCAGTTTTTCCAGTTGTTGTGTCATTATAGCTACCTTCCGTCTTACTTGCTCCTTAAGCTCTTTGTAACGATCCAGCTACATAAACAGCATTGACACATTACTCATCTAATGAAATTATCTGTACAACATCCTGTTCTCATTAAAATCTTTATACAAATTAGATCATAATTAGACATCTTCTCCAGGTAAAATATGTGAACTTAATATGACAGTCTCCTTATTAAAAACTCTTTAGATAGAACAACAAAGTAATGAAGATAAACTCTATAATTAAGTTCTCTGACAGAAAATCCTGAAAAAAGGCAATCTGAAGAAAATGGTACTTTCTTCTGTCTTCTTAATCACAATTACTTTGGTGTATGTATGTTGTGACACAAGGCTAGTTTAACTCAATGAAAGAAATGAATAATGATACTTTAATTGAAAGGATGCTTGAAAACTGAGTTTTTTAGTTATGTTTTACTGATTAATAATTTTAATTCTGTATACTGTCTTACATTGACTATTAACTCATAACTGAGTAGTAAAAATCATCTTAAGTAATTTCCTCTGTCAATTAAGACTCTTCAAAGCTACATATATATGATCTTTAAGCTCATTTAATACCCAACAGAATTGTTTTGTCTTTAAGTTAGTAACAATTACTTAACTTTTATTACAGTATAATTCCAGGTAATACTGGGCTTTAATTAACTCATAAATATTATAACACCATCTAACTATATGAAGGAAAAATATCTTAGTTTCAAGATTAAATTTAGATTCTGTAAACAGATTAAAGAAAATTAAAAATTCCTATAATTTACATTCCAGGTATAGGTATAATGACAAATTATCAGAGATGTTATCCTTTAGATTTTTTTAATTAAAAAGAAACTGAAATAGAAAAATGTTTCTAATATTTTCATTTTTTTCACCTGAGTATTTTCCAATTCAACGTCTCGTCCTTTATGTAAGACTTTTTCTTCCAATTGCTTTTCAAAACTTCTCCATGCTCTATCTAAATCAACCAGTTCTGCCTCTAAGGTTTGAATGTCATCTTCCTGCTTAGAACATTGTTTTTCATTGTCTGTTATCAATTTCTTAGATAAGTCCAATTTCTTGAGATGGTGAGAAGTATTTTCTTTAGCTTTAATATACTGAGGCCTCTTCTGGTTTAAAATTGCTTCAAGAGATCTAAAAAGGAATAAGCCAGTCTTATGAATTTGTTTTAGCATATAAAGAATGTAATTAATCTATTATTTATTTACATTTTTAGTTTTGGAGACAGGGCTCAAAATGGAGCCCTGATTGAACTGGAACTAGCTATGTATATAAAGCTGGCTTTGAATGAAAAGATATTCCTGTCTCCCATGTACTAGGAACAAAGGCATGAGGCACCAAACCTGGCTAAAAGAAATTTCGATAAATATCATTCAAAAATAAATTCTAAAAATTAACTTGCAGAGACGGCTGTAGCCACCAAGCTGTAGCACATTCACTATGTTCCCTTTTAAAATGGCCCTCACCCACCTCCCATCTCTCTCTCCTCTCCTGCTGCTCCTGTCTCCAGAGACATCTCCCCCTCTCCCCTCCCTTCCTTTTATATTCTCTTTCCCTTAATAAAAGCCCCTCCATGCAAACTCTGTCTCATGGTATCATTCTCTAGTGCATTGCTTTTTCTAAATTACTACCTTGTTTTCCTGAGAGGGAAGGCTCTTCTGGCGCTTCCTCCTGCCGGCAGTTAGTTTGAGGCATGCCTGGATCCTGAAACACAGCTTTGCTTCTCCAGATAGCTGGGTCCCTCCATCCAAAACTGGCAAGATTGGTGAGCCCCTCCCACTTCCCCACTTTTGGCTATTTCCTGAGTGAGGACTAATCTAGTCTCTTGAGCGTGGTTCCTCTTTTTTTTTTTTTTTTTTTTGGCAGAGTTCGCTGAAAGATAATCACTTCACGCTGGGACCATACCCACCTGCTCCACCTTTAACAGATCTACTTTCTCCTTCACTGGCAGCTTTGCCTTCCATTCAATATTGTCAATTGGGTCTCTGGCAGGGCTACCCTTCTCTGACCATTCCCCTGGATGTGAGGCTTCCTTTCTCAAGAACAGCCTTCTCCTTGTCTTCTGGCTTTTCTCAAAGTCCTGGTACCAGGTGACTGTGTCCTCTCTTGGGCTCAGAGTCCTTGGCATCTGTCCTTTGCATGACAACCCAATGGACTTCCTATACCTGTCTTGAAATTGATCCTCTCTGAATTCCTGGGACACTAGAAATTGTAGATCCTTGGTTCTTTTCTGCCTCATTCATGGGAACTGTATGTCATTATTTATACTTCTTGCTCCCACTGGGATGCTTTTTTGGAGACCCACTGATCATTCCTAATCATCTATTTCATTAGGTGAATGGGAATATAAGAGGGAAGGGGAGGGGGAAGACTGGCCTCTGAGGACTGAAGCAGCAGAAGGACAGAGAGAGGGAGGGAGGGAAAGGGAGGGAAAGGAGGAGGAGGAGGAGGAGGAGGAGGAGGAGGAGGAGGAGGAGGGGAAGGGAGGGGAGNGAGGAGGAGGAGGAGGAGGAGGAGGAGGAGGGAAAGGGAGGGAAAGGGAGGGAAAGGAGGAGGAAGAGGAAGAGGAGGAGGAGGAGGAAGAGGAGGAAGAGGAGGAAGAGGAGGAGGAAGAGGAGGAGGAAGAGGAGGAGGAGGAGGAAGAGGAAGAGGAAGAGGAAGAAGAAGAAGAAGAAGAAGAAGAAGAAGAAGAAGAAGAAGAAGAAGAAGAAGAAGAAGAAGAAGAAAAACAGAAGGCTAACATAACCTGCGGAGTAACAGATTAAAGTTGGGAGACATCAGTATGATTCTTGCTTATGCTGATATGAATACAAACGTCTACCTAGGAACTATTTAAAGAAAAGCGTATATCTGGATGCTCCAGTGATACAGCTGGTGAGTGATCAGTACTTATACAGAAATATGTATATACAAGTTAGTATATACATCCATACTTCCTAATCTGCCAGATGAGAGAGTCTAGAAACAGTATTAATGACCACTAGGATAGCCAGGATTACACAGAGAAACTCTGTCTTGGAAAACAAACAAACAAAAACTTTACAAATGACTGAGATGAACCTCCTGTGCAGAAAAACAAATATATCATATGGACCTTGCCTCAAAATGGAGAAAATCTCACCTCTGTGTCAGAGGATTAACTTTACTGTAGAGAAACCTGACAAGCACAATCTTAACTTAGTCACCTGAGTCAACACGAATAGTGATATCATGTTGATATTATGCACAGGATATGCCTAGAATATGCTGAATGACATTTTACTTCACCTTCAGAAAAAAAGCTTACAATAATATTTCTTCAAAACTACCATGTTGATAAATTGTCACAGCCCAAAGGAGTCGAAGAACAAATAACTAAATGTAATACATGGTATTCTGGGCCAGAAAAAACAGCATGGACATATGGGAGAAAGGTACCATATTTTTAATGTTTCTGTATATCCAGAGACATTACAAACTAAAATTTACATTTTATTTTTTAAGATTTATTTATTACATACAGTATTCTGTCTGTATATATGCCTGGGGGCCAGAGTGGGTACCAGAAATCATTGCAGATGGTTGTGAGCCGCTATGTGGGTGCTGGGAATTGAACTTAGGAGCTCTGGAAGAGCATCCAGTGCTGTTAAACAATGAATAATCTCTCCAGCCCTCAAATGTACATTTTATAAAGTAAATTTCCACTAGGGGTGGTAGTACACACTTTTTATCCCAGAACTCAGGAATCAGTGGCAGGCAGATCCCTGTGAGTTTGAGGGCAGTCAGGGCTAGCTACACAGTGAAACTATGTCTCAAAACAAGAAAGAACAAAACAAAACAAAATAAATAAATAAATAATTTAAAAAAGTTCATCTGTAGGCTGGGAATACAGCTCAGTGGTAAACTTCTTGCCTATCAAGTGTGAACGTCTAAGTTCAGTTCCCAGTACTGACTCCTGAACATATTAACTTCTAAAGTGTCAATTATATTTTCTCAATTTACATGAAACTCAACCTTTGGACTAGAGAAATGACTCAGTGGGTAAAGATACTTGCTGACAAATTAACCTGAGTTCAATTCCTAGAACCCACGTGGTAAAAGGAGAAAACTGCCTTCTGTAGGTTGTCCTCTGGCCTCCACATGCATGCTGCAGTAAGCACAAGCACACGAGCACAAGCAGATTAACTGTCATAGAAACTTTTTAAAAAGTCTAACTGCTAATATCTATTTTTAAAACTTACTTCAGTTCTTTTTCCGTTTGCTGTAGTTGCCTACTTAACATGCCATGATCCTTTTTCTTAGCTTTAATTATGTTTTCATGGTGAGAAAGAGTGTCTTTTACAACACTCAAATTCCTGTCCATATGCTCTAATTCAGTGTTCAGAACATTAATTTTTTCCTCGTTGTAATATAGTTGGAAAAGCATCAGTTGTATCTTGTTTATTTTCAATTCTTCAAGAAGACTTTGGTAACGTTCTGCCTATAAAACAGTAGAAGAGAAGGTAAAAGGGTATATACTTAAGCGTCTGTTCATGACTTCTATTGTGTATTATCACATCACTGCTAATGAAATTTGTCACAGAAAAGCATTATCTCTTCCCTGTTCTCTCTGTCTCATTTTCTTGGAGAGAGGGACAAGGTCTCATATAATCCAGCTAGTCTTAGACCTGCTATACAGCTGAGGATAACCCTGGACTCCTGATTTTCCTATGTATCTCCCAAGTGCTGGAAATACAAATGTGTACCACCACATCTATCCAAGAGAGATTATTCCTGACAAAGGGAGAATTATTGAAAGGTTTCTTAATATACTTCTAAAATAAAACAGCAATCAAGAAGTGAGTCTGCTTTCATGCGCTCAGTGACCAGGTTGTGACAGTAAAGTGCCACCTGTCAACATGGGTTCTCAGAAAGTCTGACAAGTTCCTTAGCACTGCTGGAATCTTCTTCATTCGAATATGAAAGGAACGTTCTATAAATAGGTCCCCAGCCACTTTACAGTGATTCTTAGTAAAAATTCTTGCTCTAAGAAGTAATTTTTACACTGATAAAACTAACAGGAATATTAAATCTTAATTACACACGAAAAGGAAGAATTCTCAACATTTGTGCTAGCAATAAAGAAAATAAGGGAGTGGGCCACCAACTCATGAAGTGGGGTCCTAGTCAACAAAATTTCACTAGTAACTTGTAAATAGATGCCTGCCAAAACTGTTGTAAAAAATAATCATAAATTTGAACTATTCTAATTGTCTTTATGAAAATGTTTTACTCTCTGCTATTTTAAAAGCTGTTTCAGTATGTTCTAAATACTATGTTCTGACTTAAGGCCCATCCCTTTTCACTAACAAAATACAGAATATATATAAACATTTACAATATGAAGAAACTGAGCAATAAGGAACACAGTCATCTTTCATTTATTTTCTCAAATATTTACTGAGCTACATGACAGATCCTGCTTTATGTGTTGGGAATATGATTGAGAATAAAATGAGATAAATCATCTTTGTTCTTATAAAGCTTATATTCCAGTTTTTCTAATAGAAGGCAAAGGACTGGGAGACTGCTAAAAACGCAAACAAAAATAAGGCAATTTTATACAGAACTATGCTACAAAAGAAACTAAATTAGTAATATGATAGGAAGTAGGAGATAATTTAAATGGGACTCTGAATAATAAGTACTTAATGAGGAAGTGGTTTGGGGAAAGCTTGAGTTACAATGCATTACCCATGTTAAAAAAAAATCAGAAATGTTTGTGAGAGTACAGCTATGTTCTATTAAGCCGAACATCAGAGAATATAAAAACATACAATGTTGTTCTTGTAATTTGTTTTGGAAATGTAGTTATTTTTCATTAATATATTAGCTATGCTAACATGAAATTATCTTAACCAATTAAAAATTATTTAGTATTAATTTAAAACAGAACAGAGTTGAAGAGATGGCTCAGCAGTTAAGAACACTGACTGCGGGGCTGGAGAGATGGCTCAGTGGTTAAGAGCACTGACTGCTCTTCCAGAGGACCGGGGTTCAATTCCCAGCACCCACATGGCAGCTCACAACTGTCTGAAAATCCAGTTGCAGGGGATCTGACACCTTCACACCAATGCACATAAAATAAAGTTAAATAAACCATAAAAATATTTAAAAAAAAAAAAAAAAAGAACACTGACTGCTCTCGTAGAGGACTGGGCTCGATTCTCAGCTCCCACATGGTGGGAGTTTGCAACTTCAGTTCCAGAGGATCCATTGTTGTGTGAGAGGGCCTGCTTTTGGTCTTGGCCACCCAGCTAGCTTATACCCGAAATAACTATAGAGAAACTGTATTCATTTAAACACCGCCTGGCCCATTAGCTTTAACTTCTTATTGGCTAATTCTTACAACTTAATTGAACCCATTTTCATTAATCTGTGCATTGCCACCTGACTGTGGCTTACCAGCATGAGTCTAATCAGTGTCCATCTTAGGCAGGAGAACCATGGCTGCTGCCACACTGCCCTTCTTCCCAGCATTCAGTTTGGTCTACTCTACCTATCTAAATTCTGCACTATCAAAAGGCCAAGGGCAGTTTCTTTATTCAACCAATGAAAGCAACACATAGACAGAAAAGCCTCCTACACCAATCCGTTATCTTCTTTTGGCCTCTACAGGCACCAGTCACATGGTACACACGTACACACACACACACACACACACACACACACACTTAGACAAAACATTCATACACATAAACGTAATAAAATTGAAACATAAACATACAAATATTGGCAATATAATGTTATGAAAAATTCTTTGGGGGGTCAGGTCTTCAGTAACTTTTACAAGTGTATAAGAATCAAGATACAAAAGTGTTGAGTACTTCTGCTATACTGTCTTATATGGCATACAGAAAAAATTTATCTTGGGGCAGCAAGATGGCACAACAGGTTAAACGTACTGCTGCCAAGCTTAGCTATTTGCATTCAATCCCCAGGAACCACATAGTGAAAGGGACCCCTGACTCCTGCAAGGTGTCCTCTGTCCACCACATATGGATCTATGGTTCTCATAAACATATAATATAAATGTTGAAAACTATTTACCTTTTCAAATTTTTATTGAACACCAGGTTTTGTTTCACATTACTGATGGAATCTTTTAGTACAACACAGCCAATAATTTGGGCTTTCTGTTTGTTTGTTTTTAGATTTTTTTGAGACAAACTTTCTCTGTATAGCCCTGTCATGGAACTAGTTCTGTAGACCAAGCTAGAGTCAAACTAAAGAGATCTGTCTGCCTCTGCTTCCTGAGTGCTGGGATTAAAGGTGTGCACCACCATGCCTGAATAATAACATAATTTTAACAGAATTTTTCTATTGAATATGTACTTATTACTGTATTGTAAGATATTACTTCAGAACATCTTACCTCTTCTTTCTCGATTTTTGCATGCTTCCTCTCTGCAGCTACATTTTTTTTCCGATTAAAATGAAATTGTGCATCTTCTTCAGCTTTTTGTAACATCTTTTTCTTTGCCTCATATTCTCCTATAAACTCTCCTGAAGTACTGATTTCTTCAAAAAACTGAGTTCTCTCTTTGGGTTTTTTCATAGAAATTGACTCTACAGTTCCCTATTAACAACAGTAAAGCATAACAGCATGTAAAATATGGTAGCATGTTTTAAAAACAGACCAAATGAGTATAACTACTTACCTGGAAAACTAGACAGTTCTGTGCTTTGACTATTATGCCTATCTTTTCCAACTGTGCTACATATGCAGAACGAGTCACAGGTTTATCCCCAAAATGAAATTCTGAGCATCCCCCTAAAATAAACAAAATAAACCACTATAGAACGTTTTTACTGAACTAGTTTTACAATAATATAATTAATACACCTATACATAAACTCTTTTCATTACTCAACAAATATTATAAGTATATGCTAAGATTATTTCATGGCAGTAACAGATAAAAAGTGTTCTACCTCAAAGAGTTCATATCTTAGAGATAAAAACAAAATATTTAAATAAAATAAATAGCATGTGAGAAAGTGGCATCTTGCTGCGGGAAAATCCTTCTGTACTCTGTGCATATGTATCGCTCTCACTGGTTAAAAATAAAGCTGAGTTGGTCTATAGCCAGGCAGAATAAAGTTAGGTGGGAAAGTCAAACGGAGATACAGAGAGAAAGAAGGGTGGATTGGAGGGAGACTTGAGCCAGCCACCCAAGAAGCAAGATACCAGAGGACCAGTAAAGCCACGGCAATGTGGAAATACATAGATTAATAGAAATAGGTTAATTTAAATGTAAGAGATAGTTACAAATAAGCCTGAGTTATCAATCAAGCATTCTGTAATTAATAAGTTTCTGTATATTTATTTGAAACTGGGTGGTCGGTACAAAAGAAAATCTCAGCCATAGTTCACAGTATCTATAAGGAACAAAGGGATGTTTCTGCATGTGGAAAAAGTTATTTCAACTTTGAATACAGTGAATAAAGAAATTTTTATTGAAATGGAGAATTTTCAAATAAAAAGCCAAAGGTTAGGTATTGTGACATATTCCAGCACCTTTAGGAGGATCACTTGCACTTGTGTTAACGGCACATTGAGCGCTCATCACAATCAATAAATGTCCAAAAGGGAGCGAGAAAATTGACCGAAGATTACTCCAAGTGGTAAAATGCAGAAATATTTAAATTATATATATAAATATATGTAATGTAAGTTAGTACTACAGTTTTCATACTTTAGAAATGTAGTGAAGTTAGACATGGTAGCACATGTGTGTGATATCTGCACTTGAGAACCTAAAAAGGATTATGAGATAAAGGTCAGTTGGACTACATATCAAGACCCTGTCCAGAAAGTGAGGGAGGGTGGGAGAGAAGATGTAATATTTATTCTAGTAAACTAGAAAGAAAACAGCAACAAGTAAAAATAATAAAATATATATCTACTTTTTATGACTTTATAATGTTCTTGCATGATATAATTATAGATGAGCTATAATAGTAACACGGGGAATTCATGAATAAATAAGTAATAAATAATATTAAACATTTTATTCAAGTTGCTCTTATGTATATATAAGCCAAAATATATTTACAAGAAAACAGCAGAAAGAAGCAAAGAAAGCAGTTTAATAATGTCTCTACTTAGAGACAGGCTCCCTCCTTCATCTTAAGTAAATATTCAAGTATAAAACTGCTGCTTCACAGTAAGAGTACTGAAAAAGTGAGTCTGCTTAAACAAGAGACTTAATAGGAACTAAAACAGGTTCTGTTATTTGCTTCTAAGAAAAAGGGTCTGTTACTCACTATGCCACTAATTAGTCTCACACTTCAAAGAAAGAGCAATCTGACTCTAAACGAAAATTCACACACACACACACACACACACACACACACACACACACACACTACCTCGGATAATCCTTGTGAATGTTTTCTCTTCCCCACTGTCCTCTATGTATATAATTTTGACACTTGCAGAAGAAGAAACAGGTTTTCCAATATGTGCTCCATGAATAAGTTCTTGAATATTTTTTACTCTTAAATTAGTTGTTTTTTCTCCCATTACAAAACTAAGTGCATCCATTACATTTGATTTTCCTGGATGAAGAAAGGAAGATGAAAATTCTTATTTATTTATTTGGATTTTTTTTTGAGACAGAGTATCTCTGTTGTGCCCTGGAATCACTCTGTAGACCAGGCCGACCTCAAACTCACAGAGATCCACCTGCCTCTGCCTCCTGAGTGCTACTATTAAAGGCATGTGCCGCAACCACCCAAAAGATTCATTCTTAATGACTGAAAAACCTTCTGAGAGTCAAAGAATTTAAATCACCAATGGAAGTGAAATATAGCCAATATGCAAGTCTCAGAAGCCTTGTCTGGTCAATGTTCAAAATCTATGTGATTGGGAAAACTCCAGGTAGGTGGATTATTTCTCCTATGTAGCTGTGGCAGGAAGATGTGAAATTAAGGATATAAACACATGAATCAAAAACCAATTAACTACATAAAATTAAACAAAACAAACATGGACCTCAGATCTCTCCTATTACTGGATATCACACAGAGCAAATCACTTAACTTCCCTATTTCAGTAACACCCA
The DNA here is from genome assembly GCF_014885135.2 of Alexandromys fortis. Taxonomy (NCBI): domain Eukaryota; kingdom Metazoa; phylum Chordata; class Mammalia; order Rodentia; family Cricetidae; genus Alexandromys; species Alexandromys fortis. The sequence goes on along the minus strand of NW_026067901.1, from coordinate 12,915,069 downwards.
TTTTATAAATTGGGAAATGATCATATAGACATTATAACAGCACCATACCCCTCTGTATTTAAAAAAATTTAAAAAGCTATCTGGGTAGTGGTGGCACATGACTTTAATCCCGGCTCCTGGGAAGCAGAGGGAGGCAGATCTCTGCAAATTAAGAGGCCAGCCTGATCTACAGTGTGAGTTCCAGGACAGCCTGGGCTATTAACATAGAGAAACCTTGTCTAGAAAAACAAAGACAAAACAACAACAACAACAACAACAACAAAACCATAAAAAGTTAAATGCTAACTGAATGTAAGATCTTCTCAAGGTATAAACTGAGACTGCTAGAATCTTCATGTTTTAATACTTGGATCTGGGAAAGGTTTTTACATTTCTTGGTAAGAATGTAAAAAACGGTGAGAGCTGGGTGGTGGTGGCGCATGGCTTTAATCCCAGCACTTGGAAGGCAGACAGGCAAATTAAGAGGCCAGCCTGATCTACAGTGTGAGTTCGAGACCAGCCTGGACTACAAAAGAGCTAGTTCCAGGACAGGTTCCAAAGCAAGGTTGAGAAACCTTGACTCAAAAAACCAAACCAAACCCAAAAAAAAAAAAAAAAAAAAAAAAAAAAAAAAAAAAAACTTAACGAGACAGGACCATGTGCTTCCTTTCTAGGAGTCTGGAATTTGGGTACGTGCTAGGAAGAGGATATGACCATCTCCCAGTAAAAACCCTATGCATTGAGTCCATGAGGTTTCTTGGTGGCATTTTAACATGAGAACTTACTGCTGAGGATTTTGGCTTTTCCTGTTGCTGAGTTTGCTCTGTACCTCTCCACTGCCATGCATGACAATCCTGACTAAACTCTATGCCACACACTGAAGGATCAACCAGCAAATCACCAAACCAGAGGGTAGTCCTGGAAACCTTCAACCCCACTGGTAGATTCGCTATATGAGGAAACTTAAAGATGAGTTCTATAAAAACTATAAAATTTGTGTCTAAGTCAGCTGTGGTGGGGCACACCTTTAATTCCAGCACTTGGGAGGCAGTGGAAGGTGGATGGTAACTCAGAGGGTAGCTTCAGATAGTATGGTTAGAAAACATTAACTGCTGGTTGGGCTTAACAATCATTTGTTGAAAAAGACAAACCGGTCTGCAGCGTTTAGACTGGAGACCACTGCTGCGAAGGGAAGGATTTCACCGCAGTACCAGCCGGGAAACCGCCTTTAGAGATTACCTGCGGGCACGACATTACCTTTCTTTACATTAACCTTGCTTGCACACGTTTTCTTTTGTTTTGTTTTTCCCAACAAAGGCCAAATCCACTTCATGCCTAGCACTTGCTGTCCTTGGGGTGGGCGCTGGAGAGCTACTGGCTGGCGGAGTCTGGGGAAGCAGTGAAACCTCGGGCCACAGTCAGGCCCACAGCGGGGTGGGGGGTGGGTGTTCGGTCCCCTCAGGGCGACAGCAGGGACTGGGGGTGACTGGGCGCCCTCAGGCCTACAGCAGTGTGGGGGGGGGGACAGACTTGGTCCCCTCAGGGCGACAGCAGGGACTGGGGGTGACCGGGTCCCCCTCACGCCTACAGCAGTGGGGGGGGGGCGGACTTGGTCCCCTCAGGGTGACGGCAGGGACCGGGGGAGGGGGGGGTGACTGGGCCCCTTCAGGCAGGCCTACAGCAGTCTGGAAGGGGTACTCGGTCGGCTCAGGGCGACGGCAGGGACTGGCGGTGACTGGGTCACCCCAGGCCAGCAATGGCAAGAGCAGTCCCCCGGGTCCCCTCCAGCCTACAGTGTTGAGGGTGGGGTCCCCTCAGGTCTACAGTGAGGGTTGGGGTGGCTGGTTCACCCCCCCCCAGGCCAACGACAGGTGAGAGCAGGCCCCCGGGTCCCCTCTGGCCTACAATGGGGGTTGGGGTGTCTGGGTCCCCCCCGGGCCAAAGACAGGCGAGAGAAGGCCCCCGGGGCCCCTCGGGTCTACAGCGGGAGGCAGTGTCCCCTGGGGCTGAACTGCTCTGAGGCGCTGGTTACCAGAGCCATTGGGGCCGATGATGCAGGTGAACCTCTTGAAGGGACCGATGACCTGGCGGCCTCGCCACGACTTGAAATTCTCCACGAGCAGCAGCTCAAGGTGCCCCATGGCTGTCCTCCGCGCCTCAGCTGCCTCCTCGTGCGCCACGGAGGAAAAGCGCGGGAAGCGCTTTGCCAAGTCTCGCGAGACTGGCGCGAGCGACGCGCCTTTCCCTAGCAACGGAGGTTGTTGGCGTTTCCCGGGAAATCCGATTCCTGTGCACCGCTTGTGGCCGAAAGCAGGCTCTTGGTGGTCGCTGGGACAGATCAGCTTCCAAACTTTCGGAAGTGCTACTTGTTGCTTCTGGGAGCTGCAGCTTGCTTATTTCTGTGACCTTTTCTTACCGTGTTTGTTCTGAAAGCTGCTGAAGCCCCGCCGGATTCCAGAGCCATGGAGGTAGCGCTGGTTAAGGACCTGCAACAGGACGCCAGCCTCGAAAAGAAGCGGTACATGGAGCTGTGCAGGCAGGGACGGGTCTTCAACGCCAGGAACAGGATTATTGGGGTGAGGCACCGGGGGGGTGGGGTGGGAGGCAATGCTTGGAAGGAACGTTTATACCGAAGTACCAAGTTTGCCTGGGTAGACTTGAAAAGCCTTACGCTCACCAACAGTGGCCCAGCGGGAGCCAGTGGGAGCCAGCATTTGCTTTTTTGCTATTCTCCTGTTTAGCTCAGTTTTCCCATTCTTCCAGGTGGCAAATGCCCTGGTTACCTGAGTGGGGTCCAGGAGGTGGGAGACCTTGCAGAGTTCACCACGTAGTGAAAGAGACCATGCCTTAAAATGGCCAGAAAACGCAGTGGGATGAGCACCAGCACAGACTGGAGCCTGGAGGAGGAAATCAGAGAGGGCTTCCCAGAAGGGTGGTACCTAACCAGTGTTGGGGGGATGTGTGTGGGTTAAGAAGTGGAGGAAGTCCTGGTGAACACAGCACAGGCAGGACCCAGCTATAAGCAAAGCCATCCAAGCATGGGAAGGGAATTTGTTGATTCTGTGGCCAGATGAGGGGAATTGTAGCCTACTGAATAATACTAGCTGGCTCTTACCTCTCTTCCCTCATCCGTACCCAGGGAGACACACAAGCCTGGGAAGTCCAAGTTCACAACCAGAAGATAAAAGAAGCAACTGAAAAAGCTAGACATGAAACTTTTGGTGAGCATTTCTAAAATGTCCGTCTATAGCTTAAGACCTCTTGTCTTAATTTCTGTGGAAGCCAGAGCAAATGCTTTGTGTTCTCAGGGCCCTGGATTCAGTCTCCTGCATGTGCATGAATGAGAACACACACACACACACACACACACACACACACACACAGAGTTATCATTTGCATGGTCTTTCTCCTTTTAAAATTCCACAATTTCTTGTGCTCTGTTAACTGAAAGAGAATATTCTTCCTCTCAAGAAAAAGCAGCTAATGAATCTCAATGTACCTCTTAAGAAATGTATTTTAAATAAAAGGAGTGTTTTTCATTGTTCTCTTAAAAAACCCCTTTCTCTAAAAGGGAAAAGCTTAAACACACACATGTACACATTCTCTACTTCAGACTCAAAGCTGATCTTCTGTGGAGGACAGCTGTTTGTAACAAGTGACACACAAACCCTGGAGCTCAGACCTCTGAGCTGACTCAGTGATTTACATGTGGTATGTAACATGTGTGCATATAGTATTTACATACATGTAGCTCAAATAGTGTTCTAGGTTCTAGTTCAAAACATCAAACAGAATCCAGTTTTCCTAGATGGTTTTTAAATATAAAGCAGAGAAAACCAGCCTACAAACCACAATCCCAGACAACTTAGACAACAATGAGGACACTAAGAGAGACTTACATAGATCTAATCTACATGAAAAGTAGAAAAAGACAAGATCTCCTCAGTAAATTGGGAGCATGGGGACCTTGGGGGAGGGCTGAAGGGAGGAGGGGAGAGGCAGGGAGGGGAGCAGAGAAAAATGTAGAGCTCAATAAAAATCAGTATAAAAAAGAATTCAGTTTTCCTTTCATGGCCAGCAATTTCACCAATTGTTGAACATTGGGTTTTTTAAATGCCATAGGATTTTTTAAGTATAAAAAAGCTGGGCATATAATTGTAGAGACAAACGTGCTATCAATTTAGGCTTTAAGATATATGGGCAGAAAAAGACAAAATTTCTTATCAGTGGTTATGTTCAAGTGATTCAATTATGAATGAAGTTGCTTTTGTTTATACTATTGTACATTTTTCAAATTTTTCGATCTTGTTTGTAAAGTAGTTCAGACTTATCAAACCAATGTAACAGACACACATGTGTCCACCACCAAGCTTGATGTCAACATTTTGCTTTGCTGACCTCGGGCATCTTCAAGAGTTCTTTCTGAAAACTACGTTGTATATAACACGAGTACCCCGTTATAGTTTCCCTGTTTATAGATGTACTATCTATGTTTCCTTCATAATGTAAACTTGCTTTTGTATGCCTTTGTGTCTGCATATGGTGTGTGTGTGAGGGTATATGCACATGTGTGTGCAGATAGGCCTGCCTGTGAAAGCACAGAGACCATGTAGACCAGGCAGGCTGGTCTCTGCCTCCCAAGTGCTGGGACCGAAGATGTGCATCACCACACCGATTTTAAAAGGTTTTTGGCAAATACTGCTTCAGTTAATATCCATGTATCATGTGCCTTGTGCACGTGTGAGAGAGACACTGGCGTCGAATTGATGGCTCAGATTGCTCTGTTAGAAGTACGCCAATTACACTTCAGTAGCAGTGGGTGCAGCCGTCTCCATCTCATTCCTCACGTCAGGACTAGTGTATGCATCGGTGGCATTTTAAGCATTCTGTCTGAATGTGTCCCATGAAAGGTTAGTGTTCCTATCTAAATATGTTATCCACTTGGGTTTCTTTATAGTGCTTTACCTGTGTTCATTTCTCAGTTTTCCTATGTACTTAAGATGTTTGCAAGTATTTTTTATATATGCGGATGCTGTTCCTTTAATGGTTATGTTACAGTCTGGGAACATTGTCCTTAAGTCATGAAAATCAGTTCTAAAGTAGATCCATTCTTATTCATCGTAGCTGATATGTGTCCTGTGTCTTTCCTAGCTGCTGACATGAAGCACAATGACAAAGTCATGTGCATACTCCATGACCGCGAACGGAGGGACAGGAAACAACTCTGTCGCGCTATCAATGACTTCCAGCAGAGCTTTCAGAAGCCAGAAACTCGCCGTGAGTTTGATCTCTCGGACCCCCTGGCCCTCAAGAAAGATCTCCCAGCCCGGGTGTCAGACAACGACATGAGGAACACCATATCAGGAATGCAGAAGTTCATGGGAGAGGATTTAAACTTCCACGAGAGGAAGAGATTCCAGCAGGAGCAGAACAGAGAATGGTCCCTGCAACAGCACAGAGAGTGGGAGAGAGCGCGGGCTGACCACAAGCTTGCAGGTAACCAAAGAGAAGAGAGGTTGATCTCAAGAGTCTTTCCAGTGTAGTGTTTGTGGATGCTTTTCAAAGCTCCACCAACATCACTACAAAAGTCAAAACCTCATTAAAAATCAAAAAAAAAAAATGTGAGCTAGTAAATGTGAGTTTAAAAATCCAAAAAAAAAATGTGAGCTAGTAAATGTGAGTTTAAAAATCAAAAAAAAAAAAAAAGTCAAAACCTCGGTCCTCAGAGTCAGCATCTCAAGCCTCTACAGAATAGGAAACGCTTTCTGAGCACTCTTATTGCCCTCCTTTGCTTCCTGTTGCTGTGATGAAACACCATGACCAAAAGCAACGTGGGGAGGAAAGATTTATTTCACTCCCAGGTCACAGTTCATCACTGAGGGAAGCCGAGGTGGGACTCATGTAGGGCAGGATCCTGGACACAGGAGCTGAAGCAGGGCCTGCTTAGAAGATGAATAAACACGTGGAAGGTCTTCCAAGTCTCCTGGGTGTGGAAATGGAGGACCCACGGGTCCTTTGGGAGCCCAGTCACAGGCCCAGGGCTAGCAGGTCCTCATAGGACTCAGTGGACCCAGAGTGTAAGGCTGAAACCATCTCCTGATAGACCAGTTAGCAAGGTCTAGCTAATTTACCCTAGGACTGCTGCAGACATCACCAATTCACAGCAGATATCATCGATCCATAGAGTTTATACTCAGAGTACCACAGTACCCCTTGCTCGTGAAGATCTAGAGCTGCACTTAAATCATCCCAGCTCTCCCAGCACCTGTGAGCGAAGTAACTTCCCCCCTCCACGCACTCTCCCTTTTCTTCCATAGTAGAAATGAGTGTGGACCACCACACTCTGGTGGGCATACTCAGGCTGACGGCATTTTGTCTCCTGGCAGAGGACTTCCACACGCAGACAAGACTAAAGTTCGATGAAACAGCCAGAGACTTGCAGAAGCTAGAAGGCTTGACCAGGAAGGAAGTCTGTGCAGCCACGAAAGAGTTCAACAAGAACCAGGTATCCACACCCTGAGCTCAGGCTGAAGGGAGGGACATGTACATAGCTGCTTCCTCCGGGTCTCCCTACGTTTGGAGGGGTCCCAAGCTCAGACTGCATACACCACCTCTGACAGAGCCCTTGACAGGGCTCACACCATAACGGAGGTCAGTGAGATCTGGTTTGGCCTGACCCTCAATGCAAACTGAAACCGGTAAACTTCACCACCCGCAGGGGTGGGGAAAGCTGTCACTTTTTCAGACCTCCAGAACAGGAGGAGCCTCTGCCCAGGTGAGCTCCACTTGGCTGGGCTGGTCTCAGTTCTTACTGTATCACAAGCTCAGTCATGAGGCCGTCGGAGCAGACAAATGGCACCCTTCTCTTCTCAGCTGCCTGGTTTCCCCTAGGCTTCCCATCCTCCAGTCCCTCTGAAGTTGCTGAGTTCCTTACTCCTTTGGAAACGGCTTTCTCCTCCAGGTTTTGGGGGTTTGTTGCTGTTTCCCCATGCAGTTCAATTCCGAGTGATTTACCATTCTCCCTGTCTCTAGAGATATGGTCTCAGGAAGAAAACGGCTGACTTTATTTCACATTTACTTGCTTTTTTCTTTTTTAATCAAGTCAGGGTCTCTCAGTATAGTTCCTGTCCTGGAACTCACTCTGCAAACCAGGCTGGCTTCAGACTCACTGAGATCCACCTGCCTCTGCCCCTCAAGTGCTGGGATGAAAGGTGTGCACAGTGTCATAGTCAGCAGGAATGGCCGTAGCACCTGCTCTTTATTGAGTATGAGGATGCACACAGTGTTGGGACAGTTTAGCCCATCCTCGGGACTCTGAACAGTAGCCACTACTTATTTTAAGACCTATTATTTTTAATCGTGTGTGTGTGTTCATACATGTGAGCCATGTGAATGTGGGTACCTATAGAGGCCAAAGTCAGATCCTCTGGAGTTGGAGTTACAGGAAGCTGGGAGCTGCCTGATGTAGGTGCTGGGAACAGAACTTAGGTCCTCTGCTCTTAAACACTGAGCTAATCTCTCCAATCCTGGTGGCTGAGATTTTTAACTGTGGCAACAATTCCCTGCTAGCATGTTTGACTATTTGACAGCCCTACCACAGAGGCTGATTAATGCTTTTTCACTGGTAGAGAAAGGCTCAGAAGGATGAGCAAGGCTCTGAGGGATGAGCGATTTTCTAAGGATATCCAAATGCTAAATGGCATGTATTTGAATTTGGTCTTGTCTGCCACGAAATCTGTGCTTGATGACAAGGCATCTGGCCTCTTGCAAGCCCCTGCCTTTCAAGTCCTCTGCTCATTCTTCTCTAAGAAGAGCAGCCAAGGCTGGGAAATGTCTCCCAATCCACCTGTATTAGTCAGGGTTTTCTAGAGAAACAAATCTGATAGACCAAATCTCTCTATATAAATGGGGTTTACTAGAGTGGCTTACAGGTCATGGTCAGGTGATTCCAACAATGGCCGTCTTCTGAAAGAAAGTCCAAGAACCCAGTAGTTGTCCATTTGATCCGTGAGGCTGGATGTCTCAGGTGGTGTTCAGTATACCTCAGAATCCCAAAGAAGTAGGCTATAATGCCAGTGGAGAAATGAGCTTGCCAGTGAGAGTGAGGACAAGCTGGTGAAGGGCAAGGGCTTCTTCCTTCTCCTGCATCCTTTATACAGGCGGCTACCAGGTGTGACCCAGATTTAAGGTGGGTCACTGTCTTAGTCAGTGCTCTATTTCTGTGAAGAGACCCCATGATCAGGGCAGCTCTTAGGAAAGAAAGCATGTAATTGGGGGCTTGCTCACAGTTTCCGAGGGTGAGTCCGTTTATCGTCATGGTGGGAACATGGTGGCATGCGTGGCACAGGGGAAGTGTCGGAGAGCTTTTCATGCTGTTCCTCAGGCAGCAGGAAGAGAGACCCTGGGCCTGGTGTGGACTCTTGAAACCTTAAAGCCCACCCCCAGCAACACACTTCCTCTAACAAGGCCACACCTCCTAATCCACTCCCTTGTGACTAAGTACTCAAATATATGATCCTTTGGGAAACATTTTTATTCAAATCACTACAGTCTTCCTACCTCAAATGATCCAATTCACACACACAAAAAAATCTTTCACACAGGTACCCAGCAGCTTGGGTTTTAGATAAGTCCAGATGTAGATACAGTCAAGTTAACAACCAAGAATAACCATCCCTTGACTGTAAAGAGAAATACCTGCAGTCCAGAGAGGGCAAGCATACTATACAAATCACACAGTCCCTCACATCCAGGCTTTGAGTAGTTAATCAACAGGAGTTGTTCTTCCCCGCCCCCCAAGATAGTGTTTCCCTGTATAGCCCTAGATGTTCTGGAACTCTCTTTGCAGACCAGACTAGTCTCAGACTCACAGAGATCCACCTGCCTCTGCCTCCTGAGTGCTGGGATTAAAAGTGTGCGCCATCACCGCCAGGCAGGAATTCATTTGCGATGGGGGCTATGCTGAAACTGTTAGGACTGCTGAGGCAGCTGTGTGCTACCACCTTTAGAAGTCACCACTGTGGAGGCTTGTGGCGGTGGCCTACAGATGTCCAGGGGTTTTAGGGACCATGGGATGCACACTGCCCTGTACTGGAGACAAGCCAGTGGGGCAGCCCATTGCTCTGACAAATTGGTGCAGAGCCTACAGTCGTACACACACCAGTGGGGAATGAGCCAAAGCCCAGCCACTGCCCAACAGTGCTCTGATAATCTCCAGCCTACAGCCAGGGCCCAGATGTGGTCTTGACCCTGCAGTCACTCTAGAGGTCCTTCTCTACACAGGTTTTGGAGCTGGCAGAACGGAAGAGGCAAGAGAAGCAGAAAGAGCTAGAGGACAATATGACTGAGATCACCAACCTGCTGCACGGGGACCTGCTCTCTGAGAACCCGCAGCAGGCAGCCAGTTCCTTCGGGCCTCACCGTGTAGTCCCTGACCGCTGGAAGGGCATGAGCAAGGAGCAGCTGGAGGAGATTCGCTTCACTCAGAAGCAACAGATCCAGGAGAAGCTGGTGAGCTCCTCCTGGACCACAGAGCCACTTCTGCACCCCCGAGCTGCCCCCACACCCAGCTCCTGTGTCAGTGCTCATTCTGAGAGATACCTCTGCTGTAGGCAGCTTTCATTCCGGTGGGAGGGGAATAAGAGCCAAAAGCTACGGCCACACATGATGTGTGTAGCAGGTGTGAGAGATGAGCAGAGGATGACTGCGGACCTTTTAGAGGGTGGACCTGGTTTCTACAGAGATAGGAAGTTGGTGGGAGGGCCATGCTGGTGGAGAGGAGCTCACTGGTACAACTTTGGATGTGTTAACTGTATAATGTCCATTAGACATCTGTGGGATTAGGTTTGCCTGATGTGGCAAAAGAAAAGGAAACCAAAAGCACTGGCTACAGCGTTTTAAACAAGGTAGAATCTATGTGTATATAATCGGTCCTCAGAATAGTCTCAGGCTTAAGTAGAAGCTCTATGGCCACTGTATTCTGCTATCTTTGGCATCTGGGCCTAACTTTGCGCAAGTGTTTGCTTAAATGCCAGCCATCACATACATGAGCAAATGGTGTAGAAGGAAAAGTAAGGATACCATTTTTTTTAATACTTATTTATTTATTATGTATACAATATTCTGTCTGTGTGTATGCCTGAAGGCCAGAAGAGGGCACCAGACCTCATTAAAGATGGTTGTGAGCCACCATGTGGTTGCTGGGAATTGAACTCAGGACCTTTGGAAGAGCAGGCAATGCTCTTAATCTCTGAGCCATCTCTCCAGCCCCCTAAGGATACCATTTTTATGGAGTTTCACTGGACAACATTTATATTACTCCAACTGGAAAGGACATCGGGACATGCATGCTAGTGGCTCTCTGTTAAGGATGAGAGAATGGTGGCCGCTGGGGACTCTTACCATTCTCTGTCTACAGTTCCAGGTGAAGTGTAGGTGGGGAAAAGCTGAGGAGGAAGCAGGGTGTCTGATCAAGATTCAGAACAAGGTCTAGGCCAGAGCCTTATGTTTGGGAGTTGTCATCTGCAGAAAGTAATACGGTAGCAGTCCTGAGTGTGATCCTGGGTGAGGCAGACAGTGAGGAACACTCAGGTCTGCGGCTCAGGCAGGGCCATCATTTACAAAGAGGGGACCTGCTGAAAGCAGCTGGGGAAGGGGTGGGTAGACGGATGCCAAGAGAGATGTCCTAGAGGTCAGGGGAGGGAACCCCTGCACCACAGTACTCCCAGGATGTGATCTGCCCCCTCAGCAACCCAGCAGGCAGAGGTGCTGGGGTGAGGGCTGGCTGCTCTGGGATAGGGTGCAGGGGAGGCCGGCCTGGTGGAGAGCAAGGAGCAGAGTCTGTCACACATCTGCTCAGCTGGACTGTGGAATGAAGGTTGGCCTAAAACCCAGAATTTTGGTCCAGTTTTTATTCTAGAAAATTCAGAAGGCAGGACCACACAAAGGGAGAAGGAACACATTAAGATTCTCGCTTAGGCCCTTGCTCCATGCTTCTTGGTGCTTTTTCTTCTCCATGCTCTCTGAGCCCCAGGTGATCTGAGAAATAGAGCTCATGCTAAGGCAAGTGCGCGACTGGCCATGGCGTCTTTGAACAGTCCTTTACAGACGTCACTGGCCATGGCGTCTTTGAACAGCCCTTTACAGACGTCACTGGCCATGGCGTCTTTGAATAGCCCTTTACAGAAAGGTCTCTGAGATTCCCAGAAGCAAGGACACCCCTCCCAGGTGGCAGGTGGCTAAGCCAGTGCAGGCTGACTTTGGGTCCTGACATGAGACTGTGCTGGACACCACTCATTCCTCTGGTGTAGATGTTCATCTAGCCTTCAACATGGCCCACCCAGTTGCTTCTCCCAGGAGATCATTTGTGAGAAGTTGAACTGTCTTGGGAGTCAGTTCTCTACACTAATCCACACTAGTCCAGTGCCCCAGAGGGCTCCATGCTTTGCAAGGAAGGATCTGACAGGCAGGACTTTTAGAACGAGGCTGTCACCCACACCTTCATGGTGACACTGTTGTCACAGGGTGAGGCTCAGTGTCAGTGTGCTCAGGGATTCCACAAATGATCCCTACATTAGACAACTTGCTGGGGGCAACATTTGGCTTGCTAAGCCAGCTGGGAACCCTCCTGAGGATCTGATTGAGATCAGTCTGGCTGGGAGCACTATGGGAGCTAAGTTCCCAGGTCCTTCAGGAATAAGAGAACATCAATGCCATTTTTTTTTTTTTTTTTTTTGGTTTTTCGAGACAGAGTTTCTCTGTGGTTTTGGAGCCTGTCCTGGAACTAGCTCTTGTAGACCAGGCTGGTCTCAAACTCACAGAGATCCGCCTGCCTCTGCCTCCAGAGTGCTGGGATTAAAGGCGTGCGCCACCACCGCCCGGCTCATCAATGCCATTTGAGGGCAGAAAGCAGCCAGACCACATAGGACAAGGGTTGGGTGGGTGAGGTCACCTCTCTTCTCCTTCAAGCTTCAGTTTTTCCACCCATAAAAAGAAGCCAGGTTTCTCAGATGAATGCCCTGGGCTCCTGGGCCCTAAGAGAAGGTTGTAAATCCCTTTTCCTGCCTTCAGAGGCTTCAGGAGGAAGAATGTCAGCACAACATGGACTGGGACCGACGCAGGATCCAGAAGGCTCGCGCCAGCCTACTCCATGAGCGTCAGCAGCAGCGCTTGCAGCGGGAACTGCGCAGGGCCCTGGACTGCAGCAACCTCAGCCTGGCCAAGGAGCAGCATTTACGGTGAGTGTCAGGGACCTCACGTAGGTGCAGAGTAGGTGGGCAGAGCCATAAGTCACTCACTGTGTGTACCTTAGGTGCTTGAGGGACACTGAGTCACCTGGGGAATCAGGGAGACTTTCTGGAGGAGGCTTCATAGTTGAGCCTTGGGGTGTAGTGGTCGCCTACTATGTAGCCTTTCCAGGCAGAGGCAAGGAGGACTCTCAGGCTCTTTCACATGCTAGAGTCACCCGAGTATAAACAGAACCCCAAGAGTGGCTCCAGGATACAGCTATGGCAGATAAACTTAACAAGATCACCAGGCAAGTATTCGCTCACTCAGCTATTCTTGTATCCTGAAGCTGAGTCCTGAGGGGAAGCCTGGGGTCTGCTCCAGTCTGACAGTTGTCATGGCGTCCACTGGGGCTTAAAGGAACACTCAGATATGACCTGACAAGACAGTCATACTCTTGGGTGATGTCCCCATGAGTCACTGACACCCAGTCCCTCATCTAACTTTAGTGTCATCGCTGGAGAATAGTGGAAAGGACTCTTACATATATATATGTGTGTATGTGTCCATATATATGTATGTATGTATACATGTATATATACACATATATGTATATGTGTGTTTGTATGTACATACATACACACATTTATAAAATATTGTGCAGGGGTATTTTTGCATAAATCCTGTATGCCACTTGCATGCAGTGCATATAGAGGCCAGAAGAGGGCATCAGATCCCCTAGAACAGGAGTTACAGATAGCTGTGTGCCTCCATGTGGGTGTTGGAAACTGAACCTGGGTTCTCTGCGAGAGCAACAAATGCTCTTAGCCCCCAACTGTCTCTCTAGGCCAGGGAACTCTTGTTTTGAGCTCGTTAGTGTTGGAATGGATTCTGTAGTGTGGGCTTTACCTCACATATTTGCTTATCTCTTTTCTTCTGTTATCAGGAAAAAACAAATGGATGAAGCCTCCACAAGTCAACCCACAGAAGATTATTTCTCACAGTTTAATACAAGAAGCCGCTAATAGGAAAGACTCCCCTTTTCTTGTTTATAGTAGAGTGGTCCCCTCGGAGTTACACTTATTTCAAAGTGAGCCTGCTCCTTGGTCTGAATTTTCTCATCACACTTCATCTCCTGGGGAGTGTGCACTCTGGAAGCTCTGCTCTGTGAAGGCCTCTAGTGCAGCTCTGGGTGCTGTGGCCTTAGGGCTCAGCAGAGAGGACACGAGGGCTGGTGTGCGGCTCCAGCTCCGGGCTAGCTGCTACAGTCACTTGCTAGCTCAGTAAGCATCATAGGTGTTCTGTGTGCTTCATGAGGTACCCTTTGTTCCACTCTCACCCCAGAGGCCGCCGGCATCTCTGCCGTTGTCTAGTGTGCAAATCTGAGTTAAAGGCACACATCTGATTTATTGTGTGATCCTCCCCCCACACACACCAGGAAATGTCAGCACCCAGCAAGTCTGGCTTTCAGCCTCTTCATCTCCTGGCTCCTGTAACAAAGCCCCGGGCAACAGTGGTTTCTGTAAAGCATCATTTTTTATTTCTTGTTGTAATGAAAGCAAGCTGACCTAGAAGCCCTGCTGGCTGGGGAAGGCCCAGTGCCCTCTGCTTCTTGCTCAGCCTCCCTTGCCACTGTGCAGCTCCCATCCTAGGGTCTAGGTCTCTGCTCCAGTTTGCAGTCCTGTCACCAGAACCTAGCGTTCAGGGATATGATCCCAAAAGTATCTGTTTCGTCTCTGCTCACATCCCCACTCTGACAAGCTCTGACTACAAGAGTGCTCCTTTTTGTTGTGGCTGTCCTCAGGTTGGTAAGACTCGAAGAGGATGTCCAGACCAAGGAGACCTCTGCAGTCACCCATCACAAATGCGTTCTCGAGGAAATATGCCCCCACTGACACCGCCAACAGCTGGCTGGGCTTTTAGGAAGGTCAGACCAAGTTGAAGTCACCAGTACAGCAGGGCAGTGTGCTGTCAGTGGCCATCACTGTTGGGCACAGATAAGAACAGGTACCCTTGAAGGCCTGTCCTTTACAAACGCCCATCTGGGCCAAGAGTCCAGTGGTAATGACACAATGGCCCAGGTGTTTGTTTAGGCAATGACAGGATCCACCCATACTTTCCACAGGCTTCACTTTGCCTGGGTCTTTTCACATAGCCAGTGCCTCTGTCATAAAACTGGGACCCGCTGTTCTACCTCATGTTTTCCGCAGGGACTCACACACACCCTGTGAATGCTCCAGCCACAGTGAACTAGGCCTTTCTTCTCTGGAGCAATGTGGAGTCCTATGGTAGTGACCACCATTTTGCCAGAGGCCCATAGAAACCAAAGCACCCATCAGAGAAGTAACTGGGGCCCAGCCCCTTCAGAAGCTCCTCTATGGACTACTCTGTGCCCCTTTGTATGCTTGGATGGCCCCACTACCAAGCCCAGGGAATCTACCTCTGGAACTCAGCCCTCGTTTCCTGAGCAGGAGTGTCTGGCTTCAAGAGTGCATTATGGGACAAGAACATGCCAGGAAGAAAGGGTAGGTGTGGATGCTTTGGGCTGGGAGCCTTAAGAGCACCATGGCAGACTGGACAGCTTAAACAATGGACATTTCTAGTTTCTTACAGTTCTGAGGTTAGAAGCGTGTGGTGGTTAGACCACCGGCGATGCACGCCTTTAACTCCAGCACTCAGGAGGCAGAGGCAGGAGGATCTCCGAGTTTGAGGCCAGCCTGGTCTACAGAGTGAGTTCCAGGACAGCCAGGGCTACACAGAGGAAACCCTGTCTTGAAAGAAAGTTTGTGATGGAGATGCTAGAAAGATAAGGACAACAATCGTAAGGGGTATGATGACTTCATGTTCACAACTGCATTGATTTCCAAGTAAGGTTACAGTCTGAGCTACTAGAGGGTAGGATCACAAGTCATCTCATCACAGAATAAAATGCTGAGTGCCCCTGGGTATATCAATAATT
Source organism: Alexandromys fortis (assembly GCF_014885135.2). NCBI lineage: Eukaryota > Metazoa > Chordata > Mammalia > Rodentia > Cricetidae > Alexandromys > Alexandromys fortis. The sequence goes on along the minus strand of NW_026067901.1, from coordinate 12,899,906 downwards.
CTATGGGGAACATTGATGAAGGGACCAGGATTTGGCACAAGGCATCGCAAGACCAAATTCTCAGCACAAAGATTGGTTTGTCTCAGAGGGACAAAGGGCAGGGAATAAGAGATGAAGACAGGAGATAGAGGAAGAGGGAGGTGGGGAAAAGAACAATGGAGGAGGGAAGGAATATTTATCCTGGAGGGACAAAGGACTGCATCTGAATAGAGAGGAGACATGTGGCCCATAGGCAAATGGCAGTCTATAAGGGAAAAGGGAAAACCTCAAGTTAGGATGAGGTGTTTAATTTTAACTGGGCATGTTAATTAGGGCAACCAAAAGAGGCTTTTGATTGCTGGAGTTCAATACTTTGATAGCTGGACCTTGGTAGTCAGCCTCAGGAGGAAGAAGTGGCCAAATAAGGGAATAGACCTTGGTGGCTAGCTTTAAGAACATAATATAGTGGTTTTTTAGAAAGGCAAGGGAACTTGGGCCATGTTTGCCATTCTTGGGCCAACTAGAGTTCCTTCATAGGGTACCCAGACTAAACAAGTCAGCTTGTGGCAGCATTCTCTTGGTAGACAATGGACAGTCAACTGAGGTGGTGGATCCTCCTGCTTTTGAGGAGTGTGGTAGTTTGAGTAAAAATGGCCCTCATGGGCCCATAGTGAATGGCACTGTCAGGAGGTTGGCCTTGTTAGAGTAGGTGTGTCCCTGTTGGAGGAAGTGTGTCACTGTGGGTGGGCTTTGGGGTTTCAAAAGCTCAAGCCAGGTCCAGTAGCTCTCTCTCTTCCTGCTGCCTGCCAATCCAGATGTAGAACTCGCAGCTCCTCCAGTACCATCTGTGTCCCCCATCCCCTGCCATGACAATGGACTAACCTCTGAGCCTATAAACCAGCCCCAATTAAATGTTTTCCTTTATAGGAGTTGTCATGGTCATAGTATCTCTTCACAGAAATAGGAACCCTAACCCTAAGACAAGGAGGGAGGCACAGTGGAATGTCCACAGAAGGACTATACGTCCATCAGGCAAATGGATCAATAAACTGTGATGTCTGCACAGTGATTATTCAGCCCTGGAAGGACACGAGACACTGCCGACAGAACACACACAGCATGAATGGCCTTGAAAACATGCCAAGAGAAGAAGCCAGTCATGAAGGGCTACACACAGTAGGACATGTCCAGAATAGACCTTTAAAGACAGAAAGCAGGTTAGACTTTCGCCAGGGACAGGCTTGAGGGGTAGTTAAAGGGTACAGAGTTCCTCTGGGTGCTGAGAATGTGGTAGAATTAGTACCAACAGCTGTAGAACACCGAATATACAAAATCCATAAAAATGGACAAATAGGGTGAGTAATATAGAGAATGAGGAAGATGAGGAAGTCACATCCCACAGCCAAACTGCAAGTTAGAAAAGGACTTTTGCAAAATCAACCATGTGCTTATCCTGGGGGCCAGGAAAGAAGATGTCTGTCCACAAAATACTGTTACAGAAATAGCCATAATGTGTCTATTTGTTCAAGTCCCAAACTGAGTCAACCAAAGTGTTTATCAACAGGTAGCCAAATGCGCATCTGTGTTGTTTTCATAATACCACAGGAATAAGTTGCTGACAACGTCCACCCAAAGGCAGAGACAGAAACTATGAGCAGAAATCCCACACCAGACACGAAAGTGTACAACATAAGATTCTGTGTGTTCAAAGTTCCAGGATCAAGCCGGGCGGTGATGGCGCACGCCTTTAATCCCAGCACTCGGGAGGCAGAGGCAGGCGGATCTCTGTGAGTTCGAGGCCAGCCTGGTCTACAAGAGCTAGTTCCAGGACAGGCTTCAAAGCTACAGAGAAACCCTGTCTCGAAAAACTAAAAAAATAAATTAAAAAAATTAAAAAATTAAAAAAAAAAAAAAACAAAGTTCCAGGATCCGCAAAGCTGTTCTTTCAGGAAGGCAGGAGGATGACCGCAGAGAAACATGAGGTCACTTGCTAGGAGTGGAGGAAGTGTATAGATAAAAACAGCTACTCAGTCCACTGCTACCAGGACTGCAACTGAGGACCCCTAACAAATGCCAGCATATCAGTGTTGATTGAGATTTCTGTCCGCCGTTGCCACATCACCAGCAGGTGGCGCTTCTAGCTCACCGCTCCAGTCTCCACTGAGCCCTGGCCATCTTGTTTCCATAATTGCTGGAGTGTCTGCAAATAAAGAGGGTTTGCGGGGGAAGGTCATTATGACTACTGAGCAACAGCCACTTTGGGTGACCGTGCAATGAGACAGTAGCAGCTGTCCTAATCCTCGTCGCCGCCGACAGAGCGTGGGGAGGAGCTGGGGACTGTTGAAGACAGTGGGAGGTGGGAGCCAAGCAGGAAGCTAAGTGGAACACGCTTTTACAGAACTGGGGCTTCATCTCTGATTGCTCACCCCACCCCAGGTCTCTTACCTAACCATTACCTTCAGGCACGTGCTGCCCATGGTGGAGTCCATGCCCTCTGCCAGACCTGGAACAGTCTTCGCAGTCCGTCTGTAGAGATGCCCCCTTCTTTTTCTTCTATGAACAAGGGCAGTCAACATCTTATCACAACCCTGTAACAGGACATGGCCAACAGAAGGCCCAGGACCACAGGACTCTTTTTTTACAGCTATTCTAGAAAACACTTCAAAATTCCTTCTTTTAATGGCTCTAGAGAAACTTCAACTCTACTAGCCACAATTTGGGGACCAGAACACCCCAGAGTTTATTGAAGAAAGAAAATCCTAGGCCATCTTCTCCACATCAGACTGGCTCCTCAATCTCCCCAAAGGTTCCCTTCTGGAGCTTGGGTTCACAGTAGCTTTGTTGAAATGTTCATGCAGAACCCACTGCAGGTCTTATAAGCATCTGGATCTGCTGGGGACAAGAATAGGAGCCAGAGTCACCACTAAGTCTCTTATCTAAGGTCACTCAGTGTCCTTGCCTTGCCTCTCTGGTCCACCGACTGGCCCAGTGTTCATTCTCAACTCAGGTTCATGAAGATGCACAGTCCATAGGCCCCATCTCCAGCCTCATCCTCTCCGGGGGAGGATTTTGTGAATCAGAGTTTAATCTCACAGGGAAGGAGCAGCGGACTTTTACCTGCAGAGTCCAACACCATGCTGGCCCAGTGTGTGTATATGCATGTATGTGAGCATGTATATATGTATGTATAAGACAAATTTTAGTGTGTCTCACCTCGATGGGTGAGACATCTTGATCCAAAGTGACACCTTGACCTAAACCAGCATCGACTAATCTCTTCACTTGCACGCCTGTTCCTCCCGCCCCCCATCCACCCACATTCTTTCTCAAGGCACCATAACCGCAGAGCCAGGGTTAAAATGGAAGGCAGATCTTTTCAGCTGAGAGAGGAGCTGAGAGTCCATGTGACCATGCCACCTCCTTTTCTGCTTCCCTTCGTTACCCCTCCCCCAACCACCTTCTTTGCTGTGACCCGATCCTGCCCCACATTCCTGCCTTGGGCATCCTCCATACTCACCATTCCCTCTGCGTGCCATGCTCTTTCTTCCAGATGCAAACATGGCTAACTGTTACTGTCTTAGGAACTCGGCTTAGCAGTTACCTTACAGGAGGGAGAACACTTTTCCTGTCTCGTACATTCAAACGTTCTTCCCCCATGGACCCTTCCTATCTCCATGGTCCTTTTGCCTCATTTGTAGAACCATCATTCGTCGTCCTCTTGGCCACTAAGATGCACATTCTGTGAGTGCAAGGACTGCTTCATTTATCGCTATTCCCAGAGTCTTGAACAGAGCAAGACTTGGGTTTATTTATTGCCCGAGTTGTCTGGGGGAGAGTTTCACAGTCTGAACCTAAACAGCCAGGGTTCTGGTATTGTGGCAGTTATCCCTGCTCAGCATCCTGAGAACTGAGAGGAAAACCGACCCACCAGGGACCAAATGATATGATGATGGAGAAGGCACCGGGGAAGAATTCACGCTGGGGGAAACAGGCCAGGCAGAGTGTAGCCCGGTTATCTGACCCAGGTAGCTAATAATGGGGAATGCTGGTCCTGGGCAGGGCAGTGGAAGTCCAGTGGCCAGCACCCCTGTGGAACACAAGGGACAACCAGGCAGGAAAACCCCTGCAGTGGCACCTGAGAGACAGCTTGAGGTATCAAAGAGCATGCTTAGCCAGGCCTGGTGCCATTCAATGTGACAGCCACCTCCTAGGTTGGAAAGGCTGCATCAAGAGGCTGGCAGCGCTCAGTTTAAATCACATTCAACCTGTGCTCCGTCTGCAGCCCTTGTAATTCATATGCGAATGCTGTGCAACTCTTCTCTGTACATTTGAGTTTGCTGATTGATGGTGCTGCTGCTCCAGAGAGATCACAGTCTGGAAGGAGGGACTAGCTTTTCACTCATCTGACAGGTGCCACATGCTGTGGCAAGCACAGTGCTATGCCCCTGGCTATAGTAATTAAGACAGTTAGGGGGAGCTCAGTGGGGTATTAGTTACTTTTCTGCTGCTGTGACAAAAACGCCATAACCACGGCAACTTAGAGAAGGAAAGGTTTATTTGGGCTTATGATTCCAGAGGGGTGAGAGCCCATTATGGCAGGGAAGGATGAAAGCAAGCAGCTGGCTTGAACAGGATGCTGAGGACTCGCATCTTAAATCACAAGCAGGAAGCAGAAACAACAAACTCAAAACTGGTGCAAGGCTTTTGAAACCTCAAAGACCCCACCACCACCCGCGCTCCAGTGGCATACTTTTTCTGGTAAAGTCACACCTCCAATACCTACCCAAACAACTCCACCAACTGGGGACAAAGTATTCAAACATCTGAGTCTAGAGAGGGAACATTCACATCCAAATCACCACAGTGGAAGAACTCTTACTTCGCATATGCAATGCCCTAGGTTCAAGCCCACCATTTAGAGGGAAGATAAGAAATGGCATGTGGTCTGGAGAGCAGAGGAGCAGAAATTAATAAGCAAATGCTCGGATAGCTCGACTCAAATAGCCCCACGAAATGGCTGAGAGTGATTTTGATGTTTTTATTAGTAACTTAGATAAATGTCGGAAGCTGTCTTGGGAAGGAGGAAACTGTGGCTGATCCTTTCAGAACACACTGTAATCATCTCGACTTTGATCAGGACGAGACCTTCCCATTCCCCTGAGCCTGACCCGGGAAGTCATTCCCATGAGTCTGAGACCTTGGTGTCTTTCCCATGGCCACGAGTCTGTTTTCTAGGAGTCCAGCCTCCACTCAGGGGCTACAAGTTGGCCATCCACGTGATAGGTCTGCCTGGATGGTGAGGGGAGCTGGCTGGTCACTGAGGCACCAAGCACGTAGCAAAAAGGAGGCTGTCCCAGACTCAGCTGAAACTTGCCAGGCAAGCAAGCCCCAGGGAAGGTGAAGAGCTGACTGAGTTTCTTGCCAACTGTGTGCGTAAGAGGAACAGAAAGACTTTGGTCTCAGGATTTGGCTTCCTTCCATACGATCCTAGCTACACGTTCAGCCTCTTTTGCCTCTTCTCCAAGATTCCCCGAGCCTTGCCCGATGAAACCATAACTTCACTGAGATCTAGAGTATTCCACGTTCCCAGAACTGAGGACTTGATGGAGCCCAGTTGTCTGAGGCAGGCCGTGTCATCTGCCTGCAGCAACACAAGTTTGGGTCCATGCCAAGTGGAGAACGTCAGGCCTGGGGCCAGGGTCGGCTTTCTCAGCTTCCTGTGATTATGGCCAAGTTTCTGATCCCAGTCACTCACCTAAGATACAGACCATTGATGAGTAAGTGGGTGGGACATGCGAAAAGGTGTATACTGCCCATCCCAGGTCACTGTGGCCTCTGGGACTCAGCCCCAGTGTCAAATGTGTATGTAGGGTCACATCTGACACCTGAATACCTTTTGTCCTCTTGCTGCCCATACACTTTTGGAAACACAACTTAGATGTCCCAAGACTGAGTTTCCAAGTTTCCACATTTGCAAATGGGGTTGATACACACACCGTCATCCTAATCTTATTCTGAGAATTAAATGGCAATTACACGAAAAATACTCTAAGGGGTATCCGGGGCTCATGCACGTTGCATGCCATGCCAGTAATGTTACATGGAAGGAGCCCAAATCATTGAGATCAAATTTAACAGCAGAGAAGGGTAAAGTTCCTCATTATCGTACAAACCATGAGCCCTGCATAAATATTTTTCCATCTCTGTCTTAGAAAAGTCACCCCTCCCGGTAACAAGCCGCTGGAACCTTTGGTAAGCACCATCAAATGAGAACACATCTCATGTGATGACTGTGGCATTGGCCTGTTTCCTTTCTCAGTAAACAAGCCCTGATTAGTCCTGTCTGGGGGCCCCCCTGAGTGTGAGGCTGGAGGTTGGGGGAAATGCCCAGGCCTCCTCCCATTGGCCTTCCCGGCTGCAAGTTCAGATGACAGCCTTGACTCCCCGAAGCAGCTGGCCTTCTTCCACCCAGAAACCCTGGAAATGGATCTGCTGGAGAGTTAGCCAACGAGCGTTTCTTGGAATCGTAAATGTCTGAGAGCTGCTGCAATACTTCAGATTATCTTGTTTTCTTTATCCGTGGAAGCCAAGGTTTTAATGCAGCATCTGTGTGAGTATCTTTTGATAATAAGAACCAAATGTTGTTGGTGGGAATGACTGGAAATTACACCGAGGATCAGAATGTGGGCTTTTAGATTCCCTCCAGAAGGCCCCCTGAGAAACAAACACAGGAGACATCTTTCCTACAAATCACCTAGGGATGTCGTAACCCTGGGGGCTCCTGCTGCCTCCTCTCTCCAGGCCTGGGTGGGCTGGGGCTGTGCAGCCTCTTGGAGGCTTCTGCCAGCTGGTATCAGCTCCAATCAGATCTCCGGTCCTTCTCTTCTGAGTTTCTTCCTTCGCCACATCTATGAACTTCTACCTAGACATCCCACAGGTGTGTCAAAACCAAACCCATCATTTCCCCCCAACCTGGCTTGCTCTTCTATTACTAGATGCCACCCTGATGAACGGCAACCCAGGTCCTACAAGAGAAACCTGGAAATCATTCCTGACCCTTCCCCATGCTGCCCCTCCCAGCCAAGGCAGTATTCTCAATTTGAACTCCTCCTTCAAGGAAGAATTGTAAATGGCCTCACTATAAACCTACTTAGGATCTATCAAGAAAGACTTTTCAGAGACTGCCCTTATTCCCTCGTGCTCAGGGTACGGGCTGCACCCATCCTTCCTGCTCGTTCACCAGGTCCAGCGCAGTGGGACCTGGGGGCAGGTGGAGGGACTTAGTACTGTACACAGCAGGGCCTGGGGCAGGGGATAGCTCTGATGAAGTCCTACCTAGTCGACCTCTGTCCCCAGGTGTGACACATCACTGCTGTCTTGAAAGCAAAATAACCGTGATAACCAGTGTGCGGCCCTCACAGGATCTGGCCTATTGACACTTCTTCATAGAAGAAGTGGGGGAGGGAGAGAGGGCTTGCTTTAGATTCTAGCCGCTCCCCCCGCCCCCAGCATCCTTGGTTGCACTCCATCCTAATATACTAGAATATAAAGGAGGGGGAAGATTGGCTCTAGTGTTATAGCTTTCATGAATCGCTCCCTGTGCTGGGGTCGCCTCTGCTGGGATTACGCTTTTTGGTGACCCACACCCCTCCCCCATGCTCCTGTAACTTAACTCTAAGAAACAAAATTGGTTTGGGTGTAATTGTTTCTTTTGTCTGCTGGAGTCCTATCTGGGGTGAATAGATATATTCTATTAGTCTCCTTCACATACACACCCAGCAAATAAAGACGCACCCTGCCATTGAGGGCTCTGGGCTGCGAAGTCAGGAATGACTGAGAGGAAAGTTGGCAAAGGAGGGTCCTAAGAGGGGCAAAGGGTACCAGAGAAGATGCTGAAGGCAGACCAAAGGTTTGGTCAGTCCCTGGGGCCCAGCAAGGCATTAGTGGATGACAACGGCCGGCTCTTTCGAGAAAAGTCTGAAGGTTGCAAGTTCTCCCTGACTTCCTCTTCACAGGCTGCTGCCATCTACAAGGGCTTTGCCGCGGAGACTCTATGTGGAGGCCCACATAGGCCCACCATCCCTCACCTGGAATTAGCCCTTCAGCCCAGGCCAGCATCTCCTTGGTGTAGGTAGGCCTGCCTGCTGCTGCCTCTGGGGCTTCTGATTAATCACAGATTTGAGTGCATTTGTTTGCTTTGCTTTTAGAAGGCAGCCATGAGGTAAACATTTCAGGGGAGAGAAGCAGCCCTTTGCCTGCAAACATCCTTCCCAGCCAGGTTGCCCCGACATGCCCAAAGTGACAAGCTCAGTGTGGGGTTCTCTTAGCTGCACCAGCTCCTCCAGCAGAAAGGAAACCACAGCTCCTTCTGTAGCGCCCTTCTCCGTCCCGCGTCTTTTCGTCTTTTACTTGGGCTCCTCCATGTTCTGCTGAACACAGCTTGAGAGTGTCCCCCTCATACGGTTCCTACCTTCAGATGAGAACTCTGAGGCCTTAGCAACCAAGTCACAAGGGCAGTGAGGACTGGAACTCAGAAGTCTCACTCCTGAAAGCATGCTTGGCAATCTTAGGCCACCCTGTTGCCAAGCAAGCTCCAGCCCTTCATCTGCCACCTTCCCTGACTCTCTCTATGTAAGGCCGTGAACAACTGGGATGCAAGTTCTAAGGGAACCACGTGGCACAAAACTTTGAACAAAGTACTCAGCAAAGGCTTGCCCACAGAGCACATGGTGCCCTCCTTAATCACCTACCCAGCAACACCTCACCCCACCAAACTCTCCCTCCCTAGTGTGAGCCCCTCTTTTGGATTGTGACATTAAAAGCCCTTGGGTGGCCTTTATCCATTCAATTAGCAGCATCCATGAACCCATCTCTCTGAGGGAAAGTCACCACACATCCCACGTTTCCAGATTCGCCATCAATCACTCTGTGGTTTTCCTGGGGCTGGCGGGCCTGGCTCTGGACACAGCAGGGTCACAGAACTGGCAGTGGGGTGGCCTCTGCACAGGGGAGACATCCAAGGAGGGGGTCCACTGCCAGCCACCCCAGCCGCAGCACCGCCTCTTCCGTGGGGCACCGAGTAATTGGTTCTGTATGGTGTTTGTTATGGCTTATGTCAAAAACTCAGAGAAGAAGCCGCTGGGGGAGGAAGGCTTTTGTCAGACACCACATGGCTGAGCCCCTGCTGCGGCTCGCTAACCTGGTCTCAATTAGGGGTTTGTGGGACTCAGGCCCTTGAGTTTGTTTTTGAAGCTCTTTGACTGAATTCTGCCTCCTCGGAGCTTTGCTTCCTTTTCAAAATGCAGATTTGCAAAAGGCTCAGAGGTGTGGCTGAGCGGGTCCTACAGTCGGGCAGGGTTGCAGTACTGTTCACTCTTGCCCCTCTGCACCAGGCAGTGCCCAGAGCCAGGTTGTGGGACCGACCCTCAGGCAGCTGGATGCTTCCAGCTGATGCTGGTCACCTTGATTGATGAGAAAGCCGGATGGAAACTTGGGAAGAGATGCTGTTTTCTTCTAAGTCTTGGGCACCATGTTGCCATCTACAAAAATACCCTTTGCTATATTTAGGCTATGCTAAAAGGCCCTGCTCCCAAGAATGCTTCTCAGACTGTTTTTATCATTTAATATTTTTTCCTGCCACCTGGAGAAATCATCAAGCATTCGAGTCCCCCGCATTCACTCGCCCTGTAGCTCGCTAATTAAAACAAACCCCTGGCCAAATTACAACCTTCAAACGGAATTCAGGCGTCAGTGGAAAGTATTGGCTTGTGCTCCCCCTCCCCCTCACGTCTCCCTGCTGGTGTTTATGAGGCACCTGCCCTGTGCCAGGGCCCGCTCTGTGCTATAGACAGGGTTGTTCACCTCAGGCTCTTGTCCCCCCCCCCCCCCCCCCCCACCGTGAGCTGTGGGAACCATGAGTCACCATTACACCAGGTGAGAGACAAGAAAGCACACTAGTGAGGTGCGACCACTGCTCTCCATCCCCATAGCCTCCGGGAGTGGGATGCCAGGCTTTTCTTGACTGTCCTGGGACTGATTGGTGTGGTGTGACATTCTTCCTGGAGAGAAGAGAACAAACATTTACTTACCCTAGATAGGGACCCGAGGTCAGACCAAGGTGCGAGTAACACCGTCTTGGTGAATCATTGAGGGTTTTTTCTGTTTGTTATGCATACAGTGCTCCTCCTGCATGTATACCTCCATGCCAGAAGAGGGGAATCATTGGGTTTTATTTGCGTTACGTACAGGCGTATGGGTGAGAGGTTACTTACGGGAGCAGAAACGACTCAAAGGAAGCTATATTTAACAAAAAAAAGCCCTCCCCAGCATGGGTGACAGCTCAGAGAAGCTGGAAACCTGGAGCTCACTGCACAACCTGCAGGAGGCTCCACATATTGGAGAGTGTCCCGTCCACGTAGTCCAGCTGGTCTCAGTCTCTTCTGGATAGCTCAGACAGTCACCGCTCCTTCCAGGCATCTTGGCTGGTCTACTCCAGGCAGCTCAGGACATATGAGAGCTCCCATATAAGACAGGGTGGAGATATCTAGTGGTCAGTTTCAGGGACTTCCTGAAACTTTTGGGTTGTTTACTTCCTGCGCTTAAGGAGCCTATTGACAGGATGGAGTTCCACCTCCCCCTAGAACATCTTGTATCTTAAGGAGCTTCCTTCTTGGAAGGACAGTTTCCTTCCCCTTTAACATACTGTGCCTTAACCAGCTTCCCCAAGAGTAAAATGTTTTCCTCTGAGAACATCCTATGTCTCTGTGAACTTCCCTCCAAGATGGAATAGTTTATCTCAGAGGAAATTGCTACACAACATGACACTAAGCCTCTCTGGAAGGAGACCCCTGCACAACAATGACTCCCTCCTGGACCCCAGTTAGGCACAAACCACACCCAAACACCTGTTTTCACAGAGAGATCCTTTATTAAGTGGGGATCAAAAGTTAAAGTGGCTGCTTTCTGACTCAGAAAGCACATGGCCTTGCTGGTGTAGTTTTTAAGAGGAGGAAAGGGGAGGTCTGTGTTAGAATGGGCTAGAGTGTGGTGGTAAAGGAGGTAGGGGATGAGAGAGAAGCGGGAGGGGACAACGGAAAAAGGGGTATTTGTCCCAGAGGGATAAAGAACTGCCTCATGGAGAGGGGACAGACGTGGAACATAGCAAATGGCAGTTTATAAAGGTAAAGCGGGAAACCCTGTGTTAGGATGAGGAGCTTAACTTTAATTGGACATGCTAATTATGTGAACCAAGGGGGCTTTTGATTGCTGGGCTTTAATACTTTGATAGCTGGACCTTGGTAGTAGGTAGGCCTCAGAAGGAGGAAGTGACCAAAGAAGGGACTAGACCTTGGGAACTATCTTAGGAATGCAATCTAACAGTTTTTAGCAAGGCAGAGGGAATTGGGGAGAAGGGCAAAGCCCACCAGAGCCACCTGCTCCAGTGGGTTAGTGTCCCCCTCTTCTCTCCTTATATGGCACTCGGTGCTGGAAGAGGCAAGCTAGGGACACCGACTTCTAAGGGTCCAGATTTTGTTTGCACATGGAAATCTACAGGAATCTGAAAGTGCAGTCTGAGGAAGGGCTCTGACCTAGAAGCGGGTGATGGGAGCCCGGCTTCTAGTACAGTGGCTCCTCAACCTCGGCTCCTCTCTCAGAGTCTGCTCTTCACCTCTAGGTCCCCCTCAACTGTTCCTGGGGACCTAGCACTATAGATGTGAAACAGAGACGCTCCCCTAAACCTGCCTCCCTGGAAGATTAGCTCTGCAGTGGGCGTGGCCCTTGGCTCAGAAACCTGGTCCATCACAGACCATCATCCAGGCTGCTGTTTGGGTTTAGGCCTGGCTTCTGAGAGCAGCCAACAGTTTTGTTGCTGCGCGGTTTCTGGCCTCCTTCTGGGAAGGCCAGTCATAACAGTAAGGGCTGCATTCTCCTGAAATGGCCATTCCCTGCTGGCCCAGAAATCTGAGAACAACTGTGACATTCAGCAGTGACACAGGCCACATGCGCATGGGATTATTGCCTCCACCTAACAGAGAAAGGAGTTTTGTTTGTTTGGTTTGCACAGGGGTTTCTTGTAGCCCAGGCTGACCTCAGCATTCAACTGCTATGTAGTTGAGGATTACCTTGAGTTTCTGATCGTCCTGCCTCCACTTTCCGAGTGTCGGGATTATAGGTGTGCACCTCCACACCCGGTTTTCGTAATGCTGGAGATCACATTCAGTGTTCCAAGCGTGATAGACAAGCATTCTACCAACTGAGCTATGTCCCTAGCCTCTTTTGTGAAGCGGTCTTTTGTGTAGATGTTTGAGAACCTTGGGGCCAGATTCTTTCAGGAAGCACACCTGACTTCATCACTCTCCCATACCATACTGGACCCATCCCCAGCAGACTGACACCCCTGCCACACTCCCACCCCTGCCCCTACCCCACCCCTACCCACACCCTCGGCACACCCATACCCACCCCTGCCAAGTCTAACCTCAGAGGTGTGGACAATGGCTTTAAGCCCTGTCAGTAATGATCCTGCCTGCTATTCTAGCCTTTGCCCCTCGAGAACCAACTATACCCAAGAGCCTGTGCAAGAACCTGCATGGCCCTTCCCTTCAGGGTCCATGGCAAACTCCTCTTCTTCCTCCTTCCGTCTGTATGGGAGCATCAGTGTTTCAAGGCCCAGCCCCAACACTGGTTCCTTTCTTCCCACTTCTGGATTCTCCCATGTCTGCTACGTGTGCCTTCTATGGGACACCTCTAACCACCTTTTGTCCACTTCCCGTGGTTGACAGTAGGACCTGAGAGGAAAGCTGGGGTGCTGGGGTGGTTCTTAAGGCTTAATGTTCAGATAATGGATTCAAGCATTGACAGGGTGGTTTATCATGATTGGTCTAACTTCAACAATCGGTTAATCCATCAAGGGATTAATAATTGACCAGACTATAGTGGGCTAGCAGAGAACAGAAGTGGGAGACCGGTGTTGTCTTTAAAAGGTACATCTCTTTGTTGGCCTCTCCTTCTGTGTTTTCCTAATTACCCCCAAGTACCTCTCACTCTGCCTTGTGTGGCTGCCTGGATTCCATGGTCAGTTTCTCATTATCATGCATTGCATGTGCTAGTTTGAACCGTAGTGCCCTGGCTATGTGTAATCTCGGTCTGAGAGGATCTGTGTCCAGGCCTCTGAAAAGTCATAAAAGGATAATCACTTGTGTCCACGTGCTGTGTGCTGGTTTTACAGGTCCTGAAACATTCTTAGCCAGCAGCTCTGCCTGCTGGGTAGTCAGTCCGCCTTTGGAGCCTGAGACTGTTCTCCTCCAGGGACCTTCCACATAGTGCAGCTAAAACTGCCCCTTGTTTAGTTGTATGCAACACACCTGCCTCCTAGTTGAGATATATAAAATAAATGGGCTGAGCTTCTGGGCTGTAGTTGGTGCCTCCACCAGAGCAAGCAAACCCACCCAATCCCAGTTTTTATTTACGAGTGTCTGTCCTTCCTCCGTCGCTCATTGCCTAGTCAAGTTTCCAGGACCAAGCAATGTAGGACAAGGCATCTTGTATTTCTAGAAAACAGAAAAGTCAAGATGTCTCCAGTCTGGTTTCTTCTGAGTCCCTTCTCCTGGGCTATTTACAGACATCCATCTAACCCTGTGTTCTTGTGTGGTTATCCCTTTGTGCACGTCTATCTTCCCATCTCTTTTCAAGGACAGCATTATATGTCACAATGTGACATGTCACAATGATCTCATTCATCCTTAGTGCCTTACTGACTCCAAATATGTCAGGTGCTGAGATCCTGGGGTTTAGGGCATTAGTGTATGGATGTGGGAGCAGGGGTCCCGGTTCAGCCATTATAGTACATAAAGGTTTAAAATAGGCTAAGTTCCGAGAAACAGATGAGCATCCAAGAGTCAATGATGGGGTGTGTATCTGAATTTGGAGGACGTCTTGGTTGGGGGTGTGAATTCTGTCTAAGGAGTGACAGGGACCAAGGAACAACGGTATCAACACTGAAAAAGGGACGGAGGAGGACACAAGACCAGGACCCACGAGGAAGAAAATGCCGACGGAAGCTGTGGCCAGTGACTCAGAAGACCCAGGGATAGGTGGCCCCAGTCAAGGAATTACTTTAACTCTGTGGTTCTTAATTTTACGGTTGGGCAGGAGAGGGTCACCACAACATGACTGTATTAAACTGTATGAAAGGGTCACAGCATTAAAGTTAAGAAACACTGCTTTAAGGAGCGGCCTCTGTGGATCCAGTTTCTCAGTATGATGCCATACGCACACATGCCATTGTCATCGCTCTGGGGGCCTCTTCATACCTGGTTCTCATTCAGTACTCTGTTTCCTACAAGATGCAGCACAGTTAAGAGCAACAGCTGAGTTTCATCACCCCAGGCCCGTGGCTTGGAAAGAGAACAAAAGTTAAAATACAAAATATTGTATCCACCTGACGGATATGGTTTCCTATGCTCCTGAAATCAGCCCGCTGTCTGGAAAGGGCAAATCAATATGTCTTTTGATCTTAAGATGCTCATGTATCCCACAGGAAGCTCTGAAGTTAAATGGCACATCCAAGTGGATATTCTCCTTGGAAGGTTAGGAGGAGGCGGGGACATCCACCCAGCCCGTGCTTACTGCAGCCTTGTTTGGTCTCGGCATCCATTGGTTGGAGGGACCTGATGCCTTCCAGATGCTCCCAATATTCTCCAGCCAGGAGTCTGGCTGGCCAACTGGGCCCCCACCCTCAGTCTGGATGTCCACAGCCAGATGGACCTTCCCAGGCCAGCTTCTCACACACCCACTGCAGCTGTGCTTGTGGCCTTGCCTCTTGTAGTAGATAAAGCCACGCAGGGGTCCCTGCAGACCCTTTGGTTCTAAGGCTCACCTTGTTGGGCCTCATTGGTTCACTAGGTCTCAGAGTGCGAGGATCCCCAGCCACCCTCCCAGGCCTGTCTATCCAGCCCCTCTTCTCTCTTCTTCTTCTGCCTGTGTTGTGGGTGTCCTGCTGCCCGGATGGGTCAGCTCCCGGTGGCAGGACCTCCAAACTGTTGGGCTATACCTGTGACTACGCCACCCTTGGCGTTTGCTATAGGCTGACTTGGATGCATAAATAACTTTCTTCTCTTAGAGTAAATATCAATTTCTCTCTCTCTGTTTTTCTTCCTTCTCTCTATCCATTCATCTTTCCTTCCTTCCTTCTTTCTTCCCATGTTTTGCTTTTTGTTTTTTTTTTTTTCGAGACAGGTTTCTTTGTGTAGCCTTGGCTGTCCTAGAACTAACTCCATAGACCAGGCTGGCCTGGAACTCACAAAGATTCATCTACCTCTGCCTCCTGAGTGCTGGGATTAAAGGTGTCTTTTACCACCACCTAGCTGTAAATATCTTTCTTATAGTTTGATGTCTCTATAAATTAGGTCCTGATTTTAGGAGTTATTTTTAACTTTGTTCGTGTGCATGTATGTATACATGTTTGTATGTACATGGATATACTTATATGTGGGTGTGCATTTACACCGATGCAGGTGCACATGCATGTCCATGAAGAAGTCTGAAGTTGTCTTCTTCGATTGTTTCCACCTTATTTGTTGAGGCAGAGTCTCTCACTGAACCACAGGCTCACCAATTTCCTAGTTTAACTAGCCAGCTGGTGCCAGGGATTCCCTGCCTCCCACACCCCGGGATTGCAGGTGACCACCATGTTGACCTAGTTTTCGCATGGGCTCGGGGGATTTGAACTCCAGTCCTTATGTTGTGTGGCAAGCACTTTATCCAATGAGCCATGCCTACATCCTTCTTTTTAATTTTGTATTTAAAAAAAAATTAAAAATTCACAGAAAGTTGTGAAAAACAACACAGAGAGACTTCTGTTTCTGGGCAAAGAGACAGATGTACTCTTCCCATTCCACCCACCAAATGCAACCGAAAACCTGGACACAGAGAGACTGTCGGGCAGGTGGGGGCCAATGAGGGACCTCTGGATCTAAGGAGTCCAGGAGGGTGACATTAACCCTAGTCTAGAACCACTAACAGATACAGATTAAACTCAGCCCAACAGACCTGGGGCCCTGCAGCCTACCAAGGCGGAATAAGTGGTGTTCTTCCACTGCATACAACAGTGGGGAGTGAGCAATGCACACGCGCCAAGCCCTGCGAAGTGTCTGTCCAAACACCCTGCCAATTGGCATTGCAGGGCAGAGAGCAAGACCGTCGTTCCTGCCAGGAGGACCAGGTTCCTTGCCATGGTGTCAGTGCAGACGTCTCTCACCTAGGATAGCGAGGCACTTTCTCATTCCTACTTGGAGTGAAGACTCTCAGCATGTCCCCTGGTGACAGAGCTGCCCCTCCACCACCCCCAGGGCTCCAGGAATGTATTGGTGGGAGCTGGCAGAGGGCTAGAACTGTCACTCACACTCAGAGTGACAAGGAGCAGACTTCTCCCACCTCAGGTTATCAAGGAAGGCTGAGTAGGAAAGCTGGCCTTCTCCCTCCACTGTGATAATGGGGCTGTAGTTCCTCCCCCTGCCAGAGCTGCAGGAGGAAAAGCCAGCTGCAGCAGGACACTTTAATAAGATCCAGAGTTCTCAGATGAAATACGAGACTGTTCAGGTTTCAACGGAAAAATCACTCATCGTCGTACCAACCGCCAGAAAGATCGCAATCGGAGTGAAAAACGACAAGAAATAGATACAACTGTGGGGTGGCAGGCATGTTAGATTATCAGGCCAAGATCTCGAGGCCGCAATGATAAAAATGTTTCAGTAGGCAATTATGTCTGGAAGAAAGGAAAAAGAAAAATAGAGGCTCAACAAAAAAAAAATCATAAAAGGAAACAATGCACATAAACAGAAATAGAGAAAAAATAGAAACTATCCAGTAAGAACAATAGAAGAAAATCCTAGCAGAACCCCGGGGAGAATTGTTAATGGGACTCTGTAGGAAGAAAGGGGATAGAGATGAAATAATTTAAAACTTCCCAAATTAAAGGGATTCACAAACCTCTGTGCTTAGTTAACCTCCAAACCGACGCCACCAAGACAGCACCACGTCAAACTGCCTAAACTGCCTCAAACTTGAAAGTAGCAAGCAGCTTCCTGTGGGGAGGTGATAGTTACTGCAGAGTCCTCATCCTGGCTCCAGGGTCAGAAGGCAGGCTCTCGACATTCTACAAGACAGAAAAAAAGGTCAACATGGATCCCAGTGAAAATGTGTGTTAAGAACAAAAGGACAGAGAGTGGGAAGGATGGCTCAGTGGTTAAGAGCACTCATTGCTCTTGCAGGACCAGGATTCCATTCCGGGCACCGGTGTCTGACAGCTCATGAGAAGCAGGAACCTCCAGCTCCAAGTAATCTGACACTTCTGGACCCTTCTGTATGTGCATGCACACACTCACACACATTCACACACACAAACACACATACACAACATACTTTCTCACACACACATACACACACACTCTCTCACACACACACTCACACACAACACACTCACACACACATACCCACACACACATACACAACACACTTTCTCATACATAGACATACACACACTCTCACACACACTCACACATACACACTCTCTCTCTCACACACATACACACATGCTTACACACAACTACAAATAAAAAATAAAATAACATGGTTACTGAGACATGAATGGGTAAACAATAAGCTCTTTTCAAAAAGAAAGTAAGGCGCTAGAGAGATGGCTCTGTGGGTAAGAACACTGCCTGCTCTTTCCAGAGGACCCTGGTTCAACTCCCAGGCCCCAAATTGTGGCTAACCACCATCTGCAAACTCAGTTTCAGGGAATTCAACAGCTTTTCTTACCTTCTTGGGCTTCTTTATGCACATGGTACACAGAAGTATACTCAGCATGCACACACACACAAAATAAAGTAAATAAATATAAAAAAAAGAAAAAAGGAAAGGAACCTGCTGTGGTGACTCACACCTGTAATTCCAGCACTTGGGAGGCAAAAACAGGCAAATCTCTGTGAGTTTGAGGCCAACCTGGTCTACAGAGTAAATTCTAGGCCAGTCAAGGCCACATAGTGAGACATTTTCTCAAACGAGAAGAAGAAGGAGGAGAAGAGGAAGAGGAGGAAGAAAGAAGGGAGGAAAGAAAGAAAAAGAAAAGAAATGATAAAACAAGAAATCTCAGAATATCAAGAAGTTAGACAAACAATAGAACTTTAAAAAAAAACTTCTTAAATTTTACAGCTGTGGTTGTTTCCTGCATTGTATGTCTGTGTGACATTCAGGCTTGGAACATGTGGAGGCCAGAAGAAGAGTCAGATCTCCTGAATCTGGAGTTACAGATGGTTGTGAGCTGATATGAGGGTGCTGGGAACTGAACTCAGGTCCCCTGGAAGAGCAGACAGTGCTCTTAACCACAGCCCCAATAAGTATTATTTTCAGATATTGATACTGCTCTACATAGATGTGAAGTAAATACTTAAGATGATTATAAAATGGCCCAATGGTGCCTGTATCCCCAGCTACCTAGAAGGCTAATGCAAGAGGATAGAAAATTCAAAGTTTACTTAGACTACAAAGCAAGAAAAGAAAAGCAAACAAGCAAAAATTTATGATAGAGAGATTAAAATGAAATTCTAAAAAAGTCAGGTCACTTTATAGGATAAAAGAAAAAGAAACAAGAAACAGAACAAATAGAACAAAAAGATGAAAATAACAACAAAAAGCCAGATGTTGGTGGGGCATGTCTTAAATCCGAGCGCTTGGGAGGCAGAGACAGAGTGAGTTCCAGGACAGCCAGGACTATTACACAGAGAAACCCTGTCTCAAAAAATAAACAAACAAAAGATGACATGGCAGACACAAGCTCTGGTGTGTCAATAATTACATCAGCCATGAATGTCTCATAGAGAAATTACACTTAAACACCCAACTAGACACAGATTGGTAGAGTGAATGAAAATACTGGACCTAATTACATGTCCTTTGCAAGAGGCTTGCAACTGTAGAGGCAAGTTGACAGCTCACTGATGGAAGCTCTCTCGTGCAAACATTATCCAGAAGAAAGCATGTTGCTGTATGAATATCAGGCAAAGCAGGATTTGGAGCAGAAGCAGAATTTCCAGAGACAAGGAAGAACAATGTATGAGGGTGAGGGGCCAGCCCACCAAGACAGCAATTCTAAATGTGTTTGTACCAAAAAGCAGGACTGTGAAGTATTTTACAACTGAAAAAGAAATTGGGTGGTCCTTGGACTTCCCACAGGGCAGGGAACCCCGATTGCTCTTTGGGCTGATGAGGGAGGGGGACTTGATTGGGAGAGGAGGAGGGAAATGGGAGGCGGTGGCGGGGAAGAGACAGAAATCTTTAATAAATAAATAAATTAATTAATTTAAAAAACACACAAAAAAATAGGGACCAGGTGTTAGCAGCACATACCTTTAATCCCAGCACCTGGGGTGGGAGGCAGAGGCAGGCGGAACTCTATGAGTTCAATGCCAGCCTGGTGTACAAGAGCTAGTTCCAGGACAGTTAGGGCTGATACACAAAAACCAAAAAGAAAAGAAAAAAGAAAAGAAACAGGTCACTCTGCAGGTAACCCTCTCTCAAGAATGAGATGGAATACCAGTAAGGAAATAGAAGAAGCGACTACACTATCACCCAACAGGAGCTAAAGAACACTGGAGACAGTCCTCCTCACAGAGGCAGAAATACACCATCTTTTCACAGCTAGTATAAGGGCAGGTGTGTGTGTGTGTGTGTGTGTGTGTGTGTGTGTGTGTGTGTGTGTGTGTGGTCAGAGAACAACCTGGGGGTCCTTCCTAGCTTTCTGTCTTCTTTAGGCCAGGATCTTTCTAACTGGCCCAGGAGTTTCTAGTCTCTGCCTCCCATCTCTCCATGTGTGCCCTGGGATTATAGACATAAATTACCATCCCTGGCTTTATGTGAATTCACTCTCGCATGACAAATGCTTTACCCGCTGAGCCACCTCCAAAGTCTGGATGCCCTTATTCTTCATGGCTCCAAACTGGAAGGGTGCCAACTGTCCTTCAGCACCAGTGGGACGTGTTCAAGGTCAAGGATGAGGCCCACCTTTCCCAAGGTGAAATTTCCTCTCCTTCCCAACTTGCAGAGACATTTTGTCTAGGATGGGTGTTGGATTATGACAAGTGTTTTTTCTATAGATATTGACATGGTTGCATGATTCATGTCAACGTGGTGAATCACACCGATTGATTTCCAAATGTTAAGCTGATCTGGGAGTCTAATGATGGCTCCTACTTTGTCATCATGTAGTGTTCTTTTTATATACTGCTGGATTTGGTTCCATGTTCGGCATTGCAGATTTCTGTGTCTGTATTCATGAGAGATAGTGAATTGCAATTTTCTTTCTTTTTTTTTTTTCACATAGTGTACAAATATCCCACAACACTGATGGGTCTCCATTCAAGCACACACAGTGATCCCAGATTTATGTTACTCATGCCTGTCTTTCTTCATCTCCTGTCGCTCCTACTCAGGTTTCCAGGATCCAGTTTTGAGGGACATGGCACAAGTATCACCTTCAAGAACATTCCCTCAGTGATTTAACTTCCTCTTACTAGGCATTACCTCCTAAAAGGTGCACCATGTCCCCACAGCATCAAATGCTAACTTATAGTTGCAAATAAATTGCCTTATTGTAGCTTTCCTGTGGACCTGGGAAGTAGGAGTGTAGCAGAGCCTGTTTTTCTCTTCTTCTTCTTCTTCTTCTTCTTCTTCTTCTTCTTCTTCTTCTTCTTCTTCTTCTTCTTCTTCTTCTTCTCCTCCTCCTCCTCCTCCTCCTCCTCCTCCTCCTCCTCCTCCTCCTTCTTTTGGTTTTTTGAGGCAGGGTTTCTCTGTGGCTTTGGAGCCTGTCCTGGAACTAGCTCTTGTAGACCGAGCTGGCCTTGAACTCACAGAGATCCGCCTGCCTCTGCCTCCCAAGTGCTGGTATTAAAGGCATGCGCCACCACCGCCCAGCGCAATTTTCTTTTCTTTTTTAGTTTCAGTTAAAAGGGTAACACTGCCTTTATAGAATGAATTAGTAAGGATTCCTTTTCCTCTGCATTCAGAACGAGTTAGTGTAAAACAAACTTGATCTTTTTCCTCCTGGAATGTCTGACGTAATTCACTTATTTGTCATTGAGTCTTCTTGCTTTCACTACCTTCCTAAGGCAATAGCTGCATAGTGTATGTGGAATGCGGAGGCAAGTGCTACAAATCTGGCTGGTTTCCAGGCCGCAAATAAATACGTAAATGGGGTTTATGGCTGAAGTTGCAGGCATATATTCAAACTTCTCGAAGGCTCTGTAGTTCCTGCTGCAGCCCTTTGCTCTGCCGTCCCTGGGGACAATCCTGGCTCCACACTGGGCTAGGACGAGAAGAAGGTGATAGAGGACACTATAAAGCTGAAACAGAGACAAGCTGGTCTAAACTCTGCAGACTATCCCCCTTCCACCTGCTTTAAAGTCAATTGACTGTAAAACTCACCAGTTAGCAGTGGCAAGTGGTAGAGGGTATAGCAAGCAGTGGCATGCACTGCAAGCGGTGGCACACATAGCGAGCGGTGGCACACCCCTGTGCTCTCAGTTGCTTGGGAGGGTAGGTGGTAGAATTACTTAAACCTACAAGCTCAGAGAAAACTAGTGAGTGAGGCCCTTTTTCAAACACCTACCATCTCTTGACCACCAGTCTTAGAAATGGAAGTATAGCTCAGCAGCAGAGTGCTAGGCTAGCATGCACAAGGGCCTGCGTTCCACCCCAGCCTCACACCCACAACCACCAGAGTATAGATGACATCCCTTTTATGTGTCACAAGTGACAATGGATGAAGTTGGTTACATGTGTGCAGACCACAGACAACTTCCCAACTTTCCCCAGGCTGCCCCTGCCACACACAAAAGCCGCCTAACCAAATTCTTGGGGGGGGGGGTGAATTTGAGACTTACTTTCCTATCTCCAGAGATGGCTGCCTCCCGAATAAACAGTCTTTCTTGTGAGACTCATTCCTGTGATTGACAGCCTGTGCAGTGAGCAAAGGCGACCCATTTCTCCAACACATTCCACCATTGATTGAGACAGCATCTCACCCAGGCTATCCTGGAACTTACTGTGTAGCCTAGGCTAACCTTGGACTCAGCTACGTCATCCCTCCTAGTTCTGGGGTTGCAGACATATGCTGTCATGACCAGCTAATACTCCCAGCTCCAGTAGCTTTTAGAAATGAAAACTAATTATGTATGCGTATATCTGCTCATGAGGGTATGGGCCAATGCCTGATGTCCTCCCTCTCCACCTTATTTTGTGAGACAGTACCTCTCACTGAACCATTTCTAGCAGACTGGTTCCCATACTCTGCTTTTGAAGACAATGCAAGGAAATGTCATCTGGAAATCTTTCCATTTTGAGTGACAAAATTAAAGCCAGCAAAGGTGGATGGGCATGGAAGCACACATCTGTAACCCCAGCAATCAGGGCAGAGGCAAGCAGATCACTGGGAGAGTCTGATATGAGTTCTAGCCCTGCCAGGCTTATAAAACAAGATCTTGTCTCCAAAAGCAAAAACAGAGTCTGGGTTGTAGCTCAGTGGTAGAGACTTGCCTGGCACACACAAACTCCTGGTTCAAACCCCATGTGTGGCCTAAAATCAGGCTTGGTGGTATATGCCTACAGTCTTAGCACTCGGGAGATGGAAACAGGAGGCTCAGAAGTTTGAGGTCAGCCTGGGCTACACGAGACCCTGCTCGTGGGGACCTGCTGCTTTGCTAAACACATGACCCAGGAGTGTGGAGTGCTAGCAAGTACCCCTCTTTTTGTGAAGTGTGGAGGCACACAGGCAGTAAAGCCCTCATCAAAGTCTTGCAGGTGACTTCAGTGTTTGAAGTCCCAGGCAAGGACTTATGTATTCTGAATTCTGTGTCACTATGACTCAATTCTTTCTTGTTCCACTAAAGTAGACCTCTTTATGGTCTGTTTCATTTTCCATGAAGCTTTGAACAGTATATTTTGATTTCAGAATGAAGTCATAAGACCTCAGAATCGTCAACAGATGGTCTCTTTCTAGAATCTGAGTGTGTGTCAGGGGTGTTTTATTAAAGGGATTTTGCTGTGTAGAGGGAGATTAGGCACAAATGAAGCTTGCCATAAAACACACACATGCTCTCAGGGGAATGTCTCTGTTTTGATTGCAGGGTTCAGTCCTGGCAGGGTGATGATAATGATATCTTTAGCATATAGATAATTTTCTTTTCTGTTTTTCAATTTGGGTTTTGGGTTTTGTATGCTTGTCCTAAATCTCTATTGTGACTTCAGTTTGCCCAAATTTACCTTGAAAACTGACGTTTGGGATTAGCCTTGAGACTCTGAGGTGGTGCAGACTTCCAATTTGCTTCATGCATTTTGTGCACTCGTGGTTCCAACATGCTTTTGTGCCAACAGTGAACATGTGCTGGGATGCAGGGTGGTTTTGGAAAGTGCTTGAGACACGTACTTTTAACTAATCCGTTGCAGGGGTGGGGCGGGGGTTGGGCAGAAAGAAAGAGACAGCATTTTCCAGAATATTGGCTCAAAAGCAATTTACCCAATTGTCGGCTTTCAAATGCTTTGAGTGAAAATTTTTTCTTCCCGGAACAGGCCCTTGGTTTTGTTCATTCCTTCAGTTTAGTTCCTAGCTCAGGGTCCAGTAGAGGTGGATTATTTGAACATGTCTGTTTCTAAGAGATATGTTACATGGGCAGTCCCTGGAAGCAGAAGTCACACCTCACGACAAAAGGACTATCTGTCTGTCTATCTATCTATCTATCTATCTATCTATCTATCTATCTATCTATCTATCATCTGTCTCTTTATCATTCCATCTATCTATCTATCTATCTATCTATCTCCCTCCACCCTCCCTCTCTTCCTCTCCTTCTCTCTTCCTCTGTCCTTCCTTCTTTCCTTCCTTTCTCTCCTCCCCTCTCTCTTTCTTTGAGACAGTGACTTAAGTTCAACTGGTCTTGAACTCAGGATGCAGCCAAAGACAGCCTTAAACTTCTGGTCCCTTTTACCCCCTCCTTCTGAGTGCTAGGATTGCAAACTTCTGCCACCCACAGCCTGGTTTTATGCCGTGCTAGGGGCTTAGGAACTGAACCCAGGGCTTTGTGCATGCCAGGCAAACTCTCTGCCAACTTAGTTTCATCCTTAGCCTATTTTTTACCCTTCCTTCCTCCAAAATAGAATTTAGAAACTTGGTTGAGACATTGCCTTGAAATTAAAGCAGCTGCTTAGGCTGGAGGGAGAGGCTTCTCCATTGGTGCAGAGTTCCTGAATAGGGCTTGTGCCCTCTCTGTATTCCTCTGAAGAAAGAATCTATTCAGCTATAGAGTGCAGAGAGGACCACTGGTGGCAGCTGTCTGTTGCATCTTTCTTTCTTCTAAGGACCACAGTCATATGTATCCTTTCTGGAGGCCTACGTGGCCCCCAGCTGAGGTCATCTGTATCCCATTCTCTGAGTTTCCTTGTTGCTTTTACATCCTTTTGATGTGGACTGATCTCTCTGCAGTCAGTCCCGTCTTCTTTACAGCCTGTGTGTTCACACGTATGTGGAAGCCCGACGTGCATGCCGGGAGTCTTCCTCCATCACTCTTCTGCCTAACTCACTGAGGCAGGGTCTCTTCGCCAAACTTAGAATTGATATGGCTTGTCTTGTGAGCGATCCCACATCCAGCGTGAGGAGGCTGGAGTTGTCAGCCTCCTTCTCTCCCTCTTCCCCCACCTCCGTTAAGTATTTCTTGCTGACTTTCTCTGACTTGCCGTTTCCTGCGTTCTGTTATACCCAACCTATTAGTAGTCTCATCCACGAAGCTCTTAATTTTTGAGTCGTAGAACGTTATTTTAGCTTTTTTTCTTCTTCAAAGATTCCAACTTGGATTTCCCATTGCGAAGCCTCACTCTTGTTACTTTGCATAGATTGCCTTGTCCGCTAAAGTCCACATCTGTATCCTTCAGATTCTCCACCTCTAGCTGGCCTCTTCCCTTCATTGTGTGCCAGATTTCTCTAGCTCTTTCCGTGCCTAATATTTTTTAATGGAATCCTGGACATTATATATCAAAGCAAAGAGCTTCTGGACAATGTCTTTCTCTCCAGGCATGGCTCTTCCTCCTCTCCTAAAAATGTTTAGGATCCAAAGACAGAAGCTAAATATAAAACTGCCCCCTTTTTTGAGACAGGGTCTTAGTGTGAAGTTCTGGCTGCCCTAGAACTCACTCTGTAGACCAGGTTGGCCTCATACTCAGACCCACCTGCTTCTGCCTTCCGAGTGCTGGTTTAAAGGCATGCACCACCGCTGACTGGCTCCTCATGGTCTCTTCACAGAGAACTTGGTGGATCTCCGTCTCCTCTGCCCTTGAAGACTCAATGCTGCTCAGCTCTCTCTGCTCCACAGAGGCTGAACGCCACAGATGTGCCTCCAAGGCAAACAGGCTGGTCACCCCAGTCCCCTCCTGGACTCTTGGTGCCCTCTCCTTGTGATTTCTCAAGTGTTTACTACTTTCTTTTTCCTCTGTAAGAAGCTGGGAGAAGCCCCATCCTTGGCCCCGAGAAAGAAGATGAGGGGAGGACTAGGGAGGTGGTTCAACCCTCAGGACTTAAATCTAGATTTCCAGCACTCAATGAAAGCCAAGTATGGGAGGACATGTCTACAACCCAGCACTTGTGGGAGGGGAGCAGGGGTGGTCACAAAGAGACAATGAGTCCCCAGGACTCAGGTTGTAATTGTAAGTGTATCTCTCCTTCCTTCCTCCCTCCCTCCCTCCCTCCCTCCCTCCCTCCCTCCCTCCCTCCCTCCCTCCCTCCCTCCCTCCCTTCCTTCCTCCCTCCCTCCCTCCCTCCCTCCCTCCCTCCCTCCCTCCCTCCCTTCCTTCCTTCCTTCCTTCCTTCCTTCCTTCCTTCCTTCCTTCCTTCCTTTCTCTCTTTCTTTCTGTGTGTAGGTACCAGAGCTGAGTTACAGATGACTGTGAGCCACTGGATCTGGATTCTGGGAACCAAATTCAGGTCCTTTGCAAGGGCAGTGCACATGCTTAGCCACTGAATCATCTCTCCAGCCCCTCAGTGAATTTCTGACCTTCATAGCGCCCTTTCACGGAGGCCAATGCTTACTGACGTTTACTTCTGTGCCTGGAATAATGCTTGGAGCCAGACTCAATGGTTGTTGCCTGTCATCCCAGCACCTAGGGAGCTGAGGCAGGAGGGTTATGAGATTGAGATTAATTAGCCAGGGATATATAGTGAGACCCTGCCTTGGGCAGGGCCCAGCTCCTGGCACATAGTAGGTGCTCAGTAAAGCGTTTGGTATGGTATATAGATGAATGAACGAGCTGTTCACTCTATGTGCAAAGAGGCTGAAGGTGAAAGAGAAAGAAGCAGACAGAAGGGTCCTAAGGGCTGGCTGGGTACGGCAGTCTGGGGTCCTGGACCTAGTCCTGCAGGCAGGGAGAAATCAGCAGGGACATAGCAAGATCCCTTTCCTCTTGTCCAACTGTCCCGAGCACCATGACAGAAAGGGAGGATGTAAGGTCACATCTAGAAACATCTCAGTCCCCAGGACAGCGCTCCAGCTGGGCTGGATTCCTTGGTGAGACCTCGGGATGCCTGCAGCGCTTACATGGCCACACCCACCTGCCCTGCCAAGCTTCAAGGACAAACAAGGCAAAGTCAAGCCTGGAGGAAGTGAGGAACAAGCTCAAGCCTGCTGTCTAAGCTGTGAGGTCCAGAGGAGGGCCTCATGATGCCCTGGGTGGCACACATGCCCAGATGACGAGTGCAGGCACAGGCATCACTGTGTGATGCTTGCAAGAGGGTAAGAGGTTTAAAGAGAACAGTGAGTTGATTGTGTGCCACAGACTCTGAGGAGCCTGCCCCCCTCCCCCATCAGGGCTCATAGAGGCATACATGGATAAGAGCTAAAACCTATGGTACAGGGACTGAGATAGCCCAGCTGGTAAAGTGCGTGCTGCACGGAGACCCGAGTCCTAGTCCCATGCACAAGCTGGTCACAGTGGTGTGTGTCTATAACATCAGCCCGGGAAAGTGAGGAAGGAAACCAGCCCCTGGGGCTTGCTGATCAGTCGCCTAGTCAAATCAGCCACCTCCAGGCTCAGTGAGAGACCCTGTCTCAAAAAATTAGGTGTATGGGGGCGGTGGTGGCTGGAGAAATGGCTCAGGGGTTAAGAGCACTGCCCTGGATTAGGATCCAGATTCAGTTCCCAGCGTACACACGGTGACTCACAGTAAAATTCTGTACCCTCTTCTGATTTCTGAGGCCACCAGAAATGCATGCAGTGCACAGACATACATGAAGGGATAATACCCATGCACATAAAATAAAACAAAAGTATTTTAAGAAAGCCAAGATGCCGAGGCGTCTCTCCAAGATGTTGCTATCTTTCTGCCTCAGGTGCCTCCTCATCTCCCTCTGCCCGCGGACCTTTTCATATCCTTCACTTCCAAGGTTCAGGATCTTCGGGAAGACTTCCGAGCTCTTCGCCCATCATCATCACAGCCAGCTCTTCGCAATCTGGTCCCAAGAGCCTGGTTAAAAACTTCACACACACTATCTTCTGGAACCCTCCCAACGCTAACAGGCGGATGATGCCATTGTGTTTTTTATTGAAGAAGCCACAGTAGCTCAGGGAAAGCAAGTGGGAAGAAGAGGTTGCATCCAAGTGCAGACCTGCCAGAGCAAAGCTTGCTCTAAACCACGGTAACACATGACGGCCAAGAGAAAGTGGCCATGGCCTCCAACACTGTCTCTAGCTGCTCATCCCCGACCCTTGGCCTTCAGGATCCTACCCAGGAGGCCAGGAGAGAACCTTTTTCTTTTTTACTTTTCATTACTGTATGTGTATGATGTGTGTACCGGAGTGTGGTGCAGGCCTACCATGGCATGTGTGTGAAGCCCAGAAGACAACTTTCAGTTCTGTCCTTCCGTCACGGGTTCCAGGGACCAAGTTCAAGTTGTCAGGCTTGCACAGCAAGTGTCTTAACTGCTGAGTCATCTTTCGGACCATCACAAGGCAAACTTTGTTCAGGGTCCTCCGAGGAACCCTCACTTCCTGCAGGGTTCACTTCTCAGGATCCCCACAATTCTGCCTAGCTCCATCTCCCCCTGCTTTTCAGGGCCCAGCACAGAGCTGGTGTGTGTGTGTGTGTGTGTGTGTGTGTGTGTGTGTGTTCGTGTTTGTCTAATGAGTGAATCCAGTCTAGTGTGAGTGGATCTGGAAGCAGACCTGGAGTGGAGGGATTCGAATGAGTACTGACTTGGTGACTTAATAAGATTATGCTCCCAGCCCAGTCCCTTCACCATTTTTGACCGTCTGTTTTCTCATCCATAGGTTGGGGGCAATGAAGCAATGAGAGATGGAAAGACCAGTTAATTCTGTAGTTAGTCGTGAGGTGGGGTGAGGGTGCTTCAAGCCCAGGTCCAGGGACAAGGGCTCTGGCCCTGCCCCTTGCTCTGCCAAGTGTACACGTTTACAGCCACAGCTATCACAGTCTCCCGAAACATAAGACAATAATACAAAAGGTCATGGAGTTTCTTCAGAGAATACTCTAGCAGAATCCCCTGCCCCCCACTGGCAGTTCAGCTGATCTGAACATTGTGAGCGCCTCAGGGGTTCCTCCATTTCTGCAGCTGGAATCTATGAGAAAACTCCAGTCCTTTAATTGGAACCATGTGTCCTTCCAGCAAACAGCAGGTGGCTGGGCCAACAGAGAAAGGTGAGCATCGGAACAGTATGTGTCCTTTGACCTGTTCATCCGACTTCTGGGAATCAGTCCTAAAGAAATAACTCCAAATATGGGGAGGCTTATGAACAGATAAGACTCCTTGCAGTATTTCTCAGGACAGCAGGGGAGAGGGCACTGAGGAGGAGGAGGAGGGATGCTGCTCCACCTGGTGCGTTGATGTCTCGAGTGGGAGTGGCCAGGGAGCTCCAAAGTGACACTGGAGAGTCCAGGGAAGAGTTCAAGTTCAGAACCTCATACCCCCGTGATGAACTATGGAAGCCACATCATAAATACCAGAATGAGTTCGCTGCAGCTCCAGTTATGTCAAGAGGGAGGCATTGTGGGAGATCTTTGTTTCCATTTCTCCAAGAAAGCTTTGTTTTCTCCAATGTGGTTCTGGTTAAAAGTGTATTGTAAATAAAGAGCCATTAAGAGCAAAGAAGGAACGGCTAGTTTTCTGAGAGAGAGAGAGAGAGAGAGAGAGAGAGAGAGAGAGAGAGAGAGAGAGAGAAGTTTTTAAGTTGGTGAAAAACAGTTTCTGCAAACTCTCTGACCTGCTTTAAATTTCTTTTTCTTTCTGCAGACAATGGAAGCCCATCCTGGCTGATGCTAATAAGTAGAACATGTTCCAGGGAAAAATACTCAGGGAAGCAAGACAGATCAGTGCTACCCTCCTAACCTGGCTGTATTTCCTTCCAGGTTCAGTCTCCCCAATCCCCATGTGTGTATGTGCACACACGTGTGCTTGTGTGCGTGCGTGCATGTGTGCATTCTTGTGGAGTCAAGGCTAATGCTGGTGCCTTCCTCCATTACTCTCCATTTTGTCTTCTGAGACCAGGTCTTTCTCGATGAGCCTGGAGGTCATCAGTTGGCTGAACTGGCCCTCTAGCAGGCCCCAGGGATCCTCCTGCCCTGCCCTCCCAGTGCTAGGCTTGCAGGAGGCCACACTGCACCTAGCTTTTATGGGGATGCTTTGGGTCTTCATGTTTGCCTGGCAAGCACTTAACTCCCTGAGTCATCTCCTCAGTCCCAATATTCATACTTATTTTAGCAAAGGCAGGGTACACACAACCTTAACTTCTTCTTGATTTTTATTCTATTTAGATAAGTTTATTTCAGCAGATTTCCTGTTTACAAATGTGAAGAGCTTTACCATATTTCAAGTGGGGGATGTTGTATTTATGTGACCGTCCCTGTATGACATGTTTCCTTATTTCCTTATATTTCTTTTTGTGATTATGCTTCTATAAGTCTCATGGTGATAAATGTTTGCACATAAAGCTCCCGTAGTTTCCCACAATAGACATGTAAAATCATACAACTATGATTTATATCGGCAATGACAAATTAAAAAAACATGGAAAAATATCCCACTCAGAATGGCAATGGATTATAAATTCTTAGTACTAAAATAGTAAGGACAGAGGTGTGAGTTCTGAGCCACAGTTGAATATATGCTTAGCATGCCCAACCCCTAGTGCCAATGTGAGGATGGCAGTGGTGGTGATGGTGATGGTGATTATGGTGATGTGGTGATAATGGTGATGGTGGTGATGGTGATGATGATTGTGATGATGGTGGTGGTGATGGTGGTGATGGTGATTGTGATGATAGTGATGGTGATGATGATTGGTGGTGATGATGGTGATGGTGGTTCCTATTTTGATGGTGAAGATGATGATGACGGTGATGATGGTGATTGTGGTGATGGTGATGAAGTTCCCACACACAGATGAACCTGGAGGACATTACACTCAGTGAAATAAAACACCCTCAGAAAGAAAAGTATCTTGTATCTACGACCTACAAGGTCGTTTAAAAATTACTGAACACTTATGAACAGAATGAATGATGTTTACCAGGCCCAGGAGGCAGGCAAGGAAGTGAAGGGATTTAGGGCAAAGGTTTCCAAGTTGCGGACTCAGGATTAATAAGTTCAGAGCTTTCTATAGTGGAAGTTTTGCTAGAGAGTACACTTTAGACACTCTAGCTATCCAGTAGCTAGTTAGATATTATCAGACTGGGAGGACTGGGGCCCTTGCATTGTTATGACCAGCAAAACAAAGATTGGGATAATAAGGCTTAAGTCATATCTCTGACCACGGAAGGACAAGTGACATCCTGGCTTGCCCAGAACCATTAACTGAACTCTACAGTTGAAGAATTTCTGATAAACGGAAAAGATATGTCAATTCAAGCCCAATGTGGTGGTGTATGCCTTTAACCCCAGCTCTCGGGCGGTAGGGCCAGGCAGATCTCTGTTTGTTTGAGACCAGTTTGGTCTACAGAGTGAATTTCAGGACAGCCAGGGCCTCACAGAGAAATCCTGTCTTGAAAAACAAAACAAAACCCCAAAACAAAGCAAAAAGTCAATTCAAATGGGCCTGTCAATCACCAGGACAGGACAAAATCCCTCGGGAAAACTGCCAGTCCTGGAGAGTTCAAACAAGAACCTACCTATCTGATAATTTTTTTAAAAATAAACATAGAGATGAACCTTCACATGGTTTGTGTTGAGAAAAAAGATAAATGTAAAAGACAGAAGGAAAGCTAAAACCTAGGAGGCGTGAAGGAGAGAGGAGGGGCCACACAGCGGGGCAGAGGAACCTTTTTTTCTGTGTTCTTGGCACACCTGCTGTTCTAGGCTGATGTCTGACTTTGCAAGTTCATAAAATAAACCACTTCCCTTTTGCCACTCTGACTCTCTGGTCCTTGCTGATGACGAAGTGAGTCCTGGACCACTGGTCAGCTCCAGACTCCACATGGCTCTCCCTCCTCAGAGCCAAGATTACAGACGCCTCAAGCTGTGCCTGCCTTTTTATGTGGGTCCTGGGATCTGAACTCAGATTCTCATGTTTACATGGCAAGCACTTCATCAACAGAGTGCTCCCCAGTCCTCCCATGCCTCTTCTTGTAAAGACCTCAGTCTGAACCCAAGGGGACCCCCTTCATGCAGTCACCTTTATGGCCTTGTCTCCTACACAACCACCTGAGCTCCTAGGGCTAGAATATAAGCATGTGAATTTAGGGAGACACATCCCCGTCCTCCACCCTGAACAATGGCACTGTGCCGGGTGAGCTCTATGGGAGATGAGAGCACGGGTCCAGCCTTTCCAGGGGTGCATGTGAACCCCAGTCTGTGGAACTAGCAGCCCCTTTGGGAATGCTGCCTCCTTCCCTGTGAGATCCGGGAGACACCCTCCTCCTAGCCAGCTGTGTTAAGTGAAGTGGGATCAAAGGCCTGGCCTGTGCTGGGACTGGACACATGGAATCCTCAGACAGATGTGTAAGATGGGCCAGGCAGGGAGCTAGGCGTGCAAACACCATTGCCAAATCCTGTAACTGGAGACTGCTCATTCATTTCCTGGCCACCTAGACCCAAATAATCACACAAAAAGTATATTTATTACAATACCGTTTGGCCAATGTCTTGGGCATATTTCTAACTAGCTCTAACATCTTAAATTAACCCATTTCTATTTTTTTATATTTTACCACGAGGCTCATGGCTTGTTACTTCTTGCTTCTTGGGCAGTTATATGGCTTCTGCCTCCTTTGGCAGCTACATGGTATCTCCTTGACTCTGCCTACTCTCTATATCTCTGTTCTTATTTCCTGCCTGGCCTTACTCTGCTAATCCATTGGCTGAAACAGCTTTATTTATCAACCAATAAAAGCAACGCATATACAGAAGGACATCCCACAACAAAATCCTAATGCTGGTTCCATCACTCACAGTCATCCTTTCTGTGGAGCCCCCTGACTCTGGTCACTGTCCCATGCTGAAGCCCTCACCCACTATTTATCCCCAACACTCCCACACCTGCCTGAATACAGCCTGCTCCTCACTAGTCCGGGCTGTGTTCTCCTCTCTGAGGCCTGTTCCTCTGCCCCCTGAACTTGCTTCCTTCCTGTTGGTGTCAGGGCCAGTGTTGGGTCACCTCCTCCAAGAAGCTTTCTCTGATTACTTCATGCTTCCTCAGACCCCGGGGTTTGCCCAGTGGCCTAAGGTTGTCGTTGGATGTGGAGAAGCATACAAAAACAAGGAGCGTGTTTATGTTACCCAGAAGCCCATTGAGAGCCGTCACTCCAGGACTCTCCCCTCCCATCCCAGACTCCAGGCCTTCTCACCATAAGAAGGAATGTGGCCCTTGGGAGAGCCTTGGATGAGGCTGCAGTGAGAGGAGGCACAGGTGCCAGGGTGAGCTTTGTGGCAGGAACATCTGCTGGTACTATTCAGATTTTGCATATATGGTGTCATTCATTGCTTTCTGCAGCCCACACAAGGTCACCCCATTCTCTGAATTTCGCACCCTGGTCATGACTGCCAATGACCATCCCAAGAAGAAAAGGTCCCTAAAGAAGGAGAGACTAAAAAGGCCGTGAGGTATCATGTGCCCAGGCCTCCTCCCAGTCTGCAAGGTAGCAGTGGCCCAGCAACAATCCTGGGGACTGGGGTCTCTCAATGCCTCATATGAAGAGCAGAGTAGAACACTGGTCCTAGAAGTAGGTATAGTTTCACCCAGGGCACCCATTGAAGGCTGAGTTTTCCTTAACTTGTGGCAGCACTGGGGTATTCAAGCCTCCACAAGGACTTCTGAGCATAGCAGAAGAGGCAGCCCATCCCTGCTCTCCAGGAACCCATGGGCTAATGGGCACAAAAGTCAACCCACTTAGGGAGAAATAAAGGAACATGAGGAGATTGGAGGTTTGGGGTTCAGGAGGAGTTGGGTCAGGGTAGGGGACATCCAGGCCCAAAAATTGCCAGCATGGGAAACAGGAAGGCCTCTCAGAGGTGCATCTTGACTGAGGCACGAAGCAAGAAGCCAGCTGCTTAAATGTAAGGCCATGAAGCCTTTGAAGCTCCTTTGAAGAGGACTTAGAAAGCAGATGGAAGCCAACAGTCGAATTGCACCCGAGGCTCCCTGCCTGGGAGGTTCCCAGCCTGGGAAGGGCCTCCACCTGCTTCTGTAGAGGCAGAAAGCAAGGGCAGGGCTTAGGTGCTCCAGGAGCCGTGCAAAGGCCATGGGGCCGAGGAGAAGGTGTGAGGGATGTGAGGCTGAGATGTGAGGGGTGCACCGAGGTCAGAAAACCATGAGGGGGGCAGGCACGATTTCATATACAGAAATTCCAGGCAGCCGTGCTCCAGAGCCTGGCAGCTTGAAGCCATTCATCTTGAGGGAGGGAGAGTTCGGGACAGCCTACCAGCGCCAGCTATGATCTCTCAAGCAGATGAAGAGCTGTTTGCTATCAGGAAAACCATCTGTTAATCTGGCTCTGGCGATGAGACGAAGCTGGACTGTCACACAGGCCATAACGAATGACTTCCTGCTAGGAGTGGGTTGCGTGATGGTATGGGTGTGTGTCATCTTGTCTAGGACCCAGGGTCAGAGGTCTCTGCTCTCGTTCTCCACATGGAACTTCTCTGAAGAGCAGCCTAATTTTATTTTCCTTAATTTTCCCCCTTCTGTGTAGCCCTGGCTGTTTTGGAACTTGTAGTAGATCAGGCTAGCCTTGAACTCAGAGACCTATCTGCCTCTGCCTTCTGCGTACTGGGATTAAAGGCATTTGCCACTACTGGCTGGCTCAGCCTCACTTTCTTAATTCTTAATTCTTTATTTTTATTTTTTTATTTGCAAAGAACAACCCAACATGTGACTTGTGAAGTTTTGTTGTTGTGTCTCCCAGTAACATGGGGTCCTTCTTTGGACTGAAAACAAGAGCCAAAGAAACCCTCACAATTTAATCTTTTTTTTTTCTTTTGGTTGCCAAGAAATTCAGGGTCAAGTTGAGATACAACAATTATATCTTACTAGGTTTCTAATTGTTAGTTCAATCTAACTATGCATACCACAAAGGCTATTATGGACATTGCATTTTTCTAGATTTTTTTTTTTTTTGCTGTTACAACTAATTCTTCCATTGTAACAACTGAATAAAAGGAAGTAAGTCCCACAGAGAAATACAAATGGCTCATAGTCCATGAGAAATGATTGGTCCTTTCTGAACATGGAAATCAGGCTTTTGTTTGTTTGTTTGTTGTGAAAAGATCCTGCATGAAGAAACGCTAGCTCACACTGACTGTGAGGCAGAGACTCCACTTCTGGGTCCTTTTGACTGAATGTGAATTCCTCCCTCTCTGGCTTTCCAGAGCACCCATGCCAGGAACTACAGAGATGGCCCAGCCTAGAGCACAGATCTCACCCTGCCAGAGTTCTAACCAGGCAGAATCTGGACCTCCCACGACAGGAGAGCGGCCACCAGCTGTACCCATGGCGCTCACAGAGTGTGTTCACTAGGTGTACAACCAAGAGCCTCGCCCAGACGGGAACACGTTTCTGCACTGCTGTTTGATAGGAAACAGACACCCAGATGCCAAGTGGAACCAGGCATTAGAGGACATGGAGTCCCATCCCAGTGGCGCCACTCTCCAGTCTGAGATGAGAGACTCGTCAGCTGTAGAACAAAGCTGCTCCCTGAGTCTCCCACACTCCAGTGGGCCGAGGTCGAGGCCTGACTGACTGCATGCCTGCATATAGTCAGAGAACATGGAACTTGAAATGCTAATCTAAATGACAGAGTGCACTCTCCAGTGACAGCGTGTACTGAGGGGTGGCAGTGTGATGGGGCCGTGACTGCCGGGGTGAACTATCAAGGATTTGGAGGCAAGGGTCCATTTTTAACAGGAAGTGAGGGAGATTATATAATCTCTGCAACAGTGATCTTTAGCCACAGATATCAGTCCCAAGGGTGGTGTCAGCCCAACGCTGCCCAGGGTATTGTTATAGACATCCTCGCAGAAGTTTTTCTAGGCAAGGCTAGGGTGACCTTTGTGCCAGGCTGAGGTTTTGGCAGCACCTCCTGGGATGGATGGCTCCTGTTACTGGGCAGTCATGTGTGAGCCCCTCCCTCATTCATGCCCTCCTGTTGATTCTTGTTATTAGGGTCTGACAGGAGTGACTCCATGCCGATCTGACAGCTTCCTCCTCCTTCTCTTCTTCCTCTTCCTGTTCTACTTCCCCTTCCTCGTCCTATTTCACTTCTCTTCTTCTTCTTCTCCTCTTCGTATTCCATTTCCTCCTTCTCTTTTTCTCCTGTCCTCCTCCCGCCATCCCGACTTTCTTTTGTTTGAGGTAGAGCCTCACTATGTCTTCCATTCACATCTTTCTGCCTTTGCCTCCACAGAGCTGGGATTACGTGTGTGTGCGCTCGCTGTGGATACAGGGCAACCGATGCTTTGCATTTTGTGGAGACTGTGTGGGAATGCCTGGTCTTTGGATAGACAGCCCCCGTTAACATCTGTATAAAGCTCAGGCCTCCAGTCTTTCCAAGGACATCTGAGAACTGGGGTCTACCCAGAATGGATTAAGGAACCCGAAGTCACACAGGATTTGGGGACTGCGGTTTTCCTGAAACTACTCTCATTCAGATCATTTTGTGAACAGAAGATATTGAGTCTGGGGCCAGGCTGGAGCAGGAGAGTTGGACAGTGGGGAGGAGGTGGGGATTGACACTGTGCTGCCTTTGCTGCTGCCACTGTCCCATGACTGACAGCAAGCGAACCGCAGAGTTCTAGGCGGGGACCCTGTCATGGGAATTTTGTATTCTTTACTTCTCAACTGATTCAAGCCCTACCACCACATTAAACAGATGAGGACTGCAGGCAGATTTTTCACTGGGACCGTCGGCTCCTCAGTAATGGCATGGAGACTTATTATTAATTATGAAAGCTTGGCCGATAGCTTAGGCTTCTTTCTTTTTTTTTTTTTTCAGGTGGAAGAACAGCAACCTTTATTTTGCCCAGCAACCTTTTATACCTCTACTCCTTCTGTGAGCTTAGGCTTATTTCTAACTAGCTCTTATAACTTAAATTAACCTTTACTTTCTGCCCAATGGCTTTATTACCTCATCTCCATATTGCCCATCCTGCTTGCTCTGCATCTCCTGGCATCTCCGCCTTCTTCTTCCCAGCATCCTCTCTGTCCCCCAAACCCTGCTTGGCTATTGGCCATTTAGTTTTATATTAAATCCTTCTTACAGTGTAAAGGAATGTTCCACAACAGAGGACACAATGCACCAAGTGGATGAGTGATTCACAGAGGCTCCCAGAGCCCGAAAGTGGTCTATCCTGGACTGGACTTGGGTGCTTTAACACAGGGCCATGCATTCCCCTCATTCTTGGTCACCACCTCTAGCTCATCTTGGGGTTTCAGATTGGCACCTGTTTCCCTGACATCAGCTGACTGGCTTTCCCAGCCACCAGGCGTGTGACAGGACGATCTGGAAAAGCTGTGTGGACAAGCTTGGGGCAAACACCTAAAAAATGAGAGAAGAGGAGAATGAGAGCGAATGGCAGAGCCTGGTGAGGGCTGA
This sequence comes from Alexandromys fortis, assembly GCF_014885135.2. Classification (NCBI taxonomy): domain Eukaryota; kingdom Metazoa; phylum Chordata; class Mammalia; order Rodentia; family Cricetidae; genus Alexandromys; species Alexandromys fortis. The sequence goes on along the minus strand of NW_026067901.1, from coordinate 12,862,798 downwards.
GCACAGACCCGGGTCTCCTGCCTCCCCTCAGCCACCTTCTCTTCTCCTCCAAACTCTGCAACAACAACCAAATTCATAACAAAGTACTAAGGAGTCTCCAACCTGCTCACAGCTCAGGGGCCCCTCCTTCTAGGCACCTGCACAAGCTCAGGTCTCCTAAACCACATGAAGAAAACCACTCCACCATCTTCTCCCACGCCAAAGCTTCTGAGCCTTCACAGAGGCTGTTCCTTCCCTCCCTCTCTCCGTTTCTTTCTTGTTATGAGGTGATCTCACACATCCAACTCTATCCTTGACCTCACTATGTAGCTGGGGGGTGACCTTGAACTTCTGATCTTCCCCTTTATACCTCCTAACTGCTGGGATTACAGGTGTGTACCAGGATATATGTTTTATGTTCACTGTTGGGGATCAAACCCAGGGCTTCATGTATGTTAGGCAAGCATTCTACTAACTGAGCCACACTTGAGCCTGCCTCAATTCTGGGAGGCCTCCTGAACCAAGGGTCAGCCAGCAGGCCCTTTCCTGGTCTCTCTGCAAACCTCCAGCATTAGACATCTTTTGAGATGAGGTCTCATTCAGAGATAGCTGGACACAGTGGTGCATGCGTACAGACAGACGTAAGCTACTTAGGAGGCTGAGGAAAGAGGTCACTGGAACCCAGGAAGTCAAGGTTAGCCTGGGCAACATAGCATGGCACCCCCCTTCCAAAATCAAACAGAAGGACATATTTCATAATTGAACGGCCTGGTAAGTTTACATGCATTGCCTATGTTAATTAAATCAGTCCTAAAATCCTGCCTCCAGACATTGCCCACCCCAGGAGCACCAGGACACTTCTTTCTGACCTGCCCCGTCCTTTCCCCACACAGAACTATATAGCAAAAGTTCTTCTGTGGCTGGTCCCACTCAGCACTGTCAGAGTTGAATGTCCTAGAGTGTGACACATACTTATTCACTGTGGCTGATGTTGGGTGGCTCTCACAGGACACTACAAACACTATCTAGCTCACATCTCTGTGTGCAGACAGGCACGTTTATTCCAGCAAAGCCTAATAATCCCAGGGTTGAACCGCTGGTCCCACACAATCAGCTAACTGGTGTCCTAAGGGCTTCTGAATTTACCTGCACTGGGTTTGCTTTTATTTTAAGCTTTTTGTTTACTAGTTTTTCCGAGACAGGGTTTGTCTGTATAGCCTTGGCTGTCCTGGACCTCGATTGTAGGCCAGGCTTAGAGATTTACCTCTCGAGTGCCCCACACCAGGTTAAAAGTCTAATTTTTTGGGGCATTGTTTTTATTTATTTTATGTGAGTGCTGGAAATTCGAACTCAGGTCCTTATGTCTTCACAGTGAATGTCCTTACCCATTGAGCCATCTTCACAGATTCTTTTTTTTTTTTTTTTTTTTTTTAAATAAATCTGTGTGTCCTCTAAACTGACTGGTGGCCACCATGCATTCTACACAAACTGGCTTCTGCTTGTCCGGCCTATGGTTGCTTGCCCTCCTGACCTGTCAGGTCAAACTCTTTTCCAGGAGACCTTCAAGGCTGTGGGGAGTCCAGAATGTACCCCTGGTGTTGGGAGTCTGTTTGACCTGACTGGCAATCCTGGCGTGCTGGTCCTATCCCAGCCGCTGGTGCCAACCCCAGACTTGCCGATTCCCCGGGTTTCGCGCGCTTAGAAAGGAGCCCTTGAAGAGTGCGGGAGCTGGCAAAGGGGAATTCCTGAGGGGCTTGGGATGCTTAAAGCCGAGCTCCGCAGGGTCTGTGTGCTCGGCAAGCCTCCTTTGAGGGGCAGATGGGACGTGGATCGAGCGTGGGGCGCCGCGCCTAGGTGGGTGGCGGGGCACGTCTCACAGCGAGGCGCCCTGCGTGCGTCCCAGCAGGAGAGCCTGGGTGGCGTTGCGCCCCCCGTCGCGCAGTGCCGGAGGGAGGGTCCCCGCGGGCCCCGCCCCCGCCGCGCCTCCTCCGGGCGGGATAATTGAACGCGGCGCGCAGGAGCCTCGCGTTGACTGCTCAGGCCCGGCCAGAGCGTGCAGCCGCTGCCCTCCGCGCCTTTTGTCCGCCGCCCGAACTCGCCGACCCCATGGAACGCCCCGTCCCGCTGCCGCTGCTGCTGCTCAGCAGCTTCTCGCTGCTGGCGGCCCGAGGTAGGGGCGCCCCGGGCCCACGCCCACCCTCCAGGTCCCCATCCAGGCCCCGCGCTCCCTGGAAGTTTGCAGCTGTCGGTTCTCCGAAGCGCGTGCGCTGCGCCTCGGTCATCGCATGGCCCCCAGAGCTGCGTGGAATCCAGGCCCGCAACCTCCTCTCCCCAACCGCATTTCCGGCTTGGCCCTAATGCTCTCCTCTAAAACAAGGGGGACTTGTTTTAAATTTCTTCATCTTCCAAACAGATCCATCAATCGGCTCTCGCAGCCACATTCTCTGCTGGTGGAGACAGCTAGAAGACCGCCTGCAGGGCCATGGGGGCGGGAAGCACTCTGCCCTGGAAGCAGCTTTTGTGCGTCTTTCCCACCGCCTCCAGCCCCTACCCTCGGATGGGGGGGGGGATGTTGCACCCATCCTGCTCCTTAGCAAACAGACAGGAAGGCAGGAGCAATAAGTTCAGGGATGGGGGCGGAAAGAAAAGAGAAAATAGAGGACCGAGCGGAAGGTTTTGACCACCTCCTCCAGGCTGGGCCACAAGAGTGCCCTCTAGCAGTTTGGTGGCCCAGAACCACTTCCCCCAACCCAGAACCTTAGAGTGGACTAGGGTTCGCCTGGCTGTGCTTTTCTCAGTCCATAGTCCTCCAGGCCCTGGGGGCAGGCACATCACCTTTACTTCAGAAAAGCTGTGCGGCTTCCTATCTGTACCTGTAACCTCTGTGACTCCGGGGCCACCAGCCAAGCCTGGCTCTCCTGAGTCTTTGTTTCTGCTGGGGCCCAGCTCCAAACCACCCTTGCAATCTCTTAATTCTTTATCTGCGGGTTAGTTTAGCTTCTTTTGAATTCTCTGATAGCTATGCTCCTGGTCAAGAGGTCAGGGATTGTAGATAACTTCTGGTTGGAGTTCCAGGGAGAAGCACAGACAGGGAAGGGAGAAGGGGCTGGCTGGTTCTGCATCCTGGAGTTCTGGCTGTTCTGGGCACTGGCTGCAGCCTTGGCACATCTTGGGTCCCTTCTCAGGGTAGGAGACAGGGTAGGTAGGCTCTTTGCCCACTCTCCATGCCAAGAGCTTTGCAGCCCCTCAGAGCTTATGGGGGGCTTCTTGGAGAAGGCTGTGTGCTTGGACCAGAGATGGTGAGGTAGGTGTGGGCCAGAGAAGACATTTGAGTCTATGCCAGGGAGAGTGAAAACCAGAGAGGATTTTGATTTACAGGGGTGGAGGGGGTGAGGGGGGACACATTGTTGGAAGTGGGAGGAACCTCTGATACCCACATACTGCACAGATAAGGAAACAGGTGGAGAGATGTGGGGCCCAAGGCCTCCGTGGCAGTTCTTTCCTGCCTACTGTTGGGGGAGTGTTTTTACCTGCCAGTGGGTGCTCACGGTGGTGTGTGAGCATCCGCGCTTGCTAACCTGGAGTCTCTCAGTGCTGCGAGCCTCATTCATCCTTCATAGAAAAGCTTCGACCTGAAGCCAGCCAGAACAGAACATCTCGGGACCCATTTTGTTTCTTGCCTTGAGTTTGGTCAGGTCGGTTTGGTGTGGTCTTGGGAAAGGGTTAGGAACTGCAGCTTCCTGTAGCCCTATAAGGTCAGGTGACCCTGCACTCAGGCCCCAGAGAGCTGTGGGGTAGGCAAGAAAGCTGCTATCTAATAAAGATCTTGGAGAAAACAGACAGACGACAGACAGACAGGGTACCCTGTTGCTGATCCGCTGCCATTCATTTTGCCACCAATGGGCTATGTGGTCACCTATATGCAGCGGTCCCTCGTCTTTGCTGCATGGCTGTCCTGTGACTGATCTGTCCTGTTGGGCTTGGCTGCTCTGGGCCAGCTGAGTTTGTGGGGAGGGGGAGGTGTTGGGAGAAAACCCTTGTGTTTTCTCCAAGGCTTTCTTGGCCTCTGGCTCCAGCCTGCAGTTTCCGACTGATTAAAAGAAAGTCCTGTTGGGAGGGAGAACAAAGGCAGAGAGCACTTGGCAGAAACATGTGGCTGTGAGCTGAGCTCCTGGAAGTTTCCCAGTCAGGAGGTGGAGACTGGAGGCCGGAAGAAGGAAGATGAGACTGGGGGCTGGGGGGACCCTGGAGCCGCATCGAGACCTCCAACACTGCCTTAGACTTCTTAACTCTGAGCTGCATGCTCACCCCCACCCCCTCATTGTGCTGCGTAGGGCAGGAGGACTCAGGAACCCAGCTACTTAGCACACTCATCGGGATACTTGGGTACCTATTGCTTTGGAAACCAGTTTTCCTATCTACAGAAAAATCCAGCAGGATGGCTGGGTGGTTCCCTATTTGTGAACCGAGACAACAAACTCCTGCTTGTGAGGTTGCCGGAAGGGTTAAGGAAGAGAACCCGGGACTAAGTAGCATCAGAATTGCCGTTGTGTCTTTCATGTTCATGATTCGAAAGTTCTGCTGATATTGAACTTCAAACCTTTCTTGAAGGAGGCCCAACAAAGCCCCAGACTACAGCCCTCACAGCCAGCCCTGGTGGTGAAGGTCCGCAGAGGCATTCGCTAAATAGCTGCCTAGGGACAGCTCAGCGCCAGACACTGAGGTTTCCCAGATGTGGCAGGGGATGAGACAAACTCAGCCCTTTCCCTTCGTGTTGTTCAGAGCTTCCAGGAGATCCAGATAGATGAGCCAGGCCCTACAGGCAGAGTCAGGGGAGACTTTCTGGAGGAGGCATCGTGCAACTGTGGAAGAGAATCCTCCTCACCATTCACGGGAAGGTGTGGGTTGGGCTGGGAGGAAAGTGTGTATTTCCAAGCAGAAGGAAGGGTCTGAGCAAAGTCCTGCCAGAAAAAGAAACCCATGAGTTACTTTTCAAATGCCGTGACAAACAAAACTCCATAACCAGGGAAAATTATAAAAGAAAGCATTTAATTTGGGGATCATGGTTCCGGAGGGTTAGAGTTGATGGTCACGGTGGGGAGCATGCTTAGCACCAGTGAGAACTTGCATCTGATCCACAAACGTGTGTGTGTGTGTATGTGTGTGTGTGTATGAGAGAGAGAGAGAGAGAGAGAGAGAGAGAGAGAGAGAGAGAGAGAGAAAGAGAGAAGGCAGGCGAGCAGACTAAGTGAGAATGATGAGAATGATGTGGACTTTAAAAAACCTCAAAGCTCACCCCTAGTGACACGCCTCCAACAAGGTCACACCCCTAATCCTTCCCAAACCCGTCCACCAACTGAGGGCCAAGTATTCAAATATATGAGCCTGTGGGGACCCTTTTCATTCATTTCACCACAATGAGATACCCAGGAACTTACAAAGGCTCTGCCCTACCCTTGTGCCTGGGGAAGCCCCCTGCTTGTAACTCCTTGAAGGCACAGCAACCTAAGCAAAGGGCACTGTGGATAGGCAGCTCTGCAGATAATACTTTGGGGAAATAGTTCTCAAGGGGCACATGGAAGTCTACCAATGCACTTATTCTTTTAGATTTATTTATTTTTACATCTTATGTGTATGAGTGTTTTGCCTGCATGCATGTACACCATGTGCGTGCAGTGCTTGCACTGAGGAGTCCAGGCGAGGGCATCAAATCCTCTGGAACTGGTGTTACATTTGAACGATTGTGAACTGCCATATAGGGCTGGGACCTAAGATCCTGGGCAAGAGCAGCCAGTGCTTTTAACCTCTAAGTCATCTTTCCAGCTGTACCTGCCCCCCAGTACATTTTATCCAACAAAATATTTGACTTTTGTGGAATTTCAGATCATAACAATTTGATTAATAGCTGCTTTGACGTACCTGGTGTGTGTCCAGTTTCTTTGAAATGATCTCAGCTGTGTAACAAAATAGGGTGGGAGGAAAGGAACCTTTCCCAGTGTGCGGGTAAGGCATCTGCCCCACTCAGGGCAAGCAGGGCTGTTTCATAGGTTGGCCAAGCCTCACCTCCTTCCAAGGCTGGGTCAGGGATGGAGCAGGTGCTTGGCATACTCCAGAGGTCTGTATGTGTCCAGGACTTAGATACAGGGGCTCCAACCCCAGCAGGAAGCAGGAGGCAGCTGGTCTCAGTTCTGAGAGTGGCTCCAGAGGGTAGGGGATCCAAGCCTGTATTTCTGAGCCAGCCTCTTTCACTGTAGCTACTACAGTTCCCGTGGCCGTTAGGTGACTTAATCTTGACAGTTCTATGAGGCGGGTGGCCCAGTATTGTTCCTGGCCCTCTTTTTCCTTGTCTTGTCACCTACTGGAATTAAGATAGACTGAGTTTGGCCACATGCCTTGCCTTTTCCTTTTTGGCTTAAGATTCTCTTGGGAGAATTCCATTACCAGGAGTCAGTACTGCCTAGAGTCTGACTGAGAGTGGCCGTGCATCACTATTCTCCGTGGACAGTGGGATTCTTCACACTAGCCCTGGGCCCCACGTCACTTGTAGGGCCTTGTTGCACATCAGATGCCTCCTCACGGAGGAGACTGTCATTGTTCCCGTCATACAGGGGACGTAGAGGTACACAGAGACTAGGGATCCCAGCTGGCCCGGCCTATCCGGCCTGCCATTTCAGTCCTAACAAGGATGCTCAGTGGTCTCCCCTTTCTCCGGTTAACTCTCCATTTCCTGAATTCCAGCTTCAGTGAGGGGGTGGGACTTCCTCTGGGATTTTATGGTGGATTTATATAATGGAACTTTAGAAGCTGAGCTGGGTTGAGGTAGGTTCAGTCAACCTCTCCTTTTCTTCCCGAATCCCTTCAGAGTCCATGTAGAGTTGCTAGGGTCTCGGGAGATTATTTTTCTTTACTCACAGACGTTAAGTAGGGGCTGTTGCAAAGTTGCATTGGGACAAAGTACAGAGTGAAACAGCCTGTCACCCCCCCCACACACACAAACCCCACCCTCCAGGTGTTAAGTTCAAGTATAATCACTTGTGCTAAGTGCTGGGAACTTAAGAGAACAAAGAGACTCTACAAGGCAGGAAACAGAGCTGCTCGGAGCCTGCATGTTCGAGCGAGTCGAGGGTGGTTAGGAGTCCCTGGAGGGAGGGCTGTTGGCAGGAGTGCATTGGCCCAGGACCACCCGGCTGCAACTTCTAAAGGCCAGGTGTGAGGACACATGACAGGTGGCCAGAGAGGTGAAGGAAACCAAGGGGGGAATAGGTCCTGGAAGCTCAAGGGACCCCCGGGGCTGTCTAGGATACTGTGGAGGGGCCAGAGACGAGGATGGCGGAGTGCGTGCTAGCCTTGGCACACGAAGTGGCTGCCTGGGCTGGACATGCTCCAGGGAGCTTCAGGGGGAGGATAATTCAGCTTCCCAGCTGTGCACTGCACATGCCCCCTCCCTTCTGCTGCCTCTTGGCTACTCCTCTACCTTAGACCCTTGTGCTGGCTGTGACATTTCCGGGGCATGCATATTCTGCTTGGTTGGGTTTCTTTTTTAATTTATTTTCATTTTACGTTCATTGGTGTCTTGTGTGCATGTAGTTGGAATGAGGATATCAAAATTGATGATGTAACTGGAGTTACAGATAGGTGCGAGCTGCCATGTGGGTGCTGGGAATTGAACACCAGTCCTCTGGAAGTGCAGCCAGTGGTCTCTCCGGCATTATTATTATTATCTTTTTTTATGAACAGGGTTTTTCTGTATGGTCCTGGTTGTCCTGTAACTTACTCTGTAGACCAGGCTGGCCTTGAACTCAGAGGTCCACCTGCCTCTGCCTCCCAAGTGCTAGGATTAAAGGTGTTTTGTCACAGCAATAGAAACCCTCACGAAGACACTCCCCAATACCAGGATTACAAATGCATGGCATGTGTTCAGCCTTTTGTGTGAGCTCTGGGGCTCCAGTTCAGGTCCACATCCTCGCATGAAAAGCCCTTCACTGACTAAACCATCTCCCAGCCCCTTGGGAGTGTTAACTCCTGGAAGAAAGTTAGCCTGATGCCCAGGGGCCAAACCCTTGTGCCCACTGCCACAGCAGTTCTGTGGGTCAGCCCCATTTTCTACAAGAAGGATTTTGGTCAGGTAGTGAGGAATATGCAGTTCCTATGAGAACAGCTGTCCTATTTGTTTGGTTTTGAGGATTCTGTTTTAGTCCTGTGGTCCTTTTCTTAGGATTACCCTCCTTCACCTGCCCATGCCTGCACAACAGGTTGAGGAACTGAGGCTCCAGAGGCTAGAGAGCTATGGCAGCTTGTCTGAGGCTGTGTACTGTTACCTTAAGTTTAGATGGCATTTCACTATGTTGCCCAAACCGGTCCCCATCTCCTGGACGGTTACGGATTGTTCTAAGTCATCTGGGTGCTGGGCTTCAAACCCCGGTCCTCTGCAAGAACAGCCAGTGCTCATAACTGCTGAGCCATCTCTCCAGCATGGAGGATGGATGACACCTGCAAGTCGCAGTGTTGCTTGCCTTTGAACCGTTTGGCTGAAGGTCAGCTGTATTTAGCAAGAGAGTTTATTCTTGGTTTAAACTGTTAGCTACATATGGGCTTGTCACACAGATGACAGAGTTAGAGGTTAAAACCAGTCGATAGGTGGTATTTCTCCTCAGAAAAGACAAGACAAGCGTGCCGTGAGAGAAGGCCGGAATGGCTGGAGGGGCCCTGCTCGGTGAAGGGACATTGAAGCCCAGGGAGTGTGGGTGAACTGATGGACAGACTTCGGAGCTGCTGCTGGAGGCTGCCTCACAGAAGCCGCGGTGATGGCCTGGAAGCAGAGTAGCAGCTAGATCTTGCGGGGACATAGGAAAGAGAGGAGACCCTCGCCCTGGAGTCTGGCTGAAGCCTCTTGTCAGCTGAGAAGCCAGACTTCCGGCAGATGCAGTTGATACTGCCTTTCATTGCAGATGCTTACATATTCAAGTGAGATGAGCCAGGCTTAAGGCCTGAGCAATATGGAGTTGGGTAGGGCTTCATTCCTTCCCCCAGGCTGGGCCTGGGGAATCTCAAGCAACATAATGTGGTTTACAGTGTAGCTGTCCCGTCTTTCCCATATCCCAGTGGGCTAGACTCTGCCACCTTATTTAACAGTTGTGATCCCGTCAGGTGCCCCTCGGGTAATCATTTAGGATTCCTAGCAAGCCTTTGAAGAAAGTAGCTTCAAAAGCCACAAAGATGATATGTGTGACTCTTAGAAATCAGCTAGCTCACGTCCCTCAGGGAGTCCACGCCCTCGCTTGGCTATGTTTTCCATTCTGAGACTCTCCTTTGAGATGCCCATCCCCGTGTGCTTGGGTGTGGCTTATCTTTCTATGTGAGCATCTCTCTTTCTCTTAATCCTCACACAAGGCTTGTTTTTAAAAATACTGACTAACCCCCAGTTCTGGCCAGTCTTGAAGTTGCAGCCTGAGCTGAGGTCCCGGAATGCTGAAGACATCAGTGGGGAGCTGTGCCTTCTATCTCTCTCCCCAATGCCGAAATTCGTATAGGCTCCAAGTCACTCTTCTGAGGCAGCAGAAATGCCACTCGGTGCTAGAGGTTTGTGTGCAGGTTCAGGTCCCTTCACCTCTCTGAAGGTGTTGTCAGTGGGCCTGTGTCTGGCCAGCTGTGGGCCAGATGCTGTGGTGTGCTCTTGGTACCTGGAAAGTGTGGACTTGGGTGAGATGTCTTGTTTTCTAACTTGCTGGTAGACACTGAGAAGTTGCTCTGCGTGTGATTTGAGTGAGCCACATGGTGGAGGAAGGGTCGGTACCTCTGTGGGCCTTGGAGAGTCCCTAGATTTTGTGCTGGGACAGTAAGGCACAGGATGCTAGTGTTCAGATAATGACATAGTGACTTGAACTCCCACAGCTGAGCAGGTGTGGCCGTCAGGCCTCTCCTCACTGTCCTGCTGGAAGCCAGGGTGCAGTGAAGCCGCCCCCCCCATCTGAACCACCCTGAGGGTAGAAAGAAAAGTTGTTTTGGGAAATCGAGTCACCAGGTTGTCTCACAGGAATAGACAGCAGCAGCGTGGTGGGAAAGCCGGTGGATTCTACATGGTCAGCAATTAGGGGTCTTTGAACCAATCCGGTTGGTTCAGATTGACCAGGAACTAGATGCTCTTGCCCGATGTAGTTGGATCTAGCTTCCTCAGCTTCCCAGGCAGGAGCTGGGGTTTAGAGGAATGTGCCACTATGCCTACCTAAACCCTATTTGTTTGTTTGTTCGCTTTGAGACATTCTCACAGTACTGCCCTGGCTGGCCTGGAACTCCTAGAGATCTACCTGCCTCTGCTTCCTGAATACTGGGATTAAAGGTGTGTGCCACCACCATGCCTGGTGAAAACACTCAATTCTTATAAGGATTGATTTGTTAATATTTATGTGTATGAGTGTTTTGCCCGAGTGTGTATGTGCATCACACGCATGTAGAGCCCAAGCAGGCCAGAAGAGGACATCAGAACCCATTGGGTTGGAGTTACAGACCGTTGTGAGCTGCCATGTAGGTGCTGGGTCTGACTCTGTGAAAGCAGTAAGGGCTCTTACCTGCTGAGCCATCTTTCCAGCCCCTAAACATTAATTTGTTTTTAAATGAATGTTTTCATTGTGGTAAAATGTATATCACGTTAAATATTCACCCTCTTAACTATCAGGTGTTAACTCCTGATTTGGGGATCTTAACTTCACAGATCCCCAAAGAGAATTGTCATTGCTGTGCACATGTCACTACCGTTTATCTCTAGAATGTTCTCATCTTCCCAGACAGAAATCCCATACCTGTTAAGTCATAATTCCACTCTGTCCGCCCCCACTCCCAGCCCCTGGCAAACACCTACTTACCGTCTATAAGGTTTTTTTTATACATTTAAAAAAGCATGTATGTGTATGGGTGGCCTGTGCAATGGCGCATGTGGAAAGGTCCGAGAACATCTTGCAGGAGTCTGCTCTTTCCTTCTACTGTAAGAGTCTCGGGGATTGAACTCAGGTGTTCAGGTTTGGCCGCAATCACCTTTACACCGAATCGTCTTCTGGCCTTGTCTATGAATTTCTCTTTCAGGGAACTTCCTGTGTGCCCTTGCTTGAGCACCAAACTGCCTCCCTGATTTTATTTGATTTTCGTAAGGAGGACATAGCTGGTTTATCTAAAAGGGAATGAATGTGGATGCAGTAATCTAACTAGGACGTATGTTGGAGGGGTGTGAGTGTGTGTGTGCATGTGTGTATGCGTGCGTGCGTGTGTGCGTGTGTGTGTGTGTGTCCCCGTGTCCATGTGAGGGAAGAAGTGTGTGTGTGTCCCCATGTTCATGTGAGGGGAGGGTGTGTCTGTGTGTGTGCATGTGTGTGTGTGTGTGTGTGTGTATGTGTGTGTGTGTGTCCGTGTCCATGTGCTTCAGCCAGCCTGGCTCTGCTCTACAGACCCTATCTTGCGCGGGACACACACATCTTGTTTAAAGACCAGCCTGCTACAGAGGATGCCTTTGCTGGCTGGCATCTTGAACTGTGACACCAGGCTGTGCCCCAGGATGTCTCATTTCACCAACCTCTCCTCTTTTTACCAATCAGTGTTCCTTTAATGGATAGAGAATGGCTGGTGCTGAACCCACCGGGAAAGTAAGACCCATCTCCAAGGCTCAGAAGTGGCGATTCCAGGCTCTCTGGCACTTGCTGAACTTCTAGCCAGTCTTACTTTGTCTGTGGCCAGCCCCAGCCTAGGAACCTTCCCTCTGTCTGGTCTCTCCCTCCACCCTGAGAGGAACCAGGATGAAGTTCCTTTAGAAAGGCAGGGCATCCTGTCCAAACAGCCACTCTGTATTTGAGCATTGGTCATGCCTGTCAGTTCCTTGTTCTTTGCTATTAATGCTTCATGAGCCTCAGTGGGCGTGCTGGTCAGTACAGGTGCTGTGGGCACAGCAAGGGGAGGAAGATGCATCTCTGCCCGTGAAGATGGTCCAGTTTGGTGTGGGGAGGGCGGGGGGAGTATGGGCCGGGGGCAGGTGCATGTAGGGTCTTGGTGTCTGCTGGATCCTGGGCAGAGCTGGCCCCATGCTGCTTTGGGTCAGTGAAATGTAGCCCCAACTGGGTTGGGGACACATTAGCATTGTTTTTGTTCATGGTGACTTAACTCAGTTCAGCTTCAGTTCCTAGCTCTTTTTGAAGACCTTCCTTGCTGTGACCATTTGGTGGCAGAGCACTGAGGTTATCTGAGAGAGACTAGTGACTATGGGATGGGGGGGGGGGCAGAAGTAGGAAGAACCCACCCAGATGGACTTTCCACAGCTGCAGGGCAGTGGCACCAGACCCAGATGAGGACCTGGAGGGGTACTGCTGCAAAAGGACCTGGAGGCTCAGCTGCTGCAAGAGTGTGCCCAGGAGGGGAAGTCAGGGCAGTAGCTCAGACCCAGGTGTGCCCATGCTGGTCTCCTCCACTGCCCTCATTTAGCTCCCTGAGCTTCTGCAAACCCTTCTAGACTAGCATGGGTCCTCGTGGGCTCCTTTCCTGCTGGCCTGGTACATCCTTAGACAGACAGCTCCACCTCGATCAAGGAGCCCGTGAGCTCGGGCCAGTCAGTGCAGCTCCGGGCGACATAGGTCATGCTTGGCAATCCATGGCCTCACTACATTTAACTATGGGGCTGGGTTTATAGAGTGCTTCTTGGGTAGTGGTCTGCCGTGTGTACTCAGTAAACGCTACTGTCCCTGGCCTGGCTGTGTTCCTCCCCAGGCTTTAGCCAGAGCAAGTAATTGTGGCTTAGAATGAGATTTCTAAATCCTCATGTTCTACCCAGGTGTTCTGCTAGGTTTGGGTACACCTTCCTGAGAGAGAGAAAAGTTGGAAGTTATGTATCCCTGGTGGTGGTGGGGGGGGGGAACAGGGCAGGAAGTGGTTGCAGCTTCTCATGTGCTGGACTTGAGATGGCAGTGTGACGCTCAGAGCTTGAGGGGCAAGATGTGGGAACTGAGTGGAACATTGTTTGCAAAGGCCATGGGCGGAGGCTTGTTTCTTGCAGCAGATACTCCTCTCTCCCGCTCTGGCTACCATCTAGCCTGGCCTTGGTCCCTACCTGACACTTCCTGGTCTCTGAGGGGTATGCGGGCACCGCTCTCTGGCTTACAGGCCACCTCAAGCCCATGCAGCTTCAGGAGAGCCTCCTTCCCCCGAGCCTTCAGACAGCCCTGCTCTGCAGGTGTCAGGTCTGGGACATTTAGCCTGAGAACATGTGAGCCACATTCCAGGGACCTTCCAAGTTTCCAGATTGCCTGAAGTTTTAACGCCTGATTGTCTTGCTGAGCACAAGGTTCAGAGTGTCCAAGATCCCCTAACAGGCAGCGTTTCAAAAACACATCACAGGACTCATGGTTCCCACCCACCCATTCAGAATGCGGTGACGCTAAGAGAATTCTACACCCAGGACCTGCTGGCATCAGACCTCTCGCGTGTGACAGCAGGCATCTGTCTAGTGATCATCTAACAAGTTGCCATACCACTGTTCAGAACATCATCAACTCGCTCTGCCTTCTCAGAGACTGCAGAGGTCTCATGAGCTGTTTTAACACAAATGAGCCATGAGTCAGAGGGGTGAAGTGGCCTGGCCAGGGTGACCAAGAGAAAGTACTAAACCCCAAGTGTGTTTGGCTACAAAACTGTGACCCAATCTTACTCTCATTTTCCCTCCCTTTGAGGGAGGGGGTGCTATGTGTTCTGGACTAGCCTTGAACCCAGACTTGCAGAAATCCTCCTGCCTCAGCCTCCTAGCTCATTATCTCAACTCTTTGCTTCCGTGTCACAGTTTTTGCCGAAGGATAAGGGCACAAGGGGCAGACTCACTGTCAGGATGTCCGGTTGGGAGAGTGTAATTAGATCAATGGAACATTAAAAGCAGTGAGATGTGCCCAGGGTGAAGGGCTCTGAGATAGTAACCCAGGACCCGAACACTAGCTGAGTGGGCCAGCAGGGGGTAGGGAGGTGACAGGCAGTGTGAGGGAGGGGCTGGGTCCTGAGAAGAGCTTAGAGGAGACAGGCTGAGGATAGGAGTGTAGTCACATCTGGCAAGATTGTACAGGTGTGTGTTAGTGTGTGTGTGGGGGTGTTGGGCCTGAACGGGAGAGGGTATGGGGTCACACCACAACACTTATCAAGGGGCTGAACTACAGCTGCCTCTTTGGAACACTTAGGGCCCTGCTTTCTGTGAATGCTTCCTTGCTTGTAGATTGAGTGTATGTGTATGTGTGTGTGTGTATTCATTCATGTGTATGAATGTGGGCACTCACATGCCGTGGCATACTTTTGCAATCAAAAGACAACCTCGGGTGTCAGTCAGGGTACAACCTGGGGTGTCTGTCAGTTCAGGAACAGCCTTGATGTGGGTCTCCATCTTCTACCTTGTTGAATGGGTGAGCGGGTGGCTGGAGCGTGTTAGGGCTGGCACCATAATGTGGCCCTCACTCTGACACTCTTGTTCTACAAGGCCTGTGGCTCTGGAGGGTTTGATGTCTGTGGAGCGAGGACAGCAGAATGGGAGTGGGCTGAGTCACTGGCTTGCTGCAAGTTGTCAGACCACACTGTGGGACAAACCATCCCTTCCTTACCCAACCCAGGAACACCCTCTGGGGCTCAGGGGAACCTGGCAATTGTAAGGAAGGGATGGACACATCTTTCGCTCTAGAACACAGTTCAGTGTTCTCCAGACATCCTTAGGAAAAAGGAAAAGCCCCGCATTATCACGGTAGGAGGGCGTGTTTGTGGCTCAAAGTGAGGGCCCCCTCTTCCTGGCCATGTGGGATGGTTCAGCTCAACTGTGTCCTCACCATACTAGGCTGAATGTTTCTGGAAGTTCCTCCTCTTCCCTCTCTGAGGCTTAGGAAGCCGCAGTCTCATTCAAGAGTAATCCTCCTTCTGGGCCCACCGCCAGGGCTCACCTTAGAAAAATATTGAACTTGAAGCACTGCAGCTATTGGGCTGAGAAACTCTGCTAAGCTGAAGGGGTGTTGGAAGGCTGATAATGAGAAAGCGTGATCTCTCTCTCTCGTGTGTGTTTGTGAGTGTGTGTATATGTGTATGTTTATGTGTGTGTTTGCATATATGTCTTTATATGTGTGTTACAAGTGAGTGTATAAGTGTGTGTATATGTGGATGCTTCCGTAGTTGGCATTCTCAGGATTGGCTTATAAAGTGACTAAAAGTGTGCTGTGTGTACTTACTGCCCTTCCAGACTTGGCCTGATGTTGTAGTTGGAGCTGCAGGAGGCAGATTTCCCAGTGACATGGCTGGGGTGGAGGGTACGGAGGCAGACATCCTAGTGACA
The DNA here is from genome assembly GCF_014885135.2 of Alexandromys fortis. Lineage (NCBI taxonomy): Eukaryota > Metazoa > Chordata > Mammalia > Rodentia > Cricetidae > Alexandromys > Alexandromys fortis. Next base: position 12,847,497 of record NW_026067901.1, on the reverse strand, counting down.
TGGCTTGGGTGGAGGCTACAGAGGCAGACATACTAGTGACATGCTGGGGTGGAGGGTACAGAGGCAGACATCCTGGTGGCGTGGCTGGGGTGGAGGGTATGGAGGCAGACATCCTGGTGGCGTGGCTGGGGTCGAAGGTAGCAAGCAGGTCACCCACTGGCTGGTTCTCTTCCCTACACAGTGCACACAGAGCAAGTCTCCATGGAGGATTGCTGCACAGACGGGAATCAAATGGCTAACCAGCACAGGGACTGCTCGCTGCAGTACACCTCAGAATCCAAGGAGTGCAGGTACGTGTGCCACATGTCCAGGGTGTGGATGGTGGGACCTGCCTTCCTCCCTCTGCTGCTCCTTCCTCTGTGCTCTGAGCCGTGCATACGGAGCTTGGCTCGTCCTGGGCTGCCCTGTGCTCACTGGGGCATCTGTTGCTCTCCCTGCAAAGTAAGATGATCCAGGTGTGCAGCCCTGGATGAAGTCACTTTCCCAAGTAAAAGGAAGGCCTGTAGTAGAGTGTCAGGTGAGACTATGTGACTCGTGAGCCCTTTCCCAGACCCCGAGAACCGGAACGGTTTATCCACATAACTCCTCTGCTCATATCTCGTCTGCTCTCTCTAGATTAACTCAGGTTAATTCACCTAAGAGTTCAGAGGTTTTGTCCATAATCGTCATGGGGGAAAGCAGGCAGACATGGTGCTGGAGAAGGAGCTGAGAATTCGTACATATTGTCTCACAGGCAGCAGGAAGTGGTCTGAGACACTGGGCATGACTTAAGCATATATGAGACCTCAAAGCTCGCCTCTACACACTTCCTCCAACAAGGCCACACCCACTTCAGCAAAGCCACACCTCCTAATAGTACCACTCCCTTTGGGGGTCATTTTCTCTCAAACCACCACAACGGCCTTGCTCCAAATTCTCTTGTGTGGGGTAGCTGGATCCTACGACAGTTCTCAGCTCTTTAGGAATCACCATGCTGTTTTCCAAATAGCTATCCATGTTTCTTTCTTCCCGCTGGGGACAGGTCTTCCCATATCTCCTTTCTCATCTTTACTAGTGTCTTAGTTACTTTTCTGTTGCCGTGACAAGACAGCATGACCGAGGCAGCTTATAAGAAACTTAGAAGAGCTTAAAAGAAAGCTGTTATTGGTGTTTACAATTCCAGGCAGTTAGGGTCCATGACGACGGAGCAAAGAAATGGTGGCAGCAACAGCTGAGAGCTCACATTTTACACCTACAAGTAGGAGGTGGAGAGAGCATGCACTGGGAATGGGGCACGTCCTTTGAAACCCGCCAGTGACACATCTTGTCAGAATGTCACGCCACCTCATCCTTCCCAAATAGTTCCACCAAGCGGGACCCAAGTGTTTAAATATATGAGCCCTTAGGGACCATTTCATCCAAACCACCACCTCCGGCACTGGTGGCTTTCTCTCTAGTGGCAGGGACACTTAGTGCAGTACCTCTGGTCTGCAAATCCGATGAAGCAGATAGGAAATTAATGGCACAGTGTAGACACATCCATCCCAAACCTGGAGAGTGGCTCTGGAGTGACATGGGAAGCTGGTCCAGGCTTCCGAGCTCTGGGAAGAGGAAGGACTGGCCAGGGCTGCTGTCCATGGGCACAGACAACCTGGCTGGCACAGATGGAGGCCGGGAGGCCCTATCCTATCTTGCAGACAGCACAGATTAGGTAGCCGGTTCTGCCCTTCCTGGCTCTGGCTTTTGATTACTTTAGTCTGGATGAGAGCCACGCATGACACCCTTCCTTCCCTGTTGCCTGCAGGGCAGGCTTTCTGGCCTCTGAGATGTCACAAAATGTGTTTGTGTCTGAGGAATAGACCCTGGTAGGATCAGGTTCTCCTCAAGTCCCTGTTTTCTGAAGAACTTTTTGTAGCCAAGCCTTTGGGTGGCAGGAGGCTGGGGTTGGGGACATCCTGGTTGCCGCTGTCTTTCACTCTGGGTCCTTCAATCTTAAGACTGTCTGAAACTTCTCCTCTGAGCCTGGAAAATGGTGCTGAGGTTGAGAAGAATTGAGCTAGGTGGGAGGAGAGGAGGAGGGTGTAGCCTGGGGCCTGCAGCAGGCTGCTTTGTAAATAGGTGAGAGCATTCTTTAGCCAGTCTTGGCCAAAGGCTCTCAACTATACACAGAGCAGGGTCTCTGGACTCCCACCCCAGACACCATGTAGCGTTTGATCTTTCTGACTAAATGCCTGCCAAGTGCTTCCCGTGGGAGCCGGGATATGGGGGCTACTCCAGAGGACGTCGTCCCTCTCCTTGGGCTTCTGTTCTGAGCTGGGCTCCACCAGAGAGTCCTGGCGCAGCCTCTGCTCTGCCTGCAGGATGGTCCAGGAGCAGTGTTGTCACAACCAGCTGGAGGAGCTGCACTGTGCCACGGGCATCAACATGGCCAGCGAGCCCGATGGCTGCGCCACACTCCACAATAACAACAGTCTTGAGACCATATACGTTAAGGTGAGTGAGGCTGAGGCTCACCCAAGGCCACCCTCCTCCCTGTCCACCCTGTTTACCTTACCTTGTGAACTGCAGACCACTTAGGTGTCTTCCCTTCACATTTAGCGGGTGAACCTTACTAGCCAGACTTCAGATAGGAAATGGTGAGATGGTGAAGGCCCAGCTCCACCCTGGGGAAACAGGAAAAGCCTGAGGATTAGCCTGTCCCAGCCTTGAGATGGAAGGCAAGACAGAGCAGGGTTTTCTGGAACCTTCAGAACCTTCTCAGTTCGGGGTAGCCGTCCCCCTATTGTCTAGGAGGCCCAGATGCATCTCTGAACTTCAGGTGAACTGAGGCGCTGGGCTCACACCAGATCTACACTAGGGCCTCTAACGGCATGGGACTTCGGAGTTTAGAGAAGCCCACACTCCAGTGGCTTCACAGCAGCCTTGTTGAGGACTGAGAGGGTATTCTCCATGGCACATAATCAGAATAAGTAGCATGATCTTCTTTTTGTTTTTGTTTTTCAAGACAAAGTTTCTCTGTGGCTTTGGAGCCTGTCCTGGAACTAGCTCTTGTAGACCAGGCTGGCCTCGAACTCACAGAGATCTGCCTGCCTCTGCCTCCCGAGTGCTGGGATTAAAGGTGTGCGCCACCACCACCTGGCTACGATCTCCTTTCCTAAATGTTCCTGGGGTCCCAGGTCCAGGCCAGGTAACTGAATTTGCTCTGGCTGTGGAAGTGTCGCATGTGTGCTTGGGAGGTGACTGCAGCATCTCTAGGCTTGAACACAAATAGACTAATGGTCGGGCCCAGGAAAAAAAAAAACCCAGCAGGGTGGGAAGCTCATTTGGAAATGGTCCCTGCCCCCAGGAGACTGCCGGAAGTGTTGATGACAGTGGCTTCCTAGGACACTACCTATCTCCGTCAGGAATGTAGCAGAATCAAGGAGTGGAAATCTGACTGTAGACTGGGATTCTGGGAGCATGGGTAGGAGTCTCTGCAGACAGGAAGAGACTGCTTCTGAGTCCGGGGCTCTGCCTTGACAGCCATGGCCAACCACAACCATCATGCATTTATCGGGCAGTGGGGAGGGGCACCAACATGGGGAAGCTAGGCAGGGCTAGAATGAGTGACCCGGTTAAGGGGTCTGTCAACCAGGACTTTGGGCGTACAATGACCACCTCTGTGCCTGGGGAAAGAGAGCTAGCTGTGAGGTAATAGAACAGTCTAGCAAGAGAGGGAACCGATGACCTGGCTAAATTAATGAAGTGGGTTTCTGGAAAAGATCACTCACACCCCAGAGGAGGGTGAGATCACAGCCACTCTCTGTGGCCACAGAGTAGTTAGAACGACATGGAGAAGACCCCTCAGCCTCCACCGATGCTGAAGCAAAGTTTCTTGTTATGGGCTTTCTGGAAAGTTCTTAGACTATAGAGGACTGACGGGCTTTTTGTGTGTACTGCGGGACCCGGGTTAGGACACAGGTCTGACTTTTGGGATATGGGGTCTCTGTGCAAGACAGTGGTCTAGTCTCATGCCTTGTTGGGGGCCTTGAGGCTCTGGTGCCCTTGGGGTTGAGAGGAGACAGTGTGCACCCAGTCTTCTGGCAGAGAGACCTTGCAGACAGGCGTTGGTCTGCTCCGCTCTAGAGATGGGTGGGCTGGCCTGGGGGTTGCTAGTCAGGAAAGGGATGTCCAAGGGTGTAGTCATGCAACGGGGTGGGAGGCGGGGAGAGTGGAGTGCCAGACTTTCTAGATTCCTTTCCATCAGACCTAAGAGCTCGGACGTCTGACATTTAGATAAATTACCCGTATCAGATGTTTTCTTGCTGTCTGAAGAACATGGACAAAAGGGTGTCAGGTATGTCCCTGGGGCTCTTGTGGAGTCCCAAGGGCCACTTGTCCAGCTTCCTGTCACCAGTCTGGAATCTCTGTTCACAGAGATGCTGCCACTGTTGCATGCTGGGAAGGGCGGCCCAGGCCCGGGGCCAGCAGTGTGAGCCCAATCTCATGATAAGCTACCAGTGTGGGCTGGTATTCCGTGCCTGCTGCGTGAAGAGCCAAGAGAGTTCAGACTTCCCCCGTGGCGATGGTGGGGACCTGCAGGACACAGGTAACTTTTCTTTCTTCTGGTGTGGAGCTGTGTGATAGTATTCTTCAAGGTGTGTGTGTCTATGACACGGTTGGTTTATCCTTTCTGTGGCTGTCACATGTCTGGATTCTGCCAATCACAGATGAAAAATATTACAGAAAAGATGAGTTTGGGTCCCAAGCACCCACATGTGAGCCAGGCAAAGCGGCAATGCATCTTTAAGCCAAGGTGCAGGGTGTAGAGCAGATAGGAGAATTCCTAGGGCTTACTGGACAGCCAGGCTAGCTGAATCTGCGAGCCTCAGTTCAGTGAGAGACCCTGCCTCAAACAATAAGGTGAGAGCAATAGAGGAAGACACTAGATGTCGACCTGTGACCGCCACATGTGCCTGCAACGCCTGTACACACATCTGCCGCCAGCCCTGCCTATCCTTCTGCCAAGCTATTGGCTGGTCAGCTTTTTATTAGACCAGTCAGGTGCCTTAGGGGCAAGGTGAAACAGCCACACATCTTTTCGAAATGAAACAAACGCAGCGTAAACAAAGGTAGCACACCTTTACACAAAGCAACATTCCGCAGCGTGAGCAAGTGTAACACATCTTTACATAATTAAATATCCCACAGCATCCCATGGGTACCAAAGGACAGCTGTGTGGAGAGAGATGCAGGATCGGGGTTGGAGGGTTGGAGGGCAGACCTCAGGGCCAGGGTCCCAGAGAAGAGCTGATGGCGGCTCAAGTCCAGAGGCTTGAGCAGAATCATTCTCTTCCGCAGTCTCCATCTCTTAGGGCTTGGTTAACAATTAGCATTCACTTAACGTTCAGGAGGGTCACCTGCACATCTCAGTCAAAGCCCATGGACTTAAATACTCATCTCAAAAACACTACCTTCATAATGACATCCCATGAAGTTGCCCCATGAGGTTAACTATCATGGCTGTGAGACTGGATACATACTGGATGCTCTGCAGGCATCGGGCCCCATGAGTGACTTGCCCTGGTCACAGCCCTGGGCAGGGTGGATAATTGCCCTCTAATCTGATTCTCCCACGAGGATCTTGATGTTTAAGGTTACATGGTGAACAGTGGAGAGAGAACTTGGCCTTTTGAGTCTCTGGACCGGTGTGGAACATTGTGGGCCGGCAACTGGGTGCCTCCATGTTCAAGTAGCAGGCTCTCTCTCAGAGGAATGTGGGACCCCTGAAGCAGCTCCCAGGGATCTTGAAGCTGCTGTTACGAGCTCTTCCTCTCCCCATTGCCTACAGCCGGTTGTACTGGAAGCTCCGAGGGGCATGGCTCTGTGGTGGAGGAACTTCTTGGTTTGTTGGTCTGTTTGTTTATTTTTATATGTATGGATGTTTCTCATATATATGTATGCATACCATTTGTGTTTGGACGTCAGAAGATGAGTCTTAGAGGTTAGAGCAGGGAGTTGGAGCCCGAGACTGGAGTTGCTGGTGGTGTGAGCCAACTGTGGGTACTGGGAACTGAACCCAGATCCTCTGCAAGAACATGTGTTTTTAACCACTGAACCAGCTCTTCAGCCCTGACCTCCTGGTTCTTTAATCAGCTCTCACACTGTGAGCTCCTGAGCCACGTTGGGAAGCTCCGGGAAGGTGCAGGCATCTGTCTGCCATGCTTGCTGGGAATTTTGTCTCATTCTCACTTCTCCTGAGCTTTATACTCACAGACTCCGACACTCAATTCAGGCCATGTGCTGGGAGATCTTTTAAAGGCTTAACTGGCCCTTCAAGTGAGGGCACATTTAATAAAGAGGAAGGAATGCGGAGTGTACAAGCGGGCCTCCTGCCCGAGGCCGGCAGGAGAAGGTATGTCTTCTCAGATGAGATCGGATGCTGTTTGTGTGATCTTGTCTCATCTCTCTACCCCCAGCTAAGATTGCTGATGTTGAAGAACAAGAGGACCCGTACCTGAATGACCGCTGTCGAGGTGAGGCCTTGGGACTTGCAGGAGCCCTTTGGTAGGCAGTTAGCAAAGTCCAGGGGACAGCATTGACTGCTGCCAAGACTCAGCTGGAAAGTCCTTCTGCTCTTGTGGCCCCAGTGGCCCTGTCTTCTCCATCCCTGAGTGCTTAGAGGAGGCCTTTGTGGGAGTGTCTCGAGGAGACAGGACTGATGTGAGTTCTCTGGGCAACCACAAGCTCCCAGGCTCTGTGATGGTGACACTTCTCCAAGGCTGGGACGCCCTGGAAGAGTAGCTGTGTCTTGCTTTTGTGTCTCTGGAGCCCCGGTTGTCCCTCCCAGGAGACCTTTGCACTTAAGTCAGAATGGCCTTGCGGCTTGGTTTTTCCTGGTTTAAACTATTTTCCTCTGGGAAGATCCTGGCACAGCTCGCCTGGCAAATCTCTTTCAGCTTCACCCCAGGGCTCCCCCTGTGATTGGGTGTTAATTACGGAGGCAGCTTAATCACAAAATGAAGGAGTCAGTGTACAGTGTCAGCCAGCTCTGAGGCCAGGAGGGAGGGGAGGGGGAGAGAGAAATAAGAGCTACTGGAAGCCTGGCGTCCTCTCTGGGTGACTCTTGATGATTCCCGGGAGAGTGACAACAGGGGGACAGCTGGGAGTGTGCCATTTAGGGGAATGCGCTAGCCTGGATGGTAAAGTCTGTGTTCCCCTGGTATCTGGGCAGTGGCAAAGGAAGAAGCTGCAGGCACAGGCCTCTCCTGATGGGGTTATACCTCAAGAATCCCTGTGTTGGCTTTTTTTTTTTTTTTTTTTTTTTTTTTTTTTTTTTTTGGTTTTTCGAGACAGGGTTTCTCTGTGGCCTTTGGAGCCTGTCCTGGAACTAGCTCTGTAGACCAGGCTGGTCTCGAACTCACAGAGATCTGCCTGCCTCTGCCTCCTGAGTGCTGGGATTAAAGGCGTGTGCCACCATCGCCCGGCCCCTGTGTTGGCTTTGTAGGGAGTGTGGGTCGTGGGTCTCAAGGGAAGTGCCATGTAGCAAGAGCTGTCCCCACAGTTGTGGCAGCACTCAGCCCTGGGCCAGTGTTAGTGGGAGTGGACGGCTGGCAAGGCTTGAGAGTTCCAGGGGCTCCAGCAGAGCCTGGCCTCCAGGTGGAACCTGCTCCCTCCAAGTCTCCTGCTGTCAGTGAGCAGTGTGCCTCTCCAGGTCCCCTCTAGCCATAGAGGCAGCGCATGTTACCTAACTTGTCAGGTCCCTGATGCCTTCAGTAACCCCAGAGGTACGCAGAGCCTAGGCCTGGGAGTGTCTCAAGGACCACATGTTGCGGCAGCAAGGAGCCTGTCTTCTGCATCAGTACTACATCCTGAGAGGGTCTCTGAAGGTCCCTCTGTGTGTTCACTAGCTCCCTTGGGCTCTGGTTGCAGGTGGCGGGCCCTGCAAGCAGCAATGCCGGGACACCGGGGACGAAGTGGTCTGCTCTTGCTTTGTGGGTTACCAGCTGCAGTCGGATGGTGTCTCCTGTGAAGGTAACAGCTGAGGGCTGGTCACTGTGTTTGGGAGCCTCTGCTAGAGGCCTAAGCAGGCCTATGTGGCACAACCTTGGCCCCATTCCTGGAGGAGAGCCGGGACCTGCTTGCCAGTTCTGCCTGGAGTTGGGGTTCTGGGACTGAGCTGTCTTCCAGAAGAATATAGACACCGGTGTGGGGATAGGGCCACATTGGGCCTCACCTGAGTTCTGGGTTCAGGATCTGCTGAGAGGCCTTGAGTAAGTCCTTTAGCCTCTCCCCCCTGTTTAGGAGATGGGGATGATGTTTCGTCTTCTGTGGGATTCTTGTAGATTCTGTGATCCCGGGGACTGGTCCTTACTCAGAGTGATCTGAAACTTACTAGGGCTTGATTTGGTGATGGCCCCTCTCCAGAGCCCTGCCCAGAGATGTGCCCAGAGCAAGACTCAGTCAGTTTGATTGGGCAACCTGAATGCAGGAAATCAGATCCTCCATGGCTTCTGGAACTTTTATTCTGCTCGAGTTTAAGGCTTGGTTGTTTTTTGCTGGTTACTTCTGCACACCTTAATCTCTTTAGATATCAATGAATGCATCACAGGGAGCCATAACTGCCGACTGGGAGAATCCTGCATCAATACAGTGGGCTCTTTCCGCTGCCAGCGGGAGAGCAGCTGTGGGACTGGCTATGAGCTCACAGAGGATAATAACTGCAAAGGTACAGCTTCCATCCAAATCTAAAAACCTCCCCTTCCCCAGCTGTGGGGGTGTAGCATAGTGGGAAGGGCCCAATGGGCTCTGTGGTGCTGCCCCCATGTGGCTGCCTGGGCTACTGCAAGAAGGAGGTGGTCAACTTCCTTGCAAGTACGCAAGGGTGGCACAGGGCCAATGAAGGAAGAGCCAGGTCTGTGATGAGCAGGTTTACCTTAATATGGTGCTGCCGAGTTAATGATGCCAGGACGTTTGACTGAGAAAGCTCGGAGCCTGATCCTTGGCAAACAAGCCCAGGGTCCTTTCTTAACGTTTTCCATACAAACAAAACCAAGCCAGCACCGGACCAGGCTCCAATGAAGACTCTAGCACAGGTCTTGTGTAAAAATGTCAATCATTGAATTATGTGGGGTGACCCAAGAACCAGACGCCTTCTCCTGGCAGCCAGGCGGTTGAGCAATCCTGTTGCCCCACCCTGCATTGCTCTCTGGCTGAGCCTCTGGACTGCAGAGCCCGGGAGCCGAGCCAGCTGAGTAGATTACACTTGAACCTTTGACAGCCATGAACTTCAAGGCAGGGCAATCCATCTTTGTCCTCTCTCATGCAACTATTGTTAATATTTGGAATATTGTGAAGAAGACCTCAGGATGAAAAGAATTACGGAGTCCGTGTTTATTGTCGCTGAGATAATTGCCGTATGATCTAATCTAAACATATGCTTCTAAATGAGGGCTAGTACCTGCCAGGAGAATGCCTGGCTAATTTGTTAAATAACAAAAAGCTTGCCTCATAAGTCAGGGAAGGGGAGTGTTTTTTTTTTTTAAGTCTTTAGCAATTTTTTTTTTTTTTTGCACAGTTTGGCTCCCTGCAGGGCTTTTGGTGACACCCTCACTGTTGAAATGTTTTGGGGTTATACTCTGAGGAGTCTGAGCATTTTTAAAAGTACTTTCTTGTGATGTTAAAGTTTTGTGAGACGCTTCTGGCGGGACCCTTGCTAACAATCTCCTTTTTTTATGATGTACCAGATATTGACGAGTGTGAGAGTGGTATTCATAACTGCCCCCCCGATTTTATCTGTCAGAATACTCTGGGATCCTTCCGTTGCAGACCCAAGCTGCAGTGCAAGAGCGGCTTTATACAGGATGCTCTAGGCAACTGCATTGGTAAGACATGATGCCACGAGTGGGGATGGTCCACCCAGCAGGAGGCAGTCAGCATAGACCAGGGCCTGGGACAGATAGCGAATGCCATTGGCATTGTGAGCCACGTCTGGATCACAGTGACTCAGCTGGGCAGTTACAGTTCAAAAGCCTCAGAGCATATACCCAGGTACTGGTGGGGTATACCAATAAAACTTTATGTCTAAAACTACTGGCAGGCCGGGTTTGATCTAATGTCTGGTCTAAGGGTCCATAGTTTGGATGGCGTGTTGGTTTTAAAGTTGGAAACCCTTAGATTTTAGCTTAGTGTCCTAAGATTTGCTTCCTCCACCAAAGCCTCAAGTGTTTCCCCTGTAAGAGGGAATAACTGTGGGGGGCTAGGCTGGAAGCTTGGACTAAGGTGGGTGCTTGCAATGGGAGGGTACGTGGGAAGCAGCATTTGGTATACGGTTGTTCTGTGCCGCAGCTGCTTAGGCCTTCGGAAACTCACAGAAAATGGTTGAATTCATAGAGCCAGAGTTAGAGACTCCAGTGGCCTAGGGATGGGGAGCTTGTGTTCAGTGGAGACAGTTTTGGCCTGGAAGGTGAAGAGGCTCAGAGATGGCTAGGTTGATAGCAGAGTAGACCAATATGTAAAGGAGAGGAGGAGATTATGTGGACAGTAAAGAGGTCAAAGAAAGGCTGCTCGGGTGGGAGGGGCACCCGCCGCTCTTTCTTTTTTGTCTTGGTGCAGCTGTGGAGTGCCTGCCTGTTAGCATTCAGCCCAGATCTGCTTGGTAGGCAGGAGCTTCTAAACATTTCCTTCGAGGTCAGAGAGTTCCTTCCTCCAAACTGCAGGAGTTGCTGGTTGCAACCCAGCCTCCTTTCTCCGCTCTTAGGGGAAAAGACTAGATACTGGTATGCGAGTTCCTTTCTTGTTTTCCTCTTGACTCTTAGATAACCTTGCCCTGGTCTTGTCTTTGAAACGGGATTGAACGTTCATTTCTTTCCCTGTCCCTGTCTTTCCACGCCAAGGTAGAACCTTTCAGGATGGGAGCTTCACCCGAGCCCCACCCACATACCCTGGGTCTTAGCTGGTGTAGAATGTCTGAGCTGTGGGGACCTTGGCTGGGCTGGGAGTTGGCCCCTTGCCAGCCTCCTGAAATCAGCCTGTCATCACTCTGCACACGTGCAGTAAGCAGGGTGGCTGTGACCCCCTGGGGCAGGGAGAAGAGAGGATCCTGCCAAGGCTGGCAGCCTGCTGGGGCGGGGAGGGGGCTCTGGAGAAGGCCACATCAGCTGAGGATGGAAACCCTGACTCATGGCAGAGTTGGCCTTGCTTTCCTCTCTGAGAAAATCGTCGCAGGTCTCAGCCTGCCCTGGGTTTCCCTCCACAGAGTGCAGGGGCAGAGGTGCTTGATGGGGCCATCCCTCTGTGTAAACCCCCACCCTCCCACCCCACCCCGCCAACCCGATCAGATCTAAACCCTGGAGGAGCCCAGGATGTTGGCCAGATCACATCTTGGTGACATAAACTCTTACATCACGTCTGTGTAGGTTCACAGTGACATTGAGGACCATGATGTTTAGTACAGAGTTGTTGTCACCCCAACTTGGCATGGGGGGAGGTCCCCCTTTGTACTTACTGGTCACAGCCAAGTTAAGGGCTTACTCTTCTAGAAACTACCTCTTCTAGTGTAAAAACTACACATCCCTGGTTACAAACGAGGGACACCTAAGACAGAAACTAATGCCCTGCTTGCCGGGCCAGCCTCCCGGTCGGCAGGGCCGCTCTTCTGGACATTGCTCCCCTTGTTTGTTTTCTCATGGAAACAGCACTGGACTGTTGGAGTACTTGGTTTTCCCCTCTCGACCACGTGTTTAGAAATCATTCTGTGTCAGCGTTTTTATTCATGTTTAAGATAATAACATCATCAACAGAAATAGCTATCAGGAGACAGCGTATGGAAATAAGGGGGAAGAGTCCCGCACCGTGGTGCATGCCTGACATCCCAGCATGTGCAGAGATTGAGGCAGGAGGAATGTGGGGAGTCGGAGGCTAGCCTGGACTCTGTAGGGATTAGAGTCCACCTTGGGCTACATGTTGGGACCCTGGTTCAGAAAAGGAAACGAAAATAAAAAACCGAAAATATAGGCCATCTGGAGACAGCTGGGGATCATCTCTTCTCTGTGTGTATTCAGAGCCCACAGTCCACATACTTCTCCCCATGTTCTCTTGATTTCCCAAAGCAGCTCCCCCACCCCCCAATGGGAAACACTGACCCAGGCTCTGCCTTCCCAGAGCCCTATTCCACTCCCATCCCCGTGCAAGGAAAGTTGAACCCTGCCAGGTCAGGCTAGCACAGCAGACAAAAGGCTGGGCTGAGAAAGCAGAGGCCTTCCCGATACAACATGTAAAAAGCGTTAGATCTTTGAGGTTGACTCCTTCAGCACAGCAAGGAAGTCTTTTTGGGCCTTTCTTACCCTTTTTCTTCACTCTCTACCTCATGTTCCCTTTTTTCCCCTTCATTCCCTGGTGAAGCGGTAGGGGGATGGGGGAGGGCAGTGCTTTCTGCCTGCTCGTCCACAAGTGTCAGTTTCTAAGATCCCGGGGCCATCGAGGGTCCCAGCTGGTCTTAGAAGTGCTTTGTCAGACCAAGTGAACTGGGGATGACAGACAACTTGTGTTCCTGTGCTGGCACCACAGGAATCCCACGAGGGACAGCGCACAGCATGTCCCCAAACCCTAGTCTGGCCTTTCCTGTCTATTCATATCTCTGTGGATCCACTTTTTTTTTTATTTCATTCATCCATTGTCATTCTTTCGTGGAGCTCAGGCCAGGGGACTGTCTTCTCCAACAGTTTGGGAAGCCACACCAGAGGGGGCACTCGGGGCTGAGGGCTTCACTCCTGGCCACTGCACTCACCACTGACAATAGGCAGGAGCGGCCAAGCTTTGTGTAAAGGACTAGATAATGGATATTAGCCTTCCAGCCATCTGGTTTCTGTCGTAACCACCAGGCTTCTGTGGTGGTGATGCACAAGCAGCTGTAGACCACATGGAAGGCAGCAGGCCTGGCTGACTGCCAATAAAGCTTTATTTACAACAACAAGCAGTGGGCCAGATTTGGCTAGGGGGAATAAGGAGACTGGAAGCGACTGTGAGAATGGATGCCAGGACTTCCAACCTGGACAGTGTTGCCCTCTCTGCCCCTTGTGAGCCTGAGGAGTTACTTTCTCTCTCCAGGTTTGGGGTTCCCAGTGTAACATACAGGCAGTAATGCTGGCTCTGCCACTGCAGGCTGGTGATTGCAGTCCAGGGTGCTTAAAAATGTGAGTGTCCCTGTAAACTCTGCAGTACTGCTTTGCCTGTGTGGAGGCCCATTCCAGGAATGAGAGGGAGTCAGGTGTGATTCTTTATACAGCCTGAGGAGGGTAGGGCTTGGTTGTCATGGAGCAGACCCACTTTCTGACTTCAGCTATGAATCTTGTGCCGTTGCTCCTTCTTGCTGTCCCTGACCCCAGTGTGCTTTGGGGATGTGAACTCAGGAGCTCCCAACTTTCTGAGTTCTAGATCCTTCTAGACATGCTTTTAGAAGAGGTTTGGTTTTGTGTGGACTTTGATCATAAAGAGCTAACAGATGTGTATCCCAGTGTTTGTTCCTTGAGTAATTACCAGTACACGTTTGCGTGTGTGTCTCCGTGGTGAATGGCCAATGGTCCCCATACTGTAGCTATGGAAGGAGACCCCATGCGGGGAGTTTTGAGTGGCCTGAGTCAACCCAGATGGGGGACGCAGGAAGGAGTCTTCCGTGGAGAAAGTGGTCAGAGGCACAGCTACTGCCCTGACTGGAGGTGGGCCCTGAGTGGCTGGTCTAGGACTTGTAGATGTATCACTAAGGTTTCCAAGGACTGGCCAGGTTCAGTAGACAGGGACCACCCACCAGAGGAGCCTGGGGCCTCACTGTGGTCTGGAACTGGTACAGAGGGGTGTGTACCTCTGTCTCCTAGGCATCGAGCTCAGGGGGGCCCTAGCTGCCTGTGTAGGTCAGGTGCATGCAGGAAAGGCAGGCCAGCAGGGGCTACAGAGGATATAGAAATTATGTTTGGAAGCAGGGGAGGGGAGGGCAGGGAGGGACCTGAGGCTGCTTGTCCTTTGGCCTTTACCTTTGTGTAGGGCAAAGGGATCAGGGACTATGGTTTGTGGCTTTGGTGAACAGACATTCACCATTCAGTTCTCCTAAACCGGTTATAGCAAATCTAGGTGGCACAAATTTTGCTTGCTTTGGTGAGAGAAGAAAAGGCTCTTTTGGAGGTTCAGTGCCTGCGTTCGTGGATAGCCTCTGTTTAACCATGCTGTACCTTGTCTCTTCTCTCTGTAGATATTAATGAGTGTTTAAGTATCAGTGCCCCATGCCCTGTGGGGCAGACATGCATCAATACAGAGGGCTCATACACATGTCAGAAGAATGTGCCCAACTGTGGCCGTGGCTATCATCTCAACGAAGAGGGAACCCGCTGTGTTGGTTGGTATCAAACGCATGCACACGCATGCACACATGCACGCACATGTGTGCGCACACTTTCCTGTCTGTTTCCAGCACAGTCTTTCCCTTCTCTAGAAGAGAGAGTTGGTCTCCAAAGTGAAGACATTCTGTCTGTCCATCCATCCCATTGCCCCTCCCCGGGGTTAGACCTTTGCTGTCTTGGCCAAACTATTACATAGTGTATACCGACATTTCCAGTCTTGTCTTCAGTATGCCCAGTGCTCTCAGGCTCCCTGATCACAGCCTCTTAGTAGCTGAGAACAGACATTCACCATTCAGTTCTAAACCGGTTATAGAAATCTAGGTGGCACAAATTTTGCTACTCCCCTGTTGACTGAGGTTTTCTGTCCTGCCTGGTCCTGCCGCCGTTAAGTCCCAAAGAATCACACAGAGGTCTACATTAGTTATAAACTGATTGGCCCATTAGGCTGAGGCTTCTTATTAACTCTTTCTTACATCTTATATTAGCCTATTATTCTCGTCTGTGTTAGCCACGTAGCTTGGTACCTTTTGCAGCAAGGCAGTCATATCTTGCTTCTTCTGTGGCTGGGTCACGACTGCAGACTGCGCTTCCCTCTTCCCAGAATTCTCGTTGCCCCACCTCTACTTCCTACCTGGTTGCCCTTGCCTATACTTCCTGCCTGGCTAATGACCAATCAGCGTTTTATTAAAATATGACAGGGTACAAACCATTGTCCCACAGCACTCCCCTGGAGAACACAAGAGCACTGGGTGGCGTCTTATTTATTCCCACTTCCTGCCTGCTGGCTCATCTCTGCCAGGAAAGGGACCTTCCTCCCCACAACCCTTAGCCATCCTCAGGACCTCCCTCACAGCCCTGGGCACTTCCTGTCTCACTGGAGATTAGGCCTGTCACATCGTAGGTGCTCTGTGTAGAATGGGGTGCTGCTGTCAGTGTGAAAGGCTCTCAGTGTGTCTTCCTTTCTCCTCCACTAGATGTGGATGAGTGCTCACCACCGGCAGAGCCCTGTGGGAAGGGCCACAACTGTTTGAACTCCCCGGGAAGTTTCCGCTGCGAGTGCAAGCCTGGATACTATTTTGATGGCATCAGCAGGACCTGTGTGGGTATGTGAATGTCTTTCAGGCTCTAGGGCTCCTCATCAGGTGATTCCACACAGGGGAGTCTGTGGCACCTACGGTGACCATGTCCATCCCATCCTCATCTCAGGAGGTCCCAAGTGCAGGTAGTCACAGGGTGAAGGCTCACAGTTAGGAGCAACTGTCTAACTGCAGCTCTGCTACCAACCTGGCCTCGGGCCATCATCAGGGCACGAGCTGTGTCAGCCTGCTTCCTTATGGTTCTGTTAGACTCCAGCCCCCAAGGGTTTCTAAGACTCCAGCCCAGGTCTGCAGCCAGCAAGATGACAGTGATTTCCCAGATTTGCTACAGACCTATAGGGCTCCAGGGCTTGGGATGCACAGCTCCCTAAGACAGTTAGAACGAAAGGTGGCCAGGAGTGGAGTCAAACCCTATCCAGCTACTGCTTGCTGTTACCAAACCAGGATACTCAATGGAGGCCGACAGCTGCCCTGTCTCCCCTCTGCAGCAAACCCTAGCAGACTCTGCAGTGGGCAGAGGGCTGGCAGAAGGATATCTGTCCAGATGTGCCACATTTGTCAGAGCACACAGAGACGCAGTCAAGGGAGGCCTCAGCCCATTCATCTGAGACCTGAAGGAGGGAGTCAGGGGCCGAGGACCATGAACCACTGCCATCAGCAGAAGGGTGGGACATGGCCCTGATCCAGTGGTTGCGCTCCGAACTGACTGCCCCTCTGTTTCAGACATCAATGAGTGCCAGCGCTATCCTGGGCGCCTGTGTGGCCACAAATGCGAGAACACGCCAGGCTCTTACCATTGCAGCTGCTCTGCGGGCTTCCGGCTGTCTGTGGATGGCCGGTCTTGTGAAGGTGAGGATCGGTCACGGGCGATCAGCAGCCTTAGCCACGCCCCTCCTCTATTCACAGACTCCTTTGGAGTTTAGTAGGCAGGCGTTTGAAGGATGCTAGAATCCCCACTCTAAGGACGTGACTCCAAGCCAGTCGCAGCCATGCTGAAACTTGGCGAGTGTTCCTGGCAGGGCTTGGCCAGTGGTTTGGGTTCATGAGTCTGGCCGTGCACAGATAACAGAGTGTCTTGTAGTATCATGTGTGGTTATTGTTCCTGGGTGTGTTTAGGCATCTGAGCCTCGTGCTTTGGTAAGACTGAGGACACAGTGCTCAGGCCTGGCCAGCCTTGTCTATTCTATGTGTTATTAAGCATGTGCACCATGGTGTAGCAAGATGTGGTTCCTATGTCAGGGAGTATGTTTATAATGTGATGGAAAACCGCACTGGACATAGATTGAGCAGATGACCTGGTCAGGCATGTTGGGGCCACAGATATGAAACACTGAGCGAGAGGCTGATGGTCTATCCCATCTACTCTCTCAAAAACATAGTAAATGAATGTAAGAAGGAATCTCTAAGCCAGAGGTCAGCAAGCTTTTTCTCTTCCATCTGTGTGATGACTATTTTAAACCTTTCTGCCTAGTCTGTAGACAGTACTCCAACTTGCTGTAGGAACACAAAAGTAGCCATAGGTTCTAGTCAATAGTTATGTGCCAATAAAACTTTATTTACAAAAACAAGTGGTGGGCCAAACCTGGCCTGGAGCTTGTTCTAGGTGAAGGGAATTGATGACCAGTAGTTGGGTTGCAAGTAGCCCCGAAGTTCACAGATTTAGGAGTACCAGGGCTACTGTCCCACAGGCTATGTCACCTCTGTCACCAAGTGGGCAGGGCAGGAAAGATTTTCACTGAGAGCTAGAAGGGGCTGTGGTCATGATGGGACTCTGGGTATGCTATCATGCTGAGCCTGGGCCCCGGGGGGGGGGGGGAATTGAAGGGAGCCAAGCCTGGAGGCTGTCATTCATCCTGCCAGGATATGGTGTGGCTTCACACAGTCAGTAACAGGGATGGAGAAATTCCAGACTTCTCAGCTACAGTGGGCTGGAGTAGAGAGGCCCCTTAGTCTTCAACTTCAGACTTCACCTCCCTGTTTCAACTCATTGTTCTCTGTGTCCTCCGTCTGCAGGGGAGTCAGGGACTTGAGGTGTGGGTCTGAGCTGTGACTTATGGGAACCTCTCTTTTCTAGATGTGAATGAATGCCTTACCAGCCCCTGCAGCCAGGAGTGTGCTAATGTCTATGGCTCCTACCAGTGTTACTGTCGCCGAGGCTACCAGCTCAGTGACTTGGACGGGGTCACCTGCAAAGGTGAGGGCACCCTGTGTACTGTGGGGAGCACCCTGCTCCTGCTATGGTGGAGAGCCTGCTAGGATTCCTCTACCCAGTGAGAATCCTGTTTGCTCCCTTGGAGGCGGGGCTGGATCCTTGGTTTTCCTCTGATAGACCTTTTACTTGGACTAAGAGTGAGGTTAGGATGTAAGCAAACCAGTCTGTGGGTTGCCCTTAAATACACATGCCGAGGTGGTAACCGCTCGGTATGCTGGCACCCCAAGTGACAGGGCACAGGACTTGGCAGCAGTATATGATGAAAGGTGAGGAGTGACCTGAGGGCCACCGACCCCTGAGACGCAGCTCTGCTCTGGTCTGAGCTCCACCCTCACCAGGCCTGGCCATCATCTTCTCTGTCAAATGCAATACTCCCTCCTAGACTGTTGGGACAGCCCAACCAGATGACAGTTCAAAAGCACCTGGAAACTTCAGTGTTATAACAAGCTGAGAACTCCCAGGTCCAGATCCAAAGTGCTCTCTCCTCCCCTCCCCTCCCCTCCCCTTCTTCCTCCCCTCCTTCTCTCCTTCTTTCTCCTCCCCCTCCCTCTCCGCGTGGGATCCAACCCAGGGCCTTGCTCAGCAGATGCTATTTTACCCATCTATGCCCCCAGACCTAAGATCGGAAGCTTTGGAGTCCCAGTATGACTCCACAGTGGAAAATTCCGTACCGTGAGTCACAGTCCAAGCTTAGGTGCACTGAAAATACTTTATAGAAATGGATTTGGGGTTTAGACTTAACTCCCATCCCCAAGGCATATTTATTTAAGTGGTAATATCCCAGAATATCTGAGATACTTCTGATCCCAAGCATTTCAGATGGGGGAAACTCAGCCTGTACTTTCATGTGATGTGTGGTGAATTTTGTATATTTGATCGGACGGTTGGGT
Organism: Alexandromys fortis; assembly: GCF_014885135.2. Classification (NCBI taxonomy): domain Eukaryota; kingdom Metazoa; phylum Chordata; class Mammalia; order Rodentia; family Cricetidae; genus Alexandromys; species Alexandromys fortis. The sequence goes on along the minus strand of NW_026067901.1, from coordinate 12,828,950 downwards.
AAGGTGCCTTTTTTTTTTTTTAAGCAAATCGTCCTCTATTCTTCTCTGTATACATCACACCATAATAGCCTTAGACTATATATCCTTAGACTAGTCTATCCCCTCCCTGGACCTCAGTTTTCCCTTCTGTGATGATGGTCCCTGTGGCCACCGTCAGCCCCAGGGTGAGGCCTCTTCCTGGCTTGTCCTATGCTGTTGCCCTCCCAGCCCAGCCTGGCCACGCCGGGTTGCCCCATGGCCTTGCTGCTGCTGTGGCTGTGGAACACAGCTGGATCCTGAGGGAGCACTCTGACTGTGCTGTTGCAGATATTGACGAGTGTGCCCTGCCCACCGGGGGCCACATCTGCTCCTACCGCTGCATCAACATCCCCGGAAGCTTCCAGTGCAGCTGCCCCTCATCTGGCTACAGGCTAGCCCCCAATGGTCGCAACTGCCAAGGTGAGTGAGGCGGACTGCCTGCCTTGGGGTCATCCATGCTTCTGACCAGTTTCACAGTGTCGAAAGAGAGCGATGTGCTTCCCAGATGCAGAATGGTTTCAGGGAGTAGGGAGAGGTGCCCCGGCTTCCCATACACAAGGCCAAGGCTGTCCTCAGGGCTGTCTGGGCTCTGTGAAGGTCCTGTCAGGTGAGAACACCCGAACTCTCTCACTCTGTCCTTCTTGGCACTTGGCAGAGTGACACGGGGACCCTGTCCTCAGTCTAGTCTAATTGTGTATTCTCCCACCCAGTCATTGGACAGACAGGCAGTGAGCCAGGTCCTAGGTTACAGAAGTGAGCAGGTGTCGGGTGCCTCTGCTCCTGCAAAGGGCTGGCTGTGGTCTGGTATGAGAAGCCAGAGGTCTCTGTATCTGGGAACACTAGCGATTGTGTGTTTAGGGGGCTAGGGTCAGCTCAGTGGTGAGAGCTGGTATAGTCTTTCCGTATTTGTCCTCCCTTTCTAAGAACTTGCTGGGTTCCCCGTCATTCCCTGTTCACCCATTTGGTTACTGACAATGCCGAGGACAAGCTTGTGGGCAAATGATCATGTGTGTGCCCTCTGGCTCACACCAGGAGCGGCCCGAGGAGCATATCACAGGCAAAGCTGGCTGGCCCCTTCTTCACAAGTCCCCCATGAGCTGGCAGTTCAGAGACTCTAGAGAGTCCCAGGTCCTGAACATGAAGATGGGCACTTGTGACCCCTGCACTGTAGGTGCAGAGAGAGATGCTTCCTTGGAGCTGGCTTAGCCAACCTGACTAAGTGCTAGGTACCAGGTTGCGGGGGGTGGAGAATGGCAGAGGAAGATTCCTGATGCTCTACACATTTGTGCATGGGCACTCACATACACGTTTGTGTATATAACCCCCCCAATACACACACATACACATGCGCATACACCAGCAACAACAAAGAAGGTGGCCAGCCAAAGGCAGGGCCTGTAACATTCTCTGGAAGGGACCCACTCAACTTCTCTGAGGTCGGACAGGACTGTTTTTACCCCCATAGTCCTGCTTTCTGCTCTCCTGGCCCAGGTCCCTCACCACAGCCTGGAGTCCTGCCCAGAAGCAGCAAAAACACATTCCTGGGCTGGCGAGATGGCTCATTGAATAAGACTCTCATTGCCAAGCCTGATGACTCTGAGTTCAATCCCTGGGCCCCACACGGTAGAAAGAGCAAACAGATTCTTGCAAGTTCTCCGACCTCCACACACATGCTGTGGCACATGCCCACCCTGACCCTCCAAATAAAAAGGTTTTTTTTTTTTTCTTCCCACAAACCCACATTCCTGAGCTGTGGTCTCTGAGATTGGCAAGGGTTGCTCTTGCCAGTGACAGTCAGACTTGTGACTCCTCTTAACAGCTACCTCCTAGGTTTGGTGATAACCCTGAACCCCATCCTCTTGGAATATTGTGTAAGGGGCTCCCCAACCTCTAGAGGTTATAGGCCCTGTAACAGGATCTCCAGGCCTGGTCCCCTTGTCTAACCACTTTTGTTACTGCCCTGAGACCCAAGGGAAGATGCATGGCTCTCTTTTAGGGCCTGTTTCCTCACCTGTGTTGTGGGACCATAGGCTCAGATTCTTCCTGACTGTCAAGATGTAGCTAGTCACACATGAGGTCAGGGTAGCCTTCCTTGAGAGCCATGGGAAGGTGATATGTAGTTGGAGCACCAGATTCTGGTGCCTACTTGCGTGGGTTCAAAGCTTGGCTGTGTCACTTATACAGAACGTGTGACTGTGGTCAGGTTCCTTACGCTCCGTGAACCTTTTCTAAGATGAGGACTGTAACAACACTCACATTGTCATTCCTGCTGGTGTTCCAACACTCTTCACATGGTATCTACTCTTGCTGCACACCCCCACTGAAACACTTGTGAATAGGCTAGTACGTTTGTTATTCTCCGTGTTTCATAAAAGAGGGTCTGACACCACATGCTGCTCCCATGGAGGGCCAGGATGTTAATACACAGTTTGCGTGGGTAGGCATGGCTTTCATGGCTTTAGCCTATACCTCACTGTCTCTGGGTCTCCACAGACATTGACGAGTGTGTGACTGGTATCCACAACTGCTCCATCAATGAGACTTGCTTCAACATCCAAGGCAGCTTCCGATGCCTGTCCTTTGAATGTCCCGAGAACTATCGCCGCTCCGCAGACACGTAAGTCTCTGGGACCCACTGTCTGTTTGGGCTTCCTAAAGGCCCAGCTCTGGGCATGGGCAGGTGGTCCATAAGCTGTGACTGTAGTGTTCTCCTATTCGGCCTTAAGAATCTGCTGATTCTTGGTTCCGAGGTCCTTGAGGGCCAGTGAGACTATCCTTGGGAGGTCATGGGGATAGCTGCAGCTGAGTCATGGACTGTGGGCATGCTGCCATTGAGATAGACCTTGGTCACTTCATCTGTAACATGCATATGTGAGAATACGCTGACTTGGAGGAGCAGGTGACAATGTCACTCTCTTGGCCAAAATCCAGGGTTCAAGGTGACTTTTTAAGGCATCTGCATTCCATCTAGCAGAGTGATATGTGGGAATAGCATGAAGTGTCCCATACTTGAAACTGACTATGTGCCCTGTAATCTCCAGTCACCGTGGTGTCCTCTCTGGTGTCCAGGAACTCCTTCCTTAGGGAGTTCGGAGGACTCCCAGGCCATGGTTCCCATTGCAACCACCGTCATCTCAGTTCTATCCAGAGAACTTTATTTACCTGCTGTGGGAAAACTCCACTCTGGGAGCTCATTCCAGGAGTGAGTGTGGACTGATGGCCTCACCACTAGCACTGAGATGTTTAAAGCGAGCATATGGCTGGACAGCCCGGGTTTTCCATGTGATCTCTTGACCTTGTGCTTGTCTTTGGCTCTTGGACAGTCCACCTTTTGTGATGTGTTGATGCAGACCTACAATCCCAGTACTAGGATCACCAGCTTGAGGACAGCCTGGGCTGCCTGTTGAGTCCCTGTCTCAGCACTACCAAGTGCCTTGTTTCTTTCTGTGTCTGGGTCAGGGAAAAGCTACTCCAGAAGTGGATTTGCAAATGTGTCACATCCCTAGGAGGTCACGAGTTGTGCAATAGCCTGGCTGCAATGGCAGGACTGTCCTGAGTCACCGAGAAAGCTATGCACCCTTGGTTTGAGGCCGTTTTCTGTTTCCCATTACAAATGACTGGGTTTGAGGATTCCAGAAGCTGGGCTGTGGTTGTAATGGTAACTTCTAACTCCTCTGCTGGGGGCAGGACATATGAGTCTGTGGGGAGGCAGACTGACCTTGCTCGCTGAAGTGATTGCTAAGGTGAGCAAAATTCAGGTGCTGATGGGCTGAGTATTTACAGGCTCCTGGGTAGATGATGGGCCGTGGATGTCCCGCCCATTGGGCGAACTTCTAGGAGCACACGCCAGATAGTGAACAAAGAGTACACAGGATGCTGAGAGAGTGGAGAGAGGCCGACCTGGCCAGGGGACAGGTAGATAGGTAGGGTGTGTTGGCCAGACTTGAATTAAGGTCAGTGAGAGCTGAATTAGGCTGTGGGGGAGATTGGGGCCCTGCACACACTGAAATGGGGGTATCCCTGGGACACCTGTGGTGCATTTCCTTCCATTGTGGGGTTGATATGTCAGGCCACAGCTGCCAAATCCTGCTGTTTCTGGGGCTGGAAGAGGAAACTGTTCTTCATCAAAACAGGCTGGATGTGGACACAGGGACAAGAGAGGTGGGGAGTGATGCTCCAACCCTGTGAAGATGACTGTCCTCCTGTGACACTTTCTGTCCTTTGTCTTTGTGTCACCAAGTGCCGGAGAGTAGGGATGGAGGAGGTGGAGTCCTCTGTGCTGAGGATTTGGGGAGTCCTAAGTGAACCCCCTTGGGAATGCTCCTCTTCCAAGCAGAGACTTTATGGAGATGCTGAGATATTCTAGAAAGATCACAGTTTGGGAGTCACGCTGACTTGGGTTTCTTGGAGCTTCTGTCTTAAGCTGTAAGGTGGAATGGTGGGGTGGTCTGCAGGGTTCCCCGCGGGCATGACTCTGGGGCACAGCTCCCTTCTGCTTGTTTTGCATAGACCTCACCCTGGGTTCTGCCCAGCAGGCAGGCGCAGGCATCCCAGGATGCACTTATTCCTGCAGTACTGTTGAGGGGGAGGGAAAGCTGGGTCTTTGTTGGTTATGGCGTGTAAATCTGGGAGGCCATGTGGGGATGCAAGGACTTGGGCTGCCATGTAGAAAGGCTGGGCTTCTGGTCCTGGCCTTTCTCAGTGCTGTGGCCTTTGGTCATCCTTGGGCCACCTACGTAAAGTGGTACAAGCTTGCTTACTTGCTTGGTCAGGTGTTGGTAACCAGAGGTAGCAAACCCGGCTCAGTGCTGGCCCAGTCTGCCCATTGAGCTCTTGTGGGGGTGATTGTTCTTCTCAAGGCACAAGTCAGAGGACAAGATTCTTTTTGAGTGACATCAGTTTTGTTCTGCTGGTCAGTGGGTGACAAGGCTGTGTCTAAGGTCACTTGACTCTTGAATGGGAAAGCTCGAGAAAGCACATGAGGGGCATATGGTTATGATTTTGTGACCGACAGCTGTGCCGGAGTCTCTCTGGTTACAGCTTTCTTCTTTGATGGACCCCGTTGAGGAGGCGTGGACAGGTTGTGAGACCAGTGTTGAGCGGAGGAAGTGGGGCCAGGGCCTGAGTCTCCAGTGGAAGGTCTTCACCCTAGCTGGGGGTGGGGCGCTAATGAGAAGAAGCTCGCTTCCGGGCACATGTTAGATGAGAGGCTTCCGTTCTACAATCCTTGTTTCTCCTCATCAGAAACCCAGGCCTCTTAGCTCCCTGACCTTTAGAAAGGAGACAGTACACGGCGTAAAGTGGATGCCATGGTGTAACACTTGTAATCTCAGCATTGGTGAGGTAGAGGCAAGCAGATCAGGAGTTCAGGATCAGCTGTTGGCTGCATGAGATACTGTCTCAAGCAGAGACAAGGTGAGCTGGGATGAGGAGATGGCTCAGCAGGTGACTCGCTTGCTCTTCAAGTTTGAGGGCTGGAGTTCGGATCCCTAGCACCCACGCCAGGCAGGCATAGCAGCTCATCCGTGGAGATGGTGGGTTCCCATAACAAGCTGAATAGTTAAATAGCCAAATTGTCCCACTCTGAGTTCAAGTGAGGCACCCTGCCTTGCTATATAAGGCAGAGATCGATCAGAAAAGACACGAGATGACAACCTTAGGCATCCATATGCATGTGCGCACAAATATGTCATGCGTGTATATACAGAGGAACCAGTGGGTGGCTCTCCTGCAGTTCATGCTCCACAGGGGCAGCTTGTTCTGGAACCATGATGGGTAAGATGTGGGAATCGATCTTCTCCACCTCCCAGTCTCTCCTCTCCCGCCACCCCACTCTCTCTCTCTCTCTCTCTCTGGGCCTCAGACCCTCTCTCACTTCACTACCCAGGAGCCCGATCCAGCAAGCTAGGGACACCATCTACAAATGAGTCTCATGGACATGCCCAGGTAGCTAAGGTCCTGACCTCAGAGTGCCTGTTACTTCTGTGTGCAAGGCTGTCTCTAGCATTCAACAGGGCTGGATATATTGTTTTCCCCTCCGTGGAGCCACTCTGGAGTATGGTTGTAAAATCTGTCATGAAGCTGGGTGGCTCTGGGTACTGTGACTTAGGAAAGTGGCATAAGGGAAAAGCTGTGGTCACAGAGGGCAAGAGGGACTTGGCCAGGTCCTGGGCCTCTCTCAGGAATGACAAATGGCTCATGTGAAGGAAATGTCAATGTGATCACAGGGGTGTCCCAGCAACCTTCTTCTTGGCTTTTGTCTCTCATCTGTACTGGCTTCTGATGATTTTCACAACGCCTGAGGTATTACAATCAAAGATGTTGGACTGGAGAATCGGGACACATTGCACTGTAATGCATATGTGAGAAGGGACTGTGTCTGTGGATGCTATGAGCCTGGTCCCTGTGCAGGGCAGGTCCCAGGTTCAGCTTCCCTTTACCCTGCTCTGTAATCGATTCAGTAATGATCAGCTACCAGGTTTCATTGCTGGCCCTCGTCCAACCAGCAGCTTGCCACACACGGTGGTTATGACTTCTAGGATGTTTTGATAAAATTTGGAGCAGGGAAAGAAAGTCAAGGACCAAGCCGACCTGCACAGTGACCATTTACAAAGTGCAGTAGGAGCTGAGCCCTGTGCTGGCACAGGGGATAAAGCCAAGGAACCACTACCCCACCTGGGGAGTGAGTGGCCTAAAAAGAGCCAGTCCATACCCCCTCTTTCCAGGGAGGGCTTGGGTTCTCTTCTGATGGATGACAGTATCCAAAGCCCTGAGATGTGATGGTCGTGGGAGCTGGACCAGGACGTCACGCAGGCCTCACATTTGCCGTGCTTATTTCGCAACTCAAGACCTAGTCTTTGGTCAGTAGAGGGCCCCACAGGGCAAGTGGGAAAGCTAATTCCATGAAGGAGACTGTAGCACCACCTACTGACCAGACCCATTCAGACAATTCCTGAAGCACTTGAACTTGGATAATTCCTCCACCTCCCCCACTTCACTCCCTCCCTCCTTCCCTCCCCCCTCTCTGTGTTGTGTCATACATGTGTGTTCGTGCATGTAGCCTGAAGGGAGATAAGCTGACTTTGAAACTCAAATTTGCTGCTTACTGCCATTGACACCCCCAGAGGAACAGAGCTCATGGACCCCAGCAGCCTCCCTGACTCTCCACTGCCCTCCCTGCTCTCAGTCATCCCACCATAGACCTCCTGGTCATGTGGAGTACCCCCATTTACCTGATCCTTGACATCTCTAGGGGCAACATCCTTTCCTCAGTGCCCATGCCTACCTCATTCCCTGCTACAATGGCTCCGGGCTCTCGCTCCCAGAATCTGCTCCCTTTAGTGTGCACAGCCATCTCCTGTTACAGTACCGCGGATCTTACTTGTAGGGCTGTTCCTTTCTTAGAGCCAGATTGGTAAATAGTCAAGTAAATGGAAGGCTTCCTAACAGCATCTGATAAGATGCAGACAGAAACGCCATGCACAAGAACTGTCAAATGTGGTATAAGCTAAGAAATGGAGGCCTAGGAAGACCAGGAGAGAAAATACCCCCAAGTGGAGAATCCAAACCCAGTCAAAATGGCAGAACTTCCTGAGAAGGGCTTGGCCAAGTCCTATGGGGTGTGACATCTTGTCTCTGCTTCTTTTTAAGGCTGTGCCACGCTGCCTTCAGAAGGTGCTGAGTCTGGTGTTCATTTCCTGCCAACATCCTGTCCCAGGAATATACTCTCTGTCTCCATCCTGTTGTAGGAAGTTAGGGTCTGTAATTAAAAGTGACTGAGAAAACGATCCTCACCCTATCACAAGAGGTCAGTTCCTGTCACAGAGCCAGGACTGTCTCCATCCTACATCCTGTCACATTTTGTCTTTGCCTCTCCTACAAGGACGTTAGTGCATGTCTCCATTCTGTTACAGGAAGGGGGAGTCTGTTGTCATCTCTACCATGCAAGCAATTAGGGCCTTTCTTTGTCTACACCACATAGAGGAAGTTAGAGCCTGTCACAGGAAGTGAGACCCTGCCTTCATCTCCACCACACAGGAAGTTAGAGCCTGTCACAGGAAGTGATAATCTGCCTTCATCTCCATCACACGGGAAGTGTGTGTGGCCTGTCTCCATCCTGCCACAGGAAGTGAGACCCTGTTTTCATCTCCACCACTCAGGAAGTTAGGACCTGTCTCCGTTCTCCACGGGAAGTGAGACCTTTCTCATCTCCACCACTCAGGAAGTTAGGACCTGTCTCCGTTCTCCACGGGAAGTGAGACCTTTCTCATCTCCACCACTCAGGAAGTTTGGACCTGTCTCCATCCTCCACAGGAAATTCAGTCTTGTCACAGGATATTAGCAGCTGTCACATCTCCATTCTGAGCCCCACTCTGGTCTCTGTGGATGAACTGGAGCAGGTGTCTAAAGCTGAATGACAAGGACTGGGGAGCTGATCTCATCCCTGAGCATAGACTTGGCTTCTTCCCTCACTCTGTGGCTCTCTCTGAACCTGTTTCCTCATCTGGCAAATGGCTCTCAGGCCACCATCTTAAACACTGGTAGTGATGGCGCTAGTGAATGTGTGAGGATTAGCCCCACGTCCAATAAATGCCAATGGCTATAATGATCTCTGGGTAGTCTCTCAACCTACCCAGGAGTTCTTCATGCCCTTGGCCACTGTCTGGGTGAGGCCCTTGCCGAGTGCGCCCAAGGTGGTTCTCTGCCTTGAGAAGGGGGCACATCTCATGCTGGCTATGGCTTGACCTCAGCCACCAGTGCCCCCAGAGGGTGTTGGAAGAGACTGGTACCCGAGTCTATGGCCTGGAGGTCTATAGCACCTCCCCCAGGTGAGTGAGGGTGCTCTTTGTGCTGGCTGCGTTGGCCAGAGGGGTAGCAGGAGGTCCCGCCCAGCGAGCCGCGCTTGCCCACACTCTGTTGTTTCTCTGCTTGCTGAGGAGGCGCTAACCCTCTTCCTGTCTCTCTGTCCACTTGTCTTTCAGCCGCTGTGAGCGCTTGCCTTGCCATGAGAACCAGGAGTGCCCCAGGCTGCCTCTGAGAATAACCTACTACCACCTCTCTTTCCCCACCAACATCCAAGTGCCCGCAGTGGTTTTCCGCATGGGCCCTTCCAGTGCTGTCCCTGGGGACAGCATGCAGCTGGCCATCACCGCCGGCAATGAGGAGGGCTTTTTCACCACTCGGAAGGTGAGCCACCACAGTGGGGTGGTGGCCCTCACCAAGCCCATCCCCGAGCCCAGGGACTTGCTCCTGACCGTCAAGATGGATCTCTATCGCCACGGCACAGTCAGCTCCTTTGTGGCCAAGCTTTATATCTTTGTGTCTGCAGAGCTCTGAGTGCTTGCTTGGGCTCTGGCCACCCCCTGCTGTCGCTTTTCTGCCCTTGGAGTTCTAATAAAGTCCCAGCAGCCGTCCCATAAAGCATGCCTCTCGTGCCTTGGTTTTATTGGGCGTGGACAGGGATCTCTGTGCTTTTTCTCTCCTGGGGTAAACTGAGCCTCTTCCAGAATTGGTTCCCTAACAGGTGACTGGGGAATATTTTTCATAAGGTCTGGGTAGCCGAGAACCCAAGCAATAGAGCCCATCATTGCACTCCCAGACATCCCAGGCAAGAGAAGAATGAGGCTGAGCCAGGTCTACACCTCTGGACTGTCTCTCCCTGTGGTGTTACCCCAACAGGTAGCACTGATGGCTGAGAAAGGGCCCTCACCCCCAGAGATACCTCAGCTCCTCCTCCTTCAGCTTTCAGATACAGAACCAGCCCCCAAGAAAGGAAAGGGCTTGGCTCTTAGGACTTGACCTGTGTGGCCAAGCTAGCCTGAGGAAGTAGGCCTTCAGGCCACTGGGGCTCTTTCTAGGATCACCATGGCTGGGTGTATATTTAACCTTCTGGTCTGGGAAAACGGTAAACACAGTTAATACTTTTTGGATGAAGCTCCTGGGTAAATTATAAATGAACTCATTGGCCTTTACTGAACCCCAGTGCTGTGCCAAGAGGAGGCAAAGGTCAGCACTGTTGTGATGCTGGCTGGGAACCATAAGGTGTCTATCAGATATTTTGTGTATAGTTCTGTAAGTGTTGTCTTTGTGGATACTCGTGTGATTTGCCCACGATCACACAGATGATATATGTGCCCCAGCCCCACAGCTCTGCCTATTCTATCCCATCACAGTACCTCCACTGTGAGTCCTGATCCTCCTGCCTGTATCTTCTCCATCATGATTCCAGCCAAGCCACCTTCTGCAGGTCTCCTGGCATCCACTCAACACGCCCCACAGTTCATTCTCTGCTCAGAAACTGGAGCATGTCGAGGAATTTGCCCAAGATCCTTCATGGCATTCATTGTATGTAGTTGTGGCTTTTATTCTATTCTTTTTAAAAAAAAATGTGTGTGTGTTATCCACATGTTGTATGTGCATGCATTGAACGCATGCCTGGTGGAGGTCAGAAGAGGATGCCAGATCCCCTGGAGTTAGAGTTGCAGCCATTGTGAATCTCTATGGATTGCTAGGAACTAAACATAGGTCCTCTGAAAAAGCAGCCAGTGCTCTTAGCCACCAAACAATCTCTCCTCTATGGGATTTTCAAGGGTGGGTACAGCTTCATCTTAGGGTGACAATCCATCCTGACCTCAGATTACTCTCCCCTTGCTCAAATGGAATTTTATACCCTTAGCCTGAAAGCTGGGTAAACCTCAGTTTAAGTGGGCTTTCCTCTTCAGCTGCATTAGTCTATCTTTTATTATGATAACAGGCTACTGGAGGCTGGGTAACTTCCTGAAGAAAAGATGTTTGTTGAGCTAGACTTGGCGTCTAGCTATGGAATACCAAGGTCAAGAGACTCCATTTGATGATGGCCCTTCCTGCTGGTAGAGTCCTGTTGGGTCTCAGGGTATCACGTGCAGAGATAGAGCACGTATCAACATCTGTGTCTTGTCTTCTGACGCCTCCAGAATTTATGGGGCTCCACTGTAAGGACTGTAATCCCAGCCACCCTCCTCAGACCCCTTCTCTAGGTGTTGTAGTTGGAAAGAGTGCCCACTCTTCTAATACTTCAGTAAAGATTAAATGTCAACACCTCAAGCCTTTGGGGACACTCACACCATATCCTCACTATTATAGGAGCTTTGCATAACACCCCAGGCTGTGTTCCCTCTTTCTTGCTTACAGCATTATCTTTATGGTGCTTAGAACAGCCTGAGATATTTGCTTCTGTTCTCTGGATTTTTCTTCCTTGCCATCTGAGAGATTCTACAAAAGCAGGCACTGGGTCTGTCTCATTTGGTGACTGTCTTGGTCTCCTGGCAAGGTGCCCAATATACACCAGTTACTCTGTGTCTATTGAGAAAATGGTGATTCAGCCAATACTGGCACACTTAGGGTGTCTGTTGCCATGAAGAGACACCATGATCATAGCAACTCTTACAAAGGTATTTAATTGGGGCTGGCTTACCTGGCTTATAGTTCAGAGGCTTAGTCTGTTATTATCATGGTGGGAAGCATGGTGGCATGCAGAGAGGCATGGTGCTTGAGAGGTAGCTGAGAATTCTATATCTGGATGGCAGGCAGCAGGAAGAGAGAGTGACACTGGGCCTGGCTTGAGTTTCTGAAACCTCAAAGCCTTCCCCAGTGACATACTTTCTCCCACAAGACCACACCTACTCCAACAAGGCCACACTTCCTTATAGTGCCACTGCCTGTGAGCTTATGGGGCCCGTGTTCATTCAAACCACCACACTGGTTTAGGTTTTTAGTCTTTCAGTGGCTCTGACTGCTGGTGCTGTCTCTGTGCAGATCTGAAGAAGAGTGGTGAGGAGTGAAGGACTCTGAAGGACCCTCAGGGCCCCCTGTCACTTGTAAAGGGCTGGGGTTTGCTCCCCATGGATGGAGGGGAAGACAGTGTGCACTGACATCTGTCTTGTACAGGGGCAGCAGCTGCCTTGCCGCCTGACCTGAACCTTTCTATCATGTCCTCTCTGTACTTCCCCCTCCATCACTCAGACCTTGCTCTGATACGTGGGTCCTGGGTTGCCTTCAAGCTGCCTGTCTCCCAGGGTATGTACCAAGCCACATCAGAGGACTCTGAAGAACTAGTCTCTTTGTCCAGTTCCTCCTTGGAACCCTCTCTGGATCTCTTTTTCTAGATCAAGAAGTCTAAACCCTTGAAGGGTTTCTGTTCCCAGTGTGATCGGCCCTAGCCTACCCTCTCAGCTGCAGCTCCCCCTCCTTGACTTTTGCCCCTCCTTTCCATTCCTTAAATATGTTGGCTCCTGACCTCAACCTGAGCTTTGCCTCCTTTCTGCCAACTGCCTTCCTTCTTACATACTTAGCTCAAAAGTAATGTTCTTGGTGAAGCCTTTTTTGATTAACAGTCCCTGGCCCCAGGCATCCTTCCTCGGAGCATTTACCCTCGTATCTTAAAGTTGACAACTTTTTTGTTGCACCTGCTAGATTGGGACTTTGGAATGAAGTGGTAGTGTTTGTAGTTAGTTTGGGCTTTTTGGCCTGAAGAAGCCACTCAGTAAATAAGTGGGAAACTTGATAGGATGGTGGGTGGGAGAATGGGTGAATGGGTGGATGGATGGATGGATGAACGGACGGACGGACAGATGGATGGATGGGTGGGTGGGTGGGTGGATAAAAGAAGAATGGATGGTTGAAAGGATGGGTGGGTGTGTAGGTGGATTGATAGATGGATAGCATTTTCAAGGTTTAGCTCAAGTCTGTCTTCAGTGAAACCAGCAAAGGTCTGTAAGGAATGTATTCTTGTTGGAATGGAGGGTCTGAAGGTCTTAGTCTGGCAGTCATCATGACCCAGATTATTTAGGCAAAGGGGTACTTTTGTTCTCATGGGCACAGGATTTTGAAGACTGGGTGGGTGTTACAGGGATCTCAGAGGCTATCTAGCAACCTTCCATCCTTCCATGGCTTGCCACAGTCCCCTCCACAGTGTCTTCAAGTCTCTCTACCTCTGCTTGAGCTCCTTTGGGGTGCCCCCACCTCTTTATTTTTAAGACAGTCTTTAGTGTGTGTGTGTGTGTGTGTGTGTGTGTGTGTGTGTGTGAGAGAGAGAGAGAGACAGACAGACAGACAGACAGACAGACAGACAGACAGACAGACAGACATGTATGGGTACACAAGAGGCCAGAAGAAGTCACTGGGTTCCCCCAAAGATGGAGTTACATGTGGTTTTAAAAGCCACCCAACGTGGGTTCTGGTTACTGAGCTCAGGTCCTCTGGAAGAGCAGCAGGCACTCTTATTGAGCCATCTTACCGGCCCACCCCCACTTCTGAAAAGCTTCTCTCAGATGTAGAGCATTGTTTCCAGCTCTTGCTGCTGAGAGACCAGATGGTGCAGAAAAAACAAGAGTGGGTCTTTGGGTCTTCTGCCTCCTGCTTCCTGTACACAGAATCTGCCCCTGGCTCTGCTTGCCTTCTCTCAGAGCATCCAGGGCCACCTTGCAGATGCTCTGAAGGGTCTATGGAGTGGCTTATGAGGCTGTGTCTGTATCTAGCTGGTGGGCTGTGAGCATTGCCTTTCCTGTGGGAGGTAGTCAAAGACTCCTTTGGTTCTTGGGTTAAGTGGGAGATTAGGGCTCTTTGGGTTTGAATGTATCTATGGTTACTAATAGAAGAAGCAACTATGCCTCTTAGACTCATGATTATCTCACTTTGCCAGTGTGTTCAAGCAAGTACCCAAGGAGAAAAGATAATTTGTCGGTATTGTGAGGATGCATGGTACTCACAGTGGGCCCAATGCTTTCCCAGGACCCGACTTCCAATTAAGATAATTTGCTTGTTCAATCTCACTGCAGCTGTGGGAATCAAACTCTTTTCATTTCCCTACTTGGTGAGCAGGTTACAGAATCACACAGTTTAGGTAAATTGCCCCAAACCCCACTGCTGGTGTCTACCTGGACCAGCACTGGGGCTTATATAGCCTGGTCTAGGGTCTGTCTTGAGTTGTACCACCTAAGAGGAAGAAGGAACATTCCTGGAATTGGCTGGCACTAAAGGTTTGTCCCCATTCCACAGTTCCCAAGAGTGAGAGTGAGACACTCTGTCAGCAAAAGGAGGAGGCACTGCGCAGTGGGACAGAGCATAGCAGTAGAGGCTGGAGAGATGGCTCAGGGTTAAGAGCACTGGTCGCTCTTCCAGGGCACCCGTGTGGCAGCTCACAACCAGCTGTAACTCTAGTCCCTGAGGATCTGATGGCTCCTTGTGACCTCCTTAGCCACAGCTTGCATGCAAGCAGACATACACACATGCACGCAAAACAACCATAAAATAAAAAGGCAGGAAAAATTTAAAACACAGAAGTATGTGCAGAATGGACCGTCTGAGAGATGCAGGCCGAGTTTTTGAAGTTCTCTGGATCCTACCCCCAAAACACTCAGAAAGACTGGGCAGGAAGATGAAAATTCCATGGAAAATACTCACCACGAAACAAAGTAACAAGGCATCTCCACGCACTCCCCAAATATAAGTCAGGGCCTCTGCGTGTGGGTGGTATCTGTGGAAAATGACTGAGAAAATACTGGGGAATTCCGAATAGCCTCTGGACACCCCTGGAAAGAGCAGTAGGTTAACGTTGGGAGCTCAGAGTACCTGAGGGCTGCCTCTCGCTCCCCACCCCAGTGGGTGAGGTGTGTGGGAACCCACGATGGGGCTGGATTAGGCTGGGGCCTAAGGCCTGAGCTGCCAAGGCTTTCCTTAGTGGCCAGGTCTCTCTCTAGGGAGAGCTTGTGGAAACAGAATAGAGAATTGACAGTGCCCGCAGACACTGCTGAAGAGGAAGGTCCCAGACTGTGTCGAGGCATGTCAGAGAGGGGACCTGAGAGGCAGCAGACTAGGGGGCTCCAGGAGGTCAGTTACGTGGCTACGGAGTGTACCAACTTTAAAATGCCAGGAAAGTGAGTTCCTCATGTAAACGACCAACCGAAAAGCATCAGGGTCAGAGTCCATTTACTAGCTTCCGTAGCAGAGGCCCGTGAGCTAGGTGGCTTATAGTAGGTGTCTGTTATTTCCCACGTATGTCTTCCCCACGCTCTGCTCCATCAGAAGTGGGGCACCTTTTTCCTGGAGGGGAATGGCTGTGTTCAGCCTTCAGTGACTTGCTTGCCCACTTCAGCATGCCTCGGTTTCTACTAATAACCCTCCAGCTCTTCCTGCGCCATCATCATACAAATCCAAAACAATTGTCATCCAGGACCACTTGCCTAAGTGTGACAGAACCCACAGTGAGCTGGGCCTCTCACATCAATCATTAATCCAGAATATGCCCCCACGGAGTTGCCACCTTGCCAATATGATGGAGGCATTTTCTCAGTTGAGAGTCTTTCTTCCCAGGTGACTCTAGCTAGTGACACGTTGACAAAAAGCTGCCTAGGACAGTGGGTGTAGGCCCTGAGCACCAACAGCTGGAGGTATCCCAGAAAGACCAGAAGCCTCATGGCCTGATGGGAGACCCTCTACCCGTGCCATCTTACCAGCGAGGCTGGTCCTGTGCAGAATGCAGCGGCTGGTGTGAGGAAGCCTCAGAGGACAGAGACGCACTCTGAACCACACCAGAAGGATGCAGCCAGCCGACTCCTGACTGTGGGACTCTGTGGCTGCCGTGCACTAGATTCCTTCACTGATCGTGTGGGGAAATGAAAGGATGGGGCAAAAACTGTCAGTCAAAAGGGACTTAAGGACAGCCGTAACTTCCTCATGGGCAAGCCCATGATTGGCTAGAAATATACACGGTGGGAAGGAGCTGTAATAAAACCTAGCAGGGGCCTGCTGTGCACCCAGGTTAGGTTAGCTATAGGGTAAAGGAGGGTTGATATTAGTCTGGTTTACATGAGGTGGCCTCAGGCAGTTGGCCATGGTTTCTTTATGTGAATAGTTTTTTTTGTTTGTTTGTTTGTTTTTTTTGAGAAAGGGTCTCACTCTATAGGTCAGACTGGCCTTGAACTTATAATCCTTCTGCCTCAACCCCCTGGTATAGCTGATACTTATAAAAATGTTTGCAATAATAACTCATTGAACTAGACCTTTATTTGTATAGTGTTCATATCTGTTTTTATTTTGTTATTTCATGGATATGTATGTCTGTGCACACATGTGTACACATGTGTCTTGTGGAGGCCAGAAGACAACTTTGGGTGTTATTCCCCAGACACTGGCCACCTTCTTTTTTTTTTTTATAAGTTTTAATTGAATTTTATATATATGGGTGTTCTGCCTGCATGAATGCCTGTGCATGACTGTGTGCAGTGTCCACAGAGGCCAGAAGAGGGTGTTGGATCCCTTGGGTCTGGTGTTAGAGATGACTGTGACCAGCTGCCTTGTGTCTGAAAGAGTAAACAGTGCTCTTAACCGGCGAGCCATCTCTCCAACCTTGTGTTTTATTTCATGGTGAAGTCCTTAAGAAAAGTCTAGCACAGAGCCTGCCACGGGAGCTTACAGTAAATGCTAGCCTTTTCCTTCCCATCACTTGGGGATATCGATTCAAAGTTTCTGTGATGAACACTGAGATCAGCAGTTTATATAACCCCCCAAACCCTGCTAGCTACCCAGATGCTGGTTCCCAGGATGAAGGACCCTGACACCCTTGTTCACTTTAGCATCTATGGCACCTGGTACCCTTAGCTACTCAATACTGAGAAGTGAACATGTTCTTCAGTGGTAGACTGATGCCCACTTGGTGCTGTTGGCAAATTTCAAGCCGTGCACGTTAGCAGCTAGGCCAAATCATGTCTGCATTTCATACGAAGGACCATGCATAAATCCGTACACCACAGTCTGGCCCTGCCTCTGGGCCCCCCATTACTTGTCCCAGGCTCCTTATCCCCATGAGAGCTGTGGTCCTAGTTTTGCCATCAACTTCCCTGGGCTGTTTCCCTGCAGTTTCCGCCAAGAGAAGACAGACACTGTCCGCTGCATCAAGTCCTGCCGCCCCACCGATGAGGCCTGCATGCGAGACCCTGTGCACACCGTCTCCCACACAGTCATCTCGCTGCCCACCTTCCGAGAGTTCAGCCGTCCCGAGGGTGAGTAGACCAAAATGGAGGTCCTGGGACCTGCTTCACAATCTCCTTCTGATGGAGCAGAGGGCCTGGCCTGCAGGAGCCCTTCCTTGTAGGATGTGGTGGGGGTGGGATGCATGCCTTTCCCACCAGGGTTCCTCAGCCGGCCGCACAGCCTTTCTCTCTCGTCTGCAGTCCTTCTGGTGGGTGACACTCGTTCTGTAAATAGCATTCAGCGTTGATTCGAGGCTGGGCACTGGGGGGTTGAGGAGAGCTTCCTGAGGGAAGAGGATTAGAGGTGACTGGCCAAAGTGGGAGGAGGAAAGCAGGAACTTGCCCGCAGATCTCAGCTGGCAAGGGCTGGAGGTGAGTGGGGTAGTGTGGGCATTGAGGACCAGGACACTCCGATGGGGCTGGAAGGGTGAGCAGGAGGGTAAACCTGAAGCTGAGGCTTTTCACCCCAAGGCTCAGAGAACCTCTGAGAGGTCCTAATAGGTGAGGTTAGTGTGTCAAAACTTCCTGGAGAATGGGGCAGAGGGATAGAGTAGCCGGGCTGGAAACAGTGACCCCGGGAGTAACGACAACTGACAACGGTGTGTCCTTCCTGGTTCTCCACGGACATGGCAACTGCCCTCACATTCCTGAGTCAGACGTGGGCTGCACGCTCCTAGGTGAACCACTCTTCCTGTCCCACACTGGGGTGTGTGTGTAGCTGTGGGCTTCTCTGGTCCCCAGTCACCTTCTTTCTTGTGCATGGAGTCTTCCTCCCTGACTCACCGTTGACTAAGTCTGTTGGCAGCCCTCCAGAGAGCTTGTGTCCCAGACTCTGAGAACATACTTAAGAAAGGCCTTCCCTCTCCAGGAAAATGTGTGACCGAGTCATCCAGAGTGACCCCTGGGCCAGCACTGATAGAGTCACACAGGATCACTAGGCAGCAGTAGTGAGGGAGACGTGGGAGACCCAACAAGGCCAGTGATGTCCTGGGGGGAAATTCACAGCCCCTACTTCCTTTCCATTGGCTCATTCTTCCAGAGAAGTCTTCACAGCTGATGTCTGTCTTGTGAAAAGTGGGGTTTCCACAAACCTACATGGGGCTAGAGAGATGGCTCAGTGGTTAAAAGCACTGGCTGGTCTTCCCAAAGACCTGGGTTCATTCTCAGCACCCACGTGGCCATTTACAACAGTCTATAACTCCAGTTCCAGGGGATCTGACACCTTCACACCAATGCACATAAAATAAATTTAAATAATTATTTAAAAAAAAAAAACTCCACACATCTTTCTTTCCCAAGTCTCCAGCAGCCATTTTTATGGTGCTCGTCTACCCTGTACTGACGTAGTAGTCGGTTACCCACACGCGTGCAACCAAAACACCTGGTAATGTCGTGGGTTCGGGGAATGGAGAGCGCTAAAAGGACCCTCGGTAGACATCAGCCGGCTTCTTCTCTATAGTCAGGGAAACCTCCCCAAGTTTACCCTGAGCCAGGCTGGCATCTGAGCGGTGGCTCCAAGGCTAAGGCAGCTTGGGTTGCTTCACAGTGAGGGGCTCTGGAACATGGCTCAGACACCACTGCCGAGCTGAGCCCACACTGCCGACTGGCCCCATGACCTCAGGGCACATAAAAACAAAATATCATTTTTTTTCTGTCTCAAGGCGTCAGTTTCCCCACTGATAGAACAAAGCTAGGCTACAGCGTGATGGTTAGCACTCTCTAGCCTTCCACTCAGAGGGTCGGTGATTTCAGTAATGTCACCTTAGGAATGACCCCTCATCACGTTAGGGGTGGGGACAAGTCTCTGGGGAGGGAAGGGTTGGACCAGCACTACCACCTGTCACCTTAGGAATGACCCCTCATCACGTTAGGGGTGGGGACAAGTCTCTGGGGAGGGAAGGGTTGGACCAGCACTACCACCTGTCACCTTAGGAATGACCCCTCATCACGTTAGGGGTGGGGACAAGTCTCTGGGGAGGGAAGGGTTGGACCAGCACTACCACCATCCCATGCCACCCTCTTACTTGCTGCAGAGATCATCTTTCTGAGGGCTGTCACACCGCTGTACCCTGCCAACCAGGCCGACATCATCTTTGATATCACAGAAGGGAACCTGCGGGACTCCTTTGATATTATCAAACGCCACGAGGACGGCATGACTGTGGGTGAGTGCCCCTCCGCAGAGCCCAAAACACTGGCTGAGGCTATGCGATCTGGACAGGGACGACCTTTCTGCACCCTCTCTACCCCCATCAGCATCCCCTTCCCAAGTCCAATTCTGCCTGGCCTCCAGGTTCTAGCCAGCAGCCACCTACTCTAGTCTGGGGAGCTCAGCACTAAAGTCTTCTGGGAATCCACCCTGGCCGTGCCATTGACTCTACTGTAAACCTTGTCGGCCTCAGTCTCCCCACTTACAAAATGGGTAGATTAAATAGATCCTGCATCTCAGAATTGAATTTCAAATGTTTTTTTTTTTTAATTTTTTGAGTATACCAGGCCAGTCAGCATGCCCTGGTCATTGGGAGCTGGTCTGTCTGTCTGTCTGCTATTCCCATGGTGCTGTGAGAAGACATGCAAACTGGGCTTCGGAGGACCCCCCCCCCAATCTAGTCTAGCATGGGACTACCTTGACTTAGCATGCAGTTTCAAGCCACTTGCCATCCCCTCCCCCTGTGTCATCGGGTAGGAACCCTGGCCACCACTGCCCAGCCTTTCGTTGTGGAGCCTGCTGTTCTTGCTCCCAGCATGGCCAGTGTCTCTGAAGGACCCATCTGTGTTGGTGGCACCTGGGTTTGGTGACGAGGAAGTGACACTGGGACAGTTGCCGGCGAACTCCCGGAGGGGAGATGTGAAGGAAACCAGGAGGCCACACTCGCTCTGTAGAGGAGGCTGTGGTTCCTGTTGCTATCTGTGCGCCTTAACTACAACCTGCTCACCTGGAAAGCCCTGTAGACTCACTCCGCCCTGTGACCTTTGTCACGGTAGCTCATCTGATTTTAAGTAGTTTTTATTCATAGAGAGTGAAAACAGACTCATCTACCATTTCTGAATTAGATTTACACTCTGGATATTTTAAAGTAAAATACTGCACGGCAGTCCCTGCTCTCCCCTGGGCCTCAGTTTCCCTTGTCTTCTAGACTCACACTGCGGAGCCTGTGAGGTCTGGGTCAGAGCAGAGCCTTTGCTGACTTGGCCCCCAGGTGGCGCTGTTGGATCTCAGAACCTCCATCCCTGCTATTTCCCCCAACCCTGACAGTTGCTAAGCTGGCAGCTAGAGAAAGGGAATCGTTACTCTCCTGTTGCCAAAGAGCCATTTATAGCAACTTTACAAGCTCTTAAATGGGTTTGCATGTTGTAAACACGACTGAGTCATTTGGGGGCTCACCACCCCCGGCTGCCTCCTCCGCTGTTTGGCAGCAAGGATAATTAGTTAATTACGATTAATGGTTCAGCAGCCCTCACTGAGATTCCGAGGAGAGGGCACACAGCCCGGCTACCAGCCATCATAAGCCTCACCTTAGCTATGGACGAGGGAGGTGCAGTAGGGGGTGGTGTTAGAGCTTGGTCCTGTGGGTGACAGTGAGCACCCTGGCACTAGCCTGCAGAAGCCCCCTAGTGCCTGCCCTGTGGGTGACACAGTCCAGGCCGCTGTGACCACAACCCCAGGACCTGCCAGTCTATTTGCTCTCTTTTACTTTCTGAACGCTTGAGTTATTGGCTCTGGCTGGCCCTTATTCATAGAGGTAGATGCTGCCCCTAGCCTCGTGTGCGCACACACACATACACATACACGCACACATACACTACACACACCACACACACCATACACACCACACACACCACACACACACAACACCGCACACACTCACACCACACACACACAACACCGCACACACACAGCACACACACCACAAACACACATACATATCACACACCACAGCACACACACATAGCACACACACCACAACACACACACACACATACATACACACACCACACCTTCCTGCCTTTCCCCCAGAGATGAGCACTGCCCCATCTATAGACTGAGACGGTGTGCCTGCACCAAGCTGGCCCTCGTCATTTTCATATCTTCTATTCTCAGCTAAATCTGTCCTGGAGTGGTCAAAGCTGGGAAGCTGGGCAGAAGTGCGTCTGATGCCACCAGTGCCCATGGTGGGCTACAGTGGCACCCCAGACAGAACAACCCTGGCTGGGTCTACTTTTTGGCTTCCCATCTGCTAGGTCAGAAAACTGATTGTGTTAGAACGAGGAGGCCTCATTTTTTCCAACCACTTCCACAAAAGGAGAAATAAGGGCCACTGGGGGGGGGAGGGTACCAGTCTTTACTTAGTGCCCCGGGGACACTGTTGGCCATGAAATAGCCCCAGGTGTGTGATGGGTGACCACAGGTAACCTTCAGACTGTGGGCGGCCTGGGAGTGGAATGCATCAGAGGCCATGGGGAATGAGCATTCCCTTCACTGTGCTTGGTCATGGGTGCACTGATCTTTGGAATTCTAGACTTGGGCGGCATGGGGGTGGGACCCCCAGCCCTAGGAAATTCCTGGGGCTCATCTCCCTGCTTACCAAGTGTCCCCGCCTTTTCCACTTCTCAGCAAGTTTGCAGGGTGTTCCATCTGCTATACACATGGCCTCTGAGATGGAGAAGGACACCAACCAGGGCAGGTCGCACTGAGTGGGGACCAAGACTGTGTTTGTGCTTGTGCTCTGGTCTCAGACTCCTTCCCTGTACTCGGTTCTCAGCTCCGGACATTTTCTCTGATCTTGCTTGTGGCCTTATTTTTCTCCCCTTTTCTGCCCGGAAACATCTCTGGGTACCTGGGGATGTCCCCCGAGAAGCTACCCTGTACATGGCTCCAGACCTGACCGCTGGGGGATGGAATTTTCTCTTGAGTTTTGGCCCAGCATGTAGCAACCCTGGGAAGGGCTTTAGCCCTCGTGGCTTCCTGCCGCCGCTGCACACTCTCGCCCCCGCATTCTTGTTCAGTCCTTGCAAACATGATTACTGGGAATAAGACAGGAAGATCTCCCTTGGGCAATGGAGGGAACGGAGTCAGATGACCTCGTCAGACTGTGCAACAGCCAAACCCGGGGCCAGGTGTGTCTTCTGATTTACGTGGGACAGTGCAGGACTCACGTCAGGCCCTGCCTTAAACAGTAACCCTACGGCTTGGCCAGCAACAAGAGCATGGCTCCAGGCTATGCAGGCCTGCTGTCAGCTGCTCCCTTCCAGACCCAGGAAGCTCCTGTGTCCCTGACAAGAGGCATGGGCCTGTATATGACCATGCAAGGGCACCTGCCTGCTCACTGGGCGTGCTGAATTCCTACCTGTTTAAACCACAGCCTGTGTGGGCACTTCCTATGGAAGGCTTCCTTAGAGAGGCAAGGCCCAAACAGTCTTCTGACATATGCAGGAGCCTCACAGTCAGTGAGCCCACAACACACCAGAAAGCTAACATTCAGTCCCTGGAATGTAGGGAAATTATCTCTACTCAGGGACAGGGGGGCAAGTGCCGGAGAGGGTCACCTGGCAATGGAGACCAGGGCTCACATGAGCCTAGGCTTCCCCAGAGCTGGAGTGCATAGGTGCACAATGCTGACCTCGAGAAAGTTCTCCAAGTTTAGAAGTCCCAGAAAAATAACCAGCAGATGAACCCTTGAGCCCTTGTGACTGTGGTATTCAGGCCCTTGAAAGTGACAAGACAGTGAAGTGCCTGAGTGAGCGGAGGGAAAAAAAAAAACCTAAAAGGGCCAGGCTTCCTCTAATGTAGTCTTTGGGTCTTAGGGGATCAGAGAGATGCTGCCCAGGGCAGAGCTGATACCTCTCCAAAGCCCCTTTGCATTCCTCTCTCTCCAGCTGTCAGTGAGACATGAAGAATGCTTCTCCAGCCTGTGGAGAAATGCTCTGTTTAATGCCTGGGGCATGCTCAGGCCACCACAGAGCCTTCCTCTCCTGCTCCGGGTTCACGCTTCACTCTGCAGAGCCCAAGCTGCAGGCAGGGTGCTTCGAGAAACTGAGCAATGACTAATGGGGAACCCTAGCCACAAGTGTGAGCTACTCACTGCCAGCATGAGTCCCCAGGCTTCTGGGATTTAGTGGGTGCCTGAACCCCAGGCCTCCCCTCCACCCTGCCCCTCTGTTTTGCTAGAAGTGGGGAAAAAAAAATCTGTCTAGAATGAGGGTTGGCTTGGCCAAAATTTTTACTAAAACTTCACCAAAGCCAAGAGGAGACGAGAAACTCAGCTAATATGATTTGTGGGGGGCTAATTGTTCTTGGCGTCCTGACCCTGTACCCCATCATCCTCCGCAGTATCCTTAGAAACTATGAAAATCTCCTTATAGTTGTCTGCATGACAGCTGTGCTGGTACAGACGGAGGTACCACAACTGGCCGGTGTAGCTGGGAGGTGTTTGAGGACCCTGTCAGACCCACAGCTGTCCCACCCTACTCTCAAGAGGCCACCATGAAGCCCATTTCTCGCTAGTATGTACCCAGTGGTGTCTATCCCACTGGTATCTACCAGCAGCAGCTAGGTCTCGGTCCCATTAAATAGTCATGGGATTCTGGGGCCAAGCTGATGTTGAGGAATAAGACCTTCTCAGATCCTTGTAACCAAGAGATGAGGTTCACTGGGAGTGGGTCAAGGTTCTGGAGCACCCATTTCAATTCTCTCTGGCTGGTAGGCAGGTGTCTCTGCTCTGGCAGGTGCTATACCAGGGATTGTTTGGACACTCAGCATCACGTCCTTCTGCTGCCATCTGCCCGTGAACCGGCAGGCCAGGCCTTCCAGGGTGGGGAACTCAGGTGGACACTGAGGTCACTTGTGATCCAGAGAGGTTATGTGAAAGCTAAGCAGAACCCTCCCAGCTGGAAACAGCTCTGGGGAAAAATTGCTGTGACCTCTACACTTCATGCTCATTTCTGGGCAAGTCCCAAGGTCTGACACTCTCTTTCTCTCTCTCTCTCTCTCTCTCTCTCTCTCTCTCTCTCTCTCTCTCTCTCTCTCTCTCTCTCTTTGTGTGTGTGTGTGTGTGTTTGTGTGTTTGTAGAGGACCGATAGCAGCTGTGGATGTTTATGGGGGATAATGGGTTGAGTGTGTGGATGCACGTGATTTTGTGATGTTTGAATTTTGACTGGTTCCCTGCACTGGCTTGCAGAAGGCATACTATATCGAAGTATAACATCAGAGCCAGGCCTTGTGCCCCTAGTAGTAGCCACCATAGGCACAGGAACAGGGTTGGGAAACTCTGCCAAGTTTTTTCTGGAGTTACCTGGTGCAGGTGCTGTTGTCACGCAGCTTGTGCCCTGAGCCTCTTCATGAGTCGCAGATGCAGCCTTGAGGACAACGGCCACTCAGTCTGGCATAGCTATTAACAGAGAAAGAATGAGAAGAGCCCGTCTGCGACTTACGGCCAGCTGACAGTCAGGCCTGTAGGCCTGTTTTCTGTTGTCCTCAAACTCCTCAGTCCCTAGATGGCTTTGGGGTCACAGTTTCTCGGTACCCCTAGAAGAAGGGTGGCCTCCTCAGCTCCAGGCGCAGGAGTGGCTGGGTAAGCCCCATGTAGTTGGGAAAAAATGTAATGTGAGAAGGAGTGAAAGACGGGCTGGCTCACCTTGGGCACTGTTGCTGTGTGAGGTGAGGAAAGAGATACGCTGATTCCAGAGTCCCTTCAGGGTGACCCAGAAAGGGATTTGTGAGAGAGGCCTTCGCATGCCAGGTACACCGAGGCCTGCAGAAATCCAGTGATGGTTCAGGAGCTGCGAGTTCAGGATCTCTAGTGTGGGATCTGAGCATGGCTGCAAAAGCTGGACCCACCCGGGCTGAAAACAGAGCCAGGTTCCTGATCAGGTGGGACACAGGAAGCAGCTCAGCTGAGCCCAGGAAAGGGCAGCGCAGGTGATTCCTTCCAGATTCCAGAGGGGAGATGGCATGTCATGGGAGCAGCAGCGGGGCAGGGCCACCGACACACACCTTTCACTGACTTACAGAGTAGGTTAGAGAGTTATCTGGGCCAGAGCTGAGGTCCATGGCTGCAGATGGTAGGAAAGTGTAGAACAAGCAGACGTGAACACCACGGAGTCACTGTGTGACTCAAGGGTCATGAACAAGCAGACGTGAACACCACGGAGTCACTGTGTGGTGACTCAAGGGTCATGAACAAGCAGACGTGAACACCACGGAGTCACTGTATGACTCAAGGGTCATTGCTGAGACCTCTCTGCACAGTGCATGTAGCCTGCCTTCTGGGAGATGTCTCTAGGAGGAGAACCACCAACGTGGCCAACACTGAGGCTCAGGAGGAGCACAGAACTGGAACCTGTGTCCAAGGATCTGAGCCCTGCTGGTGAGAGATGGTCCAGCCACTGTTCAGAACAGACGCTGATGTTTAACACAAAAAGTATTCCGTGTTCCCAACATCACCTGAGCATGCGCGCATCACCCGCCTCATATAACACTCCCACGCCCCATCTTTTTGTTTATTGCTATTATTGTTTTGAACTAGAAGCTCACTTTGACGCCCAGGCTGGCCTGGAACTTGTGACAGTCCTTCGGCCTTAGCCTCCCAAGTGCTAAGATTATAGACACGGTCCGCTATTCCTGGCTCCTATTCCCCCTCTTAAAGGTCACAGAAATATTTTTCATTTTGAACCAGCATTTAAAATCTCATCTGTGATGAGCACATTGAGCACAGGGTTCATCAACTAAAGGTTACTATTTGAAAAATACCAAGGGCTAGGAGGCTCCTTTTTAGGGTCACTTGCAATCGATTCCAAGAGGCCCTGATAAGAAGCTGATCTGAGTCAGGCAGTGGTGACGCACACCCTTAATCCCAGTACTTGGGAGGCAGAGGCAGGCAGATCTCTGTGAGTTCGAGACCAGCCTGGTGTACAAGAGCTAGTTCCAGGACAGGCTCCAAAGCTACAGAGAAACCCAACTCTGGGCTTGATTTGGAGATCTCTGCTTCTAGTTTTGTAGCTTCGTGCTGATCACATAACCTCTCTGGACCTCTCTTCTTCGTTCTCTTCAAGTAGTTCCTGCCCGTTGGGACCATAAGGATCAAGGTGGTGTGCATATTTAAACACAAGGTTAGAGCAGTCTGCCTGCATGAGCCGTTAAGACAAATGAGCCCCTTGGGAGAAGCAGTTTGGACCTCTCTGGTGAGAGCTTAGAGCATCCTTAGGTGGCAATACGCAAGGGTTTCATGGGGCAGGGCAAGACTGTTCGCTCCAGTTCACTTCGCTGCCTGGGAACTATTTAACAGGCATGTCCGATAGCCTGGGCCAGTGAGTCTGGTCCGGCTTAAAGAAAAGTGGAGGACATGCCTCCCATGTCCTGGCGGTCTTGGATTCTCTCACTCCTGCCGAAAGGGCAGGTGTGACCCTACCCTGTGCCAGGCCCTGCACTGATCCCTGGGAAGCAGCTACATGTGCGAGTTGCTCGCCTGCCTTCAGAATGCTGCCTGGCAGCTTCCCTAGCGTGCTTCCATCGCGTTGCCATAGCTGAAAGTACCTGTTCTTCAGGAGTTGGCTGCATATCTCAAGAGGGTGAGAGTAGTATGTGACAAGACAGCCATGGGCAGTCGAACGTGTTGCGCGCTTACAAAACCCTAGGGATGTCATTTCTAGCTTAATCTATAGACGATACACACCTGTACAGCTGCACACAGTGGCCCCAGAATAGGGACTTGTGAATGAAGACACTGACCTACTTCACCCTTCTTGCCTTAGCCAGAAGAACCGAGTCAAGACTTAAAGTCTTGCTTGCCTTGGCTCTTTAGCGTCCGGTTGTCATCCCTGGTCCAGCTAGCAGGATCTGAACTGCCTCTTTAAACCATGCCCTCCTAAGGGGTTAAATATGAGAGACTGACCCTGCCCTGAAATCCAATTTGGCAGGTTTGGCCTGGGATCAGTGGGCACTGCAAACGACATTCAGAAGCTCCAACTAAAACAACAGCACAGCCATCCCTGCCCAGTGACGAGTGATTGACCCTGTCCTGGCTTTCACGGCAAATCCCAGGGATTAGGCGCCTTCTCTTCTCCGGGAGGCACAGCCCTGTCACCCGGGGCCACACCCTGGCCAGCAGCCAACTTGCTTCCCGGGTGAGAGGCCCAGCCTCCTCCTCAGTCTGGGATGGGCCAGGGCTTGACTCTGCCACGAGGCTGGCAGGAGGTGCAGGTAGGGCGGGGGGGGGGGGGGGGGGAGTGTATCTCGCAAAGGGGACCAGACAGAAGGGTAAGGAAAGGACAGACACTTTCTGTGCTCCCTGTGTTGGGGCCCCATGGAGCAAAGATGAGATGTTCCTGACGGCCTAAGGACTCTCAGAGCACCATAGGAGATGGCCCACCCCCACCATCACAGACGCAGAAGCTCAAGGTCTCCACTATCACAGATGCAGAAGCTCGAAGGTCTCCCCTATAACACACACCCCAACCCACAGGCATGAGGGAATTGGGGGATCTCAATGGGGCCATGACCTCTGCTGGGGGCCTACTGAAATGATGCTAAAAGGCCATAAGCAACAGCCCAAGTCCCTGACCTTGTCCAGGGAGCTCCAGGTGACCCCTGGAATCCTGCAGCCTGAACGTTCACCCAATTGTGACAGTGTTGCCTTCCCTGTCAGGACAGCTCTGGGACTCAACCTTAGGCCCATAGCCTAACCTAGCTGGTAGCCAGCAGCCCTTACAACCACCACCCCAAAAGAGGAGCAGATGTGATGGGATGTCCCACCCAAGCTAAGCACCACATATGCCGTTACCCAGTCACAAGAGCCAGGCAGTTGAAACTGTGTGGGTGGAACTGTCCAGGTCCCTAGGAGAGACTGACCAGCATGATACCTTCCTCACTCCTGGGCAATGGTGATCACTAAGATTAGACCTGCGGACTGGCTGGCATCTGTCTGGAGAGTTCATCCTTCGTGCTCGCTTGGTCCCTGTGGACGTGTGCCTAAAGACCCGGGGACAGTGAACTGCAGGCGTGTCCTTCTGAAAAGATGCAAGGCTCAGGTCTTGAGAATGTATCTGAGAGCATAGAAAGGACCAGAGGTGGCAGAAGAGCTATATACGATCCCCTTACGCATCCCAGGGGGAGATGCCCTCGGGTGAGTGACAGAGGAGCCAGCAGGCTACAGATGGGCTTTGTGAGCACGGTTTAGAGACAGAACTCTTGTATAGTCTCCAGTCAACGTCAGATGTGAGCCCTGGGAACCCTGAGGTGTGGGATACTGCCCTGCTCACCTGACCCGTCCTGCACTCATGGCTGCTGTTGACCAGACCTGCCCTGCAGCTGCTTCCCAGACAGCACGTCCCCATTGCCTTGTCGTACCCTGGCCTGGCTGCACTGCAGAGTGCAGGAAGCATCCTTTCGAGGATGCCTGCTGTGGTCCTCACCTCCGCATGGTAGAACCAGAGACCCACTGGGTGGCTCCCTCCCTGCCAACAGCGGAGTCAACTTTGTCTCTCCCTGCTGCCTGGCTGGAAAGATATCTGCAGCCCAGCTCTGCTCCCTCCTGCTCCTCTCCTCACAGCAGAACAGACGGGACAGTCTGTCTGCCTTTATCACTGCGGAGTTAAGCAGCACCTAGCTGGGAGCCAGGTTCCAGGCTGCCGTGATGCACCCAGATCTGCCTTCCCCCCCCCCCCGCACCTCCAGCCTGTTGTGCTCACGCCAGCCATGCCCACACCCCAAAACATCCTCTCTCCTCTCTTGGACTTCAAGCACAGCATTCACCTCCTTTTTGTGTTAGTAAACTATTTGTCTTTACGACACACCTCAGGCTGTTCTCTGGGACACAATTGGGAACACAGACGCAGACGGAGGGACAGATGTGCCCCCTGCGTTGTGCACTTTTTATCCCAGTGGCAAGCAACGAGCAGTGTGATACACACAGTCCGGTGGTGACCAGCACTCCGGTGGCATGGGGGCAGGGAGGATATACCGCTCCAAATCTGGATACTGGGGACACTGGCAAAGGCCTGAGAGGTCCAGGAAATGAGCTTTGGGCAAGCTGTAGGAGGAGGGCTGAGGGAACAGCCTGCACAAACCCCTGAGGCAGGTGTGCTTGCTGTGCGGCGCTAGAGCAGAGGAGGAGTGGAGATGGGATCTCAAAGCCACAGGGAGGTCTTGCCATGGATTTCCACTAAGTGATGCAGGAAGCTGACTGGTAGAGAGGTTTCTCTAGGTGCCTCCTGGGGTGGCTACCACCATCCTCCAGGAGGTCAAGATGATGGTGGCTCTAACCATGGGGGTCCAGTAGGAAAGATAGGGTGTGGACAGATAGGGATATGATTAGAAAGGCAGGTCATATTTGCTGACGGGCCAGAAGGGGACTTGGGTTTGATGGCAGGTATTTGGCTCTGAACAGCTGTAAGATACATAGCCAGAATGGTGTCATGGTGACAGGGGAGTGTATGGTTATAAACCTTTCATTCAGTCCTTGAGTTTAAGGGGCTTGTCAGACACCCCCAGATGGAAGGAGAGGGGAAGAAGGAAGTGGAGTTGGAAAAACAAAAACAAAACAAAAAACCAGATGTGGCTGGGATCATGGGATGGATCCTTCCAGGAGCTATACTAGTTAGGGCCTCAAGAGTAGATGAGCTTGCCAGGCAGTGGTGGTGCACGCCTTTAATCCCAGCACTCAGGAGAAAGAGGCAGGTGGATCTCTATGTGTCCGGGGCCACCCTGGTCTACATAGCTAGTTCCAGGATAGGCAGGGCTCCACAGAGAAACCCTGTCTCAAAAACAAAACAAAACAAAAAATACAAACAACAACAACAAAAGAGTGGGTGAGCTCATGCCTGGGAAGAGGAATGACAAAGAAAGGCCCAGACTGGATACAAGTCAAGGTAGTCAGAGCTCTCCCCAGAGACAAGGAATGGCTGTCAACAGTGACAGGGGAAGAACCTGGAACCCAGGCAGGGCTGCAAGGCTGTACTGCTGAGAACCAGGCTAGGTGAGGACTAAGGATTCACAATTGTTGGCAACACTGAGGCCTTGCTGACCTGCGTAAGACGTTTTCCATGGAGTCGGGACAGACACACTGGAGGGACCACTAGTTCCTGGATCCATGGTCCTGGAAGCGCTTTTTGGAAAGTTGGGCCACAGCCAGAAAGTAACAGCAGGGATGGGAGGGTCCGGGAACAAGTTGCAGCAGGTGAGGGTTTGTGTGACTTTCTCCTCGCTGACAAGGCGGTGATTGGTGCAGCGCTCCTTTTGCCTCCGCTCTGTTTTTGAACACACACACACACACACCTCCTAGGAGGTACCAGGCCCTCGCACCCACCTTCTAGAAGGTGAGGATGAAGGGGATGCAAGCCCAAGGGAAAACTATGGGCCCTCACCCAAGGTCCTGTGTGGAGGAGAAATCTTTGGTGATGAGTGACCCCCAGGTGAAGGTGCTCAGTGTCAGCTGAGAACGGCTCCAAGTCCCTCACTCTGAGAGGCTGGGCAGGGTTTGGGAATAGGATTTTCTTGTCGTTCTAACAAAACACCTGAGAGAAACAAGAGAGGGTTCCTTTCGGTCCAGAGTTCTCAAGGGCATGGGTCATCATGGCAGAGAGGGCATGGTGGATTAGCTGAGCGCATGGCTGCGAGGAAGCAGGGGTGGGCAGGGAATGCCAGTACTCAGTGGCCTTTCTCCTTTTATACTGTCTGGGTCCCTCTCCCATGGATGACCCCACCCCATCCCAGTCAGTCCTCTGGGGAACCTAGAGATGTGCTCCTCAAGTCTCCTAGGTGATTCTAAATCAGTGACATCGAGTGTGAAGCCTGATCAGCACGGAGAGGAAGGAGGGAAGTTTAGGAGGGGTAGGTTAGGGTTCAGATTGTGCACTTGGGGCTGTCTGTGTGTGGTTGAGTATGGGTCTGAGGCTAAAGGGCATTGCAGATAGGTCAATGGGAGAGACTAGGGTCGAGGCAGGGACACAGGAAAAGAGGAGACAATGCCTTGCCCATCTTATCGCAATTACACTTTTTAATATAAATATAAAGTAGGAGCTTCAGACGGCACATCTTTCTGGAAAGTGGCCAAAACCTTCCTTCCCTTTCTTTTGTTGAAGCCACATGGCATGGGGGAAGGCGCAGCGGCCCAGGTTCTGGTTGGAGTCTCAGTTTGCCTCTTCCTGGCTGTGTGATCTTCAGTGACTCACTCAGCCACGCTGAGCTTTAGTTCCTCCCCCGCCCCCGACAGACCACAGAAAATGATAGTAATGGTCCCAGCCACAGCCAGCAGCGCTTGGTGTGTGAGCTGTCGGGGAGGAGGGGGGCATTGCTGCAGAAAATGCTGGTTCCCTGTCCCAGACGTGGGTCGGGGAGGTGTAGACCCAAGCTGAACCCCTTCACATCTCTCCTCATGTCTCCCCGGGGCAGCTGCACCCTGAGCTGTCCTCCTCCACTTGGCTGCCTGCAGGTGTCTGCTTGATGCATCTGCTTTTGCTCACTGGAGACTCGGGGCGGGGTACATTTATAATAATCCCAAAATACGGCTGATGAGTTTTGCTGAAACATGCTGAGTGACAGTTGGTATTTTAAATATGCAGCCTAGACACCTGTCCTCCTTCCTTTCCGGCCATTATGGGGTTTCTCGGGCAGGCAGGAAAGGCAGGGTGTGGGGAGTTCAGACACAGCCTTAATTCCTGGTGTGATGGCTCTAGAATTCCAGAAACTTCTGCTGAGTTTGCTGAATGATTTTTTTTTAATTTACTTTCTGTGTTTGAGTGTTTTGCCTACATATATGTGTGTGTGTGTGTGTGTGCACTGTGTTCATACCTGGTATTTGCAGGGGTCAAAAGAGGGTGTTAGGTGCCTTGGCACTGGAGTTTTTGGTGGTTTGAGCCACCATATGGGTTCTAGGAACCAAATCTCTCTCCTCTGTAAGAGCAGCAAGTGTCCTTAACTACTGAGCCATCTCTCCAACCCTTTGCTGGAGTGTTTTTTGAGTCAGGTCAAGGTGGTACATACAGGAAGCATCCATGTGTTGTGTCACACAGTGAGGTGACAAACAGCTGAGCTTTGAGATCAGTCCTACCATGGACTGGCATCCATGGCCCTGCTAGCTGGAATTTGGTACATCTTACTCTCAAAACTTCATCCTTGGCTCCTCCCTTCTCATGAATACATGATCATCCTCACAGCTCAGTGGTGGGAACCAAATTCAGCATGGCCTCATGGGATCTTCCCGCCCCCGCCTTGTGGCTTCTTTTCCAACCCATCTGCACCCTAGTTGTGTAGTTTCAAGTCAAGGATTCTTTAATCCCCCAAATCCAAAATGCTTCAAAGCCTGAAACTTGGTGAGTGTCTAAAGCTATAGGAAGAATACCCCACACGGCAAGTAGCATTCTGAAGGGTATTGCCTGCTTGAGTGTGTGTAGAAGGCGAATATGAACCAGATGAACTTTATGTTCAGGTGTGGACATGTGTATTGCAAACATCCCAAAGTTCCTATCGCTTCTGGTCCCAGTGTTCTGGGAGGGAGTGCTCAACCTGAGCCCACAGCTCTCCTTCCTTCCTTTTCCTCCATGCTTTGGCTCAGGCTGCCTGTCCCAGCCTGTGGTCCTGATGCTGGGAGGTTTGCTGAGACCTGGTGACTGCTTCTTTTCAGGTGTCTGACACGCGTATGGGGCGGGTGAGGGATGGGGGTGGCCACTGAGGCCAGACAGCAAGCCCAGCCTTTCGTTATTGCCTTCTCCCTCCCTGGTGGTCCCCATCTGAAATGTCAGTGCTTTAGACTGTTGGTCATTATATTTCCCAATACTTCCGCTTGAGCGTGACGATTTCCAATTTTGTAAGTTATACTCAGTGCTTGACTGTGTGGCTCCTGCATTTGGCAGCTGTTCACTGAGCAAATCAGGCACAGAGGAGCCCCAGGAGCTGGGCATGCAGGACTAGCGGAGACCAGCTGCCTTTGGCCTTGGCTCTGCACTGCAATAGGAGACTGATCATTGAGAGGAAAATGTACCCTGTCCCTAGTATGGCTTCAGGTCGGAATAGTTTCTTGCGCTCTGCGGTGGGATGGTGATGACATATAGCTGTCACCTGTCCCTTTCCCCAGTCAAGCCACTATCTGTTCCATTGCTATAGCCTTTCACACGGTGTCTGAACTCATCTTGTTCGCTGAGATTCTCCGACAACCCTGTCTACTCCATTGCACTATGTCAGTTCGAGTCACACCACTTCTCAGTTCAGAAGCTGAACTTAGACCACGTGAGGCCTTGCATGAGGTCACGCAACGGACTAGCACATAGCCAGCCCAGGAAGCAGAGGGTATGACTCCAGATATCGGGACAAAATGTCAGAAAGCCAGAGAGCCCAGATGAGCTTATATCATTTCAAACAGTTGATAGACAACTGGATACATTACGTGGAAGGAGCTCAGATGGGCTCTGGGACTACCAGCCCCAAGAGACAGACTTCTCCTACTGGACCTATGTACTTTGTGTTCAGGAGCAAGGATCCCAGAACGTCAGCTTCAGGTTACATAGCAGAGTCGAGACATGAAGGTGAGCTGCCCCAGGGGACTACATTTTTTTCAATGGGGAAAAACAGACTTAATTATATCTCTAAGAGCTGCAGACACGCTGAGGAGGAATACCAGCAGCGCCTGGGACCTGGAGCAGAAATGCCTAAGATGAGGATTTGGATGGTTAAAGCTGTTGAACTCAGTGCCACACACCCCCTTTCCCGTGTGTGTGTGTGTGTGTGTGTGTGTGTATGTGTGTGTGTGTACACATGTTCACGTGTGTGAGGGTACACATGTGAATACAGGTGCATGCATGCATGATGTACAAGTGTGTGCATGCACAGTATACATGTGGAGATCAGAGGACAGTCTTTCATGTTGGTCTTTAGGCACCTTGTATCTTTTGTTTGAGAGAGAAACTTTGGCCTGGTTCTCTGTGCAGTAAGCTTGACTGGCTGGCCATCGAGCTCCCGGGATCCACCTGTCTGCCCCCCCCCATCTTGCCTTTACTAGGTTACAGATGTATGTTGCCACGCCTGGCCGTTTACATGGGTGCTGGGGATCCTAAACCAGGTCCTCCTGATTGCAAGACAAGCACTTTATGAAGTGAACCACCTACCCAGCACCTCTTTGATTTTTTTTCTAGAACCTTTGAAAAGGAGGGATTACCCCACCAAATGGGATGGACATGCCAGGCTAGATGGAAGTGGGCCACTTGCTGCTACTCTGGTCAGTCAGATAAATATGCCCTTTGCCAAAGCCTTCCATAGCTCCCAGATGCTTGCAGGGCAAATATTTGTGTTTAGGTTTTTCATTTAAAACATTTTTGTACAATATATTTTGATCATCTATTTTCCTGTTCCCTAACTCCTCCCAGATTCTCTTCCCCCAACTCCCTACCTACCCAGCTTCATGTTCTTTCAAAAAAGAAATCAAACTATAGCAACAACAACAAGCACACGCACAACAAACATCGAGTCTGTTTTGTGTTGTCCAACTACTCCTGAGCGTGAGGCCTGCCCTGGAATGTAGTTGATTTTCTGTTAGAGAAAACTGATTTTCCCTTTCCCAGCAGGTATCCATTGCAAATAGGTTCTTGAGTAGGGTTGGGGGTAGCCACTCCCCCTCTCAGTGCTGGGACTTTTTCTGGTTTGCCTCTGTACAGGTCTTGTGTGCACTGTCACAGTCTCTATGAATTCGTGTGTGCATCGGGCTGTTGTGTCTGCAGGACGCCGTTTCCTTGGAGTCATCCACCGCCTCTGACTCACAATCTTTCTGCCTCCTCTTTTGCATAGATCCTTGAGTCTTGAGGGGAGGGAGTTGATAAAGACATTCCATTTAGAGCTAGCTGCTCCAAGGTCTCTCACTGTGCATTGCAGGGAAGTATTTCAGTGGGAGGGCCTAGCTCCTTTTTAGTGTGCTAATACTATGGATACAGATGCTATGGGCAAATACAGAATAGAATCATGAGAAACAAGAAGCACAAGAAGAACCTCAAGGGATGGTGATAGGACCATGGGACAGAAAGGAACTGAACTCAATAGAACTGTGGGACAGAAAGGAACTGAACCCAGCAGAATAAGAGGAAGAAACTCTAGGCTCCCTCCAGAATTTACAAGTCAATTTCTGACTCCCAGGATGGGGCCTCATGACTCTCAGTTTGTGACATATCCCACAATAACTTATGGGCCCCACAAAAGGAGGGACTATTTGCTCTCAAAAAGTATTTACAGGAATTTTAGGCAGAGCACACAGAATGAAATGCTAGTGGGGTGGTGGCGGTACACACCTTTAATCCCAGCACAATCCCTTGGGAGGCAGAGGCAGGGGGGGATCTCTGAGTTTAAGGCCAGCCTGGTCTAGAGAGTTCCAGGAGTTACACAGAGAAACCCTGTCTCCAAAACAAACAAACAAATGAAGTTCTACCCATGAGGTCATACAGTGATGCACTCTTAAACAGTGTAGCCTCGAGAACTGATTTCCTTTCCTTTCCTCCCACTCTCCTTCATCTCCCTCAGTGATTATGGATGAACTCCTGCCAGGTACCTGCCCAAGCCCTGGGGATGGTAAAGTAGGTATGAGCACTGTGCAATCACTACCCTGAATGTGAGGCTAGCTGGAACGTCCCCTGAACTGGGCAGGTGGAGCATGACAGTTGAGAACATGTGTCCTTCCCGCTCTCTGGGCCCCTACTTACTTGTCACAACCCAATTTAAATATCAGCACCTCTGTAGAAACTTCCTCAAGTCTCCCTGCATAGATTGACCGCGATTGGGTAGATGGGTAGATGGAAGGATGACTGGAAGAGCGAATGAGATAGATGGGTTAGATAAATGGATGAGTGGGTCAGTGGGATAGATGGATGGATGATGGGTGGATGGATGATGGATGGATAGGAGTCTGGTGGATGCGTAGATGAATGGGTGAATGAGTGGATGGATAGATAATGGATAGCTGGATAGATGGACGCATGCACGCATGCATGGATAGATGAATGGATGGATGGTTGGATGGATGGATGGATGGTTGGATGGATGATGGGTGGATGGATGATGGATGGATACATGCATGCATGGATGGATGGATGGATGGATGGATGGTAGATAAATGCATAGATGGATGCATGGATGGTGGATGGATAGGTGGATGATGGATAGATGCGTAGATGGATGGATAGATGGATGGGTGGATGGATGGATAGATGGATGGATGGATGGATGAATAGATGGATGGGTGGATGGATGATGGATGGATGGGTAGGTCACTGGATGGATCACCTGACTACTGGATAATTAGATGTATAGATGGATGATGGGCGAGTGAAAAAATGGCAGGTGATAGGAAGCTATGAATAAAATGTTGGCACCCAAACCAACCATTTATTTGGCATGTGTTGAGTGCCAGGCGCTCTGTGGCCTGGTTTCAGTCAAGGTGAGAGCAAGAGGGCAAAGGTCATACCTGAACTGGTGAGATGGAGGAAACCTGTTCTCTGAAAACAGTGGCGCAGGAATGTGTGGCTGGGCGGAAAGGGAGGTAGCTGGGCCCTCTGAGGGGTCTAGTGGGAAAGACAGCTCTTGTCAGAGTGAGACTATGGCTAGTTGGAGGTGCCACAGACTTCAGGTCAAAGGGGCTGAACACAGAAGATTCTGGACGAGCAGGAAGGGACACATTCCTTGTGCCTGCACCCACACAAGCTCTTTCTTAACCCAGGCAGCATCCCTGGCTGCCCTTAGTCATCTTTCTTGTTACATGCAAAGATCCTGAGCCACTGCAGGCTCTGAAAGTGACTCATGTCAGTGATGAGACCTGGCACCGGGAAGGCCTCTAATCTGCCTTTCCCTGAGGCAGAATGTGCTTTGGTGAGTGTGTGTGTGTGTGTGTGTGTGCGTGTGTGTGTGTGTGTGTGTGTGTGTGTGTGTGTGGTGCTGGTGACTAACCTTCACACTTGCTGGGAAGTACTCTAAAACTGAGCTACATTTTCTGCAAACTTTATTCTGAGACAGGATCTTCCTAAGTTCCCAAGCTGGCCTTGAACTCACACTGAAGCTCAAGGACGCCTTGAACATTGGAGCCTCCTGCTTTCCCTTCCCAAGTAGCTGAGATTGCAGGCCCATGCCCCCAGTTTGCTTGGTTTCTGACTTTGAAGATTGCTGGTTTCATCTCTGTCCACAGAAAAGGAAACTGAGTCTCAGAGCAGTTAAGCAGCTCCTCTCATCCAGGTTGGCCACACTCAACCCCTGTGCCCCCCGTATGTGAGTCCTCTCTTACCTTCTCTGGCCCAGACCCACCCTCCACAACCACCGTTGCATTCTCTACATTCTTTTTAAAAATTGTATTTTATTTAGTGCATGTGTGTGCCCACACACCTGTGGATGCCCAGAAGACAGCTCTCAGGAGTCCGTTCACCCCTTTTACCAGGGTTCCAGGTGTCAAACTCAGGTCATCAAGCTTGCATGGCAAGTACTCTACCCACCTTGCCATCCGACCCACCCTCTCCACATTCTTATGTTGTCTGATGTCAGGCACCAGTCACGTGCCCAGACGTGACTATGTGTCTGAACTGTGGACTCCATGAAGAGCCCCATGAGTATCCAGGAATGCTCACTCAAATAAGATAGATTGACATGCATGTAACATGTAGATTAACGACATGGTCAACATGTAAATATTATTGCCAACATGTAACTATACCATGATCCTTATCATTAAAGATTTTATTTAAGTTGGGCATGGTGGTAAATGCCTATAATCCCCAAAAATGGGGTCCAGAGGATCAAGAGTTTTGGGTTATCCTCTACTGCATAGTTTGTTTGAGGCCATCCTGTTATAAACTCCACTCCCACAAAAAGATAAGATTTTATGGTGTTCATGTTATATGGTAAAATCTCATATATCATTATAGGCAACAAACAATGTATCTCTATCTAAATTATATTTTAACAAGATATATGAATTACATAAAATATCAGTATTATGTAAGATATATACTTTTTAATTTAAAAAACTGTGTATATGCATAAGTCTGCATGTAGGTATGTGTACAGAAGTTCAGAAGAGGCTTTGGTTCCTCTGAAGCTGGAGTTGTAGGCTGTCATGAGCCACCCAGAGTGGGTGCTGGGAATTGAACTTGGGTCCTCTGTAAGATCAGTACGCACTCTTAACCATTGAGCCATCTCTTTAGTCCCTATAAAAATGTATTTAAGGGGCTGGAGAGATGGCTCAGTGGTTAAGAGTACTGACTGCTCTTCCAGAGGACCTGGGTTCAATTCCCAGCACCCACATGGCAGCTCACAACTGTCTGAAGATCCAGTTGTAAGGGATCTAACACCTTCATACCTATGCACATAAAATAAAGTTAAATAAACCATAAAATATTTTTAAAAAATGTATTTAAATACTGCTTAATAGTGACAAAGCAGGATCTGATCTGAGCTTGTGGATAGTTATGTCCTGTAATGGGTCACCGGCTCACAGGCCTATCAGGTGACTCTCTGAGCAAGGCTCATCTGCTTGTCACACTATTCTTTGAGCAGCAGCTTCTTAGCCATGGGCAGAGTGATAAGGATACACCTTGCTCTCCGATGGCTAAAGTCACAATGGCTGGGAGACATCCCGTTGGCCTGGGACCTAGGGAAAGGAACAATATCAAGCATGGATTCATGCTGCGAATATTGTAGTCTCTGCACTGTGATCCCATCCAGCTGGCAGGCAGAACCAGCCCAGGGAGAGGGGACAGGAGTGTTCTGGCAATTGGTGCCCACTGGCAGGCAAAGGATAACCGTCAGCTTTTGAAAGGAGCCATATTTGTGTATAGGCCTTCAGAGGAGGAAGAGTGCAATGCTATGGCCATGGTGGAGATGAGAACAGGGCGCTGACTGCCTGGAGGTCTGTGCTGCCCTTTGCCAAGCTAAAGCCAGGTTTGCTTAGGGAGAAGTCTGTAATTCCACCCTGGCCACTGCAACAGAAGCCCAGAATGCCAAAGGGAGGGTGCTGTGTCCAGTGTCTCTTTCTGGGCATGAACTTGAGGGTCCCAGTCAGGAACTAGCCATAGTGACAGAAGCCATCATGTCCCTCAGTTCTCCCCAGGCCTCTGCTGCCCACTGGACATGGATGGCTTGAAGCAGGTTGCCTCTTGCCCAGTGCTCAAGCCCACAGCCGTCTCATTTACAGAGACCGGCCTGAAATCAGCTGGTGGCTGTTTCTCCATACATGATTGTGATGCTACACACTTTATGTTCACTTGGAAACTTTTAAATTGTGTGTGTGTGTGTGTGTGTGTGTGTGTGCGCGTGCGTGTGTGTAAATCAATCTGGAGGGAGAACCAGTGTTGGCAAATGATGTGCTGAGGTATCTGGACTATGTGCGGCATGAAGTCCAAGGACCTGTCATGTAGGAACTTGGAATTGCTCTTCCTGGAGTAGCGGATTGAGGACCCTCCCCACTTTAACCTTTAGGTGTCCAGGGGTGAATTACTACTTTTCTTCCCAGTGGTCCCTCATAAGATCTCACAGTAAAGAGAGAAGGGTATGTTGGGCCTCGACTCCATGCCAAGCCTTTTCTAGGGCCTTTGAAACCCTGTCAGACAAATGGCGGTAGAGCAGGAAAGCCAGGCTCCACTAGGACAGGAGAGCAGGTCCTGCCCCAGACCTGCTGATCCTCAAAGCCCAGACTCACTGCTTCCTTCCTGTTCCAAGCTGTGTGTGACAGAAAAGAGGTAGTGAGTTCACTGTCACCCGTCCCCCATGATGGGAAACAACCCAGAGTGACCAGGTGGAAGGGGATGGTTACCCTGGCGATTTAAGCATCTGCCTTGGCTCTAGTCTGGAAATTCCTTAGGGAACCCCCTTCCCAGATACTCATGTTGCTCTGTGCCTGCTGACATCCAACACCATGCCTTCTGCTCTCTCTCTAGGTGTTGTGCGCCAAGTGCGGCCCATCGTGGGCCCATTTTATGCCGTCCTGAAGCTGGAGATGAACTACGTGGTAGGGGGCGTGGTCTCCCACCGGAATGTCGTCAATGTGCACATCTTTGTCTCTGAGTACTGGTTCTGAAGGACTGGCTTGCAGCACAGCCAGGGGTGCACCCCTCCCCCTGGCCAGGTCCTCGCTGCCAGGGACTCCCAGGTGCCTGTCTATACCCCTCGGGTATAAACCCTTTAATGTTTCATGTGGGTTTGTAGGACCGCATGCATTGAGCTGAGCCGCATCAGTAAGTCCAGCTGATGTACTGTGGTGTTTAAGCATCAAGTCCAGTTGCTCGGCTGTGTGGTTGAATCCTTGCTTTTTAAATGCAAAGGCTGAATCTTGTTCCCTTTCCCTGCCTGTGGGCTAGGCCTTGCGAAGGACCAAGGAGAATCTGAACGCATCAGTCCATCTGAAAGTTAAAAGGTGGCCAGTACTCTCCGAGACTGCATGAGGATTGACATTTTGGTACTTTTTTTTTTTTAAAAAAAAAAGAAAAAGAATCAGGCTCTGTGTGTTTCAAGTTGATGGCTGCTATAGAGTGGCTCATAAAATAAATATACAATAAATTCTCCCCAGGAGCAGTTGACAGCATGCCTCGGGGGCACTTAGGAGTTTTGTTCAGAGAAGGAGGATTCTTTGGTAAAGATGGGAGCTGCAAGGTTTGTGTGTGGCCTGGTGTGTCCTTCGGGGTGGCTGGTGTGTCCCAGCATGTGTGTGGGGGTGGCTGGTGTGGCTTGGTGCATCCATGGGGGGTGCTGGTGTGTTCCAATGTGTCTGTGGGATGGTTGGTATGGCCCCATATATCCATGGGCATGGCTAGTGTGTACCAGTGTATCCACAGGGCTGGCTGGTGTGTTCCAGTGTATCATAGAGGTAGCCAATGTATCCCAGTGTATCATAGGGGTGGCCGATGTGTCCATAGGGATGGCTGATGTGTCCTAATGTGTCCATGGAGTGGCTGATGTGTCCCATTGTGTCTATGGGGATGGCTGCATTTTGTACCCTGCAGCCACCATTCCTCACAGGGGGCAAATAAGCTTTTGGATCTTCCTGCCAGCCTGATACAGAATCCCCAGATGGGGCTTCTGCTAGCTCAGGGGTCTTCCAAGAGCTAGAGGACTGCAAATCTCCCCCAAGGCCATTTCAAAGCCTCTCCTGCTGCCAGAGCTCCACGTGAGACCAGATCCAGGCCAGATGAATGTACCGGTAAATAAACGCCGCTCAGCATCAGTGACGGGCTGGGAAGGGCTTTGGCACCAGGCTCCTCCTTTGTCCTCCCTGATCTTGTCTCACATTCAGTGCTTCTTGTCCTGGGCCCTGACCCTCACTTGAGACCTTGG
This sequence comes from Alexandromys fortis, assembly GCF_014885135.2. NCBI lineage: Eukaryota > Metazoa > Chordata > Mammalia > Rodentia > Cricetidae > Alexandromys > Alexandromys fortis. Next base: position 12,787,645 of record NW_026067901.1, on the reverse strand, counting down.
CCAACCTCCACGTTTGTCTTCCTTGGAGGTGTCAGTGCAAAAGGTCTGGGCAACTGCACTTGGTATTGCGGCTCCCAGGAACATGGACCCAGCCTCTGGGAACCCTCAGTGTTCCTGGGGTCATTTGCTGGGGTCACTGCTCTGTCCAAACCATGCCTGACCACCCTGACCCTGGTGGGACTAGACAGTTCAGGGAGCATCATGTCAGGGGCGGGATACATAAAGGACATTTGGAGAGTCTCAGTGGGAAAGGGAGATTGGTGCTCAGCGGTTAAGAGCACTAACTGCTCTCCGGGAGAACTGAGTACAGTAGCCAGCACCCACATGAGGTGGCTCACACTGCCTGTAACTTCAGCCCCAGGGGATTTGATACTCTCTTCTAGCTTCTGTGGGCATTTGTATATGTATGTATAAACACACACATACACACACACTCATGGAGGCAGATTTTTCTTTGTGCTAACAGCTCACAAAAAAATGACACGGAGAATTATTATTATTATGAAAGCTTGACCTTAGCTTAGGCTTGTCCCACTAGCTCTTGTAACTTAAATGAATCCATTTATAATAATCTGTGTTCTACTACGTGGTGTTACCTTTTTCCTATCCTGTTTCCTCTCCATGCCTCAATGGAATCCCACCTTTCTTCTTCCCAGAGTTCTCTCTGCCTGGAAATCCTGCCTCTATCTCTTGCCTAACTATTGACTGTTCGGCTTTTTATTACACCAATCTCAGCAATAAATCTCCACACAATATACAAATATCCCACAACATACACACACACTCATAGATTAAATAATAAACTCCTTCCTTCCTTCCTTCCTTCCTTCCTTCCTTCCTTCCTTCCTTCCTTCCTTTCTCTCAAAATGGAATCTCAAGGAAGAAGGGCAAGACACAGGAGGTGTGTGAGTCCTTGTATGTTACCTGTAGTCTGAGGACCAAATCTGCCCTTCCAAGCTCAGCAAAGGAGATTCCTTGGAGCCCTCTCCTTTCTTCCCAGTGGTTGAATGGTGGACTGGGAGGATGAATCACTGGCTCTTTCAGAGAAGGGAACTTGTCTCTGTTTCTTCCATCCATTTCTCTGTCTGTCTGTCTCTTTGAGCACTTGGTATGTATGTGTGATTGTGTGTGTATACATATGTGTGTGCACAAATGTGTATGTGTACCTGAGGCCAAGGGACAAACTTGGGTCTCATTCCTCAGGCACCGCCCACCTTGTTTTTTGAGACAGGCTCTCTCACCTGTCTGGGACTCACCACGTGGGCTCAACTGGCTGGCCAGAAAACCTCAGAGATCTGCCTTTGCCCTCCAGTGTTAGGATTACGAACACCTCCTTTACGTTTACCTAGAATCTGGGGTTTGAACCCAGTTCCTTATGCTTTCATGGCAAGCACTCTTCCCCCAGCTATCTCCCTACCCCACTTTCACTCAGTCTGTAGCCATTAGTGTGGGAGCTGCTATTGGGGGACCAGCCAAGCCTCCTGATGTTGATTGGTTTGCAGATAAGCATATGACCCAAGATGTTAATCTCAGTCCCTGGGGCAGAAGAACAGTCAAAGGAGGGATGAGGGCTAGGAGCTGTCAGGTGGGAGAGCAGAACAGAAGGAAGGAAGCAGAGTGCTGACCGTGCCCAACTCAGAGATGGCCACACTGGGCTGTGGTGGGGCTGGCAGGTGTCACTGCCGTCTTCCTAGTCTGTTTCTGCATGTCCAAGGGGAGATGTTAATCCCCAATGGCGGGAGGCATGCCAGAGCTCTACACGGGAGACCTCTGCCAACTGTGGAATCCTGTGCACATGCATGACCTTACTTTCCTTGGCTGCTGAAGTAAAGATGATGGAGACAGAGGGGAGCAACATGACTGACAACGGAGCCGCACTAACGAGCTCCAGGAGCCTGGTGACTTTGCAACATTAGTCTACATTTCTTAATCATCCACGAGAGACATGGTGGACAGGTGTGTAAACTGCACACAACCCCGGCTATGCACATCTTGTAACACACCCTACGTGGAGCTAACGGTGTTCCCCTAAGTACCCATTATTCTTAAAAGACATTGCCAGGGTCCCCAACAACAGTGCACCCTTCTTAATTGCCTCCTTAAATACCTGAGGAGATCCTCTACATGGAAAGCACTTTATAAGCACAGGAGAATGAACACACAGAGGCATGGGATCAAATCTCTTGCTGATCTCATAGCATGAACTGGAAGAGAAGGTTCCAGAAAGGTGTGTCATAGTGCCTTAATCTAACAGAAAAGCTAGCTGCTTTGAAGGAAGCTGAGTTAGTCACTCTTATAAAGCACATAAGAAAATCAGTTGGAAGATTTATCTAGGCTCACAGTTTCAGAAGTTTCAACGTATGCCCCATTGGCGCCATTGCTTCTAGGTCTGTGACAAGGTAGAGCATATGGTTAGAAACCAGGAAGTCAATAGAGGAAGAAGGATAGGAAAGGCCCTTAAAAACATGTCCCCATGACCTACTTCCTCTACCCGAGACCCCACCTCCTGACATTCCCACCACCTTCCAAAACACCATTAAGGCCTGAATCCTTCCATGGATTCATCAATCCTTTCTTTGATGAAGTCGCAATCCTCATGATCCAGTCACCTCCCACAGGCCCCTCCATGAAACCCTGCTGCACTGGGGACCAGGCCTTCAACATGGGAGCTTTGAGAGCCATTCAGTAGGGAAATTCCAACAGAAAGGAACCTACCCAGCTACTCTCAGGAGCTCTGTGGCATGAGTTAGAGACACGCTCGGGCCAGCCTGTGTCCCTGAGAGTGTTACACACACAGGAACCAGGAAAGAAGCAGAGAGAAACCAGCCCTTCCACCCTGCCGCCACAACCCCAGTTGACAGAACCAAAGGTGGAGAACCTGCCTTTCCGAGGCCCAGCAAAGTTCTTGAGTCTGCTCTAGCAAATAAACATCTGAAATCAGCTGTGTGATTTTTTTTTACTTTTTTAATACTTAATTTTCACATATGCATGCTGCAGGGCACTACCCTCAGAGCTAATGAACTGCTGGCTTCATGAGTTCAGCTGTGCCCGATTGCCACGAGGTCCTCACAGCTGGCCTCGTTGAATATTGGCATTCCCTCCTAGGAGAGGAAGCAGAGGGCCCTGGGACCCTCACCCGAGTATCCAGCCCCTCCTTCTAATCAGTTGTATGCAGTTATCAATTCAGCTCTAATTGGGTGTAGCCTTGGGGCTTTGGGGCAGGTATAGTATATAGTCTGGGGCGGACTAGGGGAAGGAAGGAGGCTTCATCTATGCAGTTGTATGGGAGTCATCACCCATGCTGGGTGCAGACCTCCCAGTGTGGCTGCTGGAGGGTCACCCACACTTTTGCCTGTAACACCTCACCCATGCTCTGTAAGTAAGTCTAGTAAACTTATTGGTTCCCCAGAGGGACCTTTGGTTGGTCATTTGGGATCTTAGAAGGAGGGGCTTAGTTGCTTTCTTAGTGCCCCTCTGAGAGAAAATTCCTGCAATGATACAGCATGCCGCAAGAATTTTACAGAGTGCCAGACCATGTAGCACCTAGAGTCTGCTCTTGAGATGCTAGGGGTTTAGTTGCATTTTGAAAAGATGGCAACAAGATAGGACAGAGCAAGATAGCAAGGAATAACAATGTATCGGCCTAGGACTTTGCAGGCCTGAGTTCAAGTTCAGCCACTCTCAAGCTCCGTGGCCTGGGGCACGTGACACTCAGTTTTGGAGCCTGGGGTTTCTGTGCAACAGTGACGTGCAAACTTCAAGGGGGATGTGTGGCCGAAAGGAGATGATGATATAAAATGCTTAGCAACAAGACTGTTGCACCCAAGTCTCCAGTCAGCGCCACTGTCACTGTAGATGCATGGGACAGGACGATCCTTGTTCCATGAGGCGACACAGTTCTTGGCAGTCAATGGAGGCAAGGGAATGCCAAGAGGATTGATGGCTGTCATAAACATCCACTTAGGTGTCCGTCGCCTGCTGGGCAAGGAGCACCATGGCCAGGGACTTGTTTTCCAGGAAGGATGGTTTCTAGGGAGGCTTGTTTTATTTATTTTATATTTATTCTTATGTATATGTGTATGTGTATACCACATGTATGGGTGCCCAAGGAGACCAGAAGAGGGTATTGGATGCTCTGGAGCTGCAGTCACAGCTACCCAACACGGGACTGAACTTGGGTCCTCTGCATGAGCAGCGAGTGCTCTTAACTGCTGGGCCATCTCTCCAGCTCCCTAGGGAAGGCTTCTCACTGCTCACCGTTCAGAGAGTCCAGTCTCGTGCGCCTTGTTAGAAATTCTTTCTGAGTCTAACAAATCTATCGTCCTCATCCTCTCCTCTCTCATAGCTTTAAGCCTCATTCAGAAATAGTTCATTTTAAGAACCAAAGACGCAGCCTGCACACCAAGCTCAAAGTACTGACTTCCAGCTCTGTGCATACTTTACCCATCTACTCTTTGAAAGATGGACATGGCTCGGCAACTCAGGTGGACAATGGGTCTATTCCCTCTGGACCCGATCTCGGACATCCAAACCCAGAACCACCATGTTCCCAGAAAAGCAACCCTCCAGATGACACCCTCCCCATGGCATCAGGACAGCCAGGCTGGTGGGAGAGGTGGAGCCACTGGTCAAGGACGGTTATGTGACAGTGCCCTGGAGTAACAGGTTGGGCTTTGAAGCCCATCGAGGACATGGTGAGCCAAGCTCACCCCAAGGCCACACTGGGACCCTAGCTGTGGCGGACACCGGGAGTCTCAGAAGTGAGAGAGGACTGTTTTCCACTTGGCAAAATAGAAGTGTCTTATCCCAGCGCCCATCTCGGCCATCTGATGCTTGCTCTTCAGCGCCTCATCGAGATAATTGCATAATGAATTGTGTGCAGGTGATTCACCCGGAGGAGGTGGTTACAGGGAGTGGGGGCCCAGGCTTCCAGGGCCCTGGAAAGGTGCCACACAGCCTCTATGCAGACCCCATCTTGAACGTGCCTGCCAGTGTGTTGGGGGACCTTGGCATACTCATGAGACCCCAAGGGGACAACCCTGCTGGAACCTAGTGGCCTTGTCACCTTCTGCTTACACTGTGGGCTTAAGTCAGAGGCTGCTCCTCAAAACAGAAGCTCTGCAGGGTGCTTGGGATGAGCTGGCCCCTCAGCCCAAGGTTGGAAGGAGTCAACCTTCCCCGGGGGCTTTGGCAAGTCTATTTCCTGGCTGCTTCTGGAAAACAATGCCCATGAATTTTACTTCCCCCTCTACTCCACGCCATATACCTCTTCATTGACCATAAAGCCACACATTGGCTCTGGGGGCCCAGGAAGCCACTCTTCAAAGGACTGGACCCTGGCGGACAAAATGTTGGAGTCAGGGAACTGGTCCCAGAACAGACTTGAGTCTTAGACTTTCTTCTCTTCCCATGCTTGCCTTCTGTTGCCTCGCCAAGGCTCCAATCTGGTGCAGCTGTGGTGCTGGGATGGCTTTGGGTATGGAGGCGGTCAGCTCAGGGTCGCTGTCTGCTTAGCATCCATCTGCGGAACCCAGGATCCTTTAACACCATCTAAATCTCCGCCAATGACCTCTATGGGATCAAGTTCCCACGTCCTAAATGAGAAGTCCAAGTGGTCATGGGAGCCAGATACAAGGTAGCTTCCACAGACAACTCTCATGTGTGTTGTGCCGTGAGGCCCTTGCCAGCTGCACCAGGCCCTTACCCAGCTGTCTTACCTCAACTACTTACTGCTCCTGTGTCGGGAGCATATGGTGATCCTGGCTCAACATCTATTCTGTACTTTTTTATGTAAAGTCACTTCATGCCAGAGCCAGATGTACAGCAGGGCTATTTCTCACCAAGTGGGACACACACACACACATACCGCCCCCGCTAAGCCAAGAGTTTGGTTTGTTGCAAAGGAATCATCCCCATGTTATTTTTTCCACATCACTTCTCCAAATTAGAGGAGCTGCTGCTTGAAACTGCTTCTGCTGAGCCTCCCCTGAGCTACTGGAACCTTCCAGAAGCCTTGCTTTGGTCACTCCAGCACACTGTTCCCAGGTCCCAACAAAGGAAACTTCAGTGTTCCCTGAGGCGACATCCTGGTGCCTGCCTGCATGGATGGGACTCAATGGGCTGTACTGGTATCTCTGCTGAGTAAGAAGAAGCCCTCAGCCTGGGATGTGGTGCTTCTGAGTCCCGGGTGCTTTCCATAGTTCAGACTTCTGCGCCACTCGGTTCTACAGAGTTTGTTCACTTAGGAGAATGCAAGGAAGTTTTGCTGTGGTTGTTTGGGCTTGATTTTTTTTTTTGTTTTTTGACTATGCGCCATTCTGCCAACTGTCTGTTGCTCATGGTCCCGCGGTGGCAGAGGACTCTGGATAGTCTGTGCAGCTGGAGTGTGGCCTGGCTGGGAGGTGAGTGATTTGGGGAAGGGTTCTTCAATGCTCCGGTTTAGCCATGGCGGAGTGGGGATAGGAAGGGAGCCAAGCCTCAGCTTCTCCCTAGCTGAGACCTGAACTGCAGGCTCCTATGGGTGACAGAATCACTTCTAGCAGGGGCTGGAAAGGAAGACGCTGCACACCGGACAAGGGCAAGCTATGGGGACAAACTCCAGCGCTTGGTGTATGCCACTGGAAAGGAAGACACCACACATGGGACCAGGGCAGCTCTCTGGGATAAGTCCAGCACTTGGTGTATGCCACTGCAGCAACACAACACTTTCAGATCAATATCAATCTTGCCACTTAGGCAAGGGCAATGACGAGCCTCCGAAACCCAGAGATGCCTCCAGAGCAGGGCCCTTCCTACGCAGAGGCCCTTGGTTCCTGCCTGCAAATAGTGTTCCCCTCAATCTCAGAAATAGTCGTAGGGCATTTATTAGTTCAAATCCCTGAGCATACAGATGGTCAGAAATTATAATAGCACGCGCGCGCACACACACAAAGCCTACAGGCAGAAACAAAGACCAGGACTGGCCTCATATTGCTTTGGCCGGTGCAGAAAATCCCCCTAACCTGGGAGGTCACAGTCAATGTCCCCAAGGAGGCAGTTAGCATTGTCACTAAGAAAGAGTCTTGCCTCACTTCTCCCTGGCGGACCAGCCCCCCAGTCTGGACTCCAGCACTTCTTTGCACCCTTCTCAGATCCTCCCAATGGGTGTTCTTTACCCATGTCGGTTTTCTAATCTGCAAAATGGGCCTGATAATTACTACCCTGGAAGTTGTTTGTGTGAACAAGGTAAGGCTGAGCATGTCGGGCACGGCACGGCACCTGTGCCCAGGGTGGGCTCGGAAAACAGCTGCTCCGGTGTTCTCCTTTCTTCCCTTGGGACCTGCTTTTGAGGTTCCCAGGAATGCCACTGCACATCCCCATCCCCATTTTTTAGCTTTTGGGGGACTAGAGAGATGTCTCAGGAGTTGAGTAGGCTTGCTGGTCCTTCATGAGGCTGAAGTCATATGGACTACAATTCAGACCCTGCACCTAGTCTTGCATAAGAAGTTAAGTGTTTGGAACATACCTGCAACTCCAGCTCCAAAAGGACAGAGACAAGATCTCTGGGGTACGGTGACTTGCAGTCTGCCAAAGAAAACACAAGCCCCAGGTCTGGCGAGAGACTTTGCCTCAGAGCAATAATAGTAGAGAGTGATGGATGAGGACACCTGGCACCCTTTTCTGACCTCCACAGGCACCTGCACACACTGTGCCTGTACACCCACACACACAGACACACACACACACACCAATAAACGAATACTTTTATACCCTTGTGCTTTCTCATGTCTCCTATGTAGCTCAGGTATGGAGGAGCCCCAGGTGGACAGAAAGAAGGAAACACAGTGACCACCCTTAGGGACTTAATCAGAAAGGATTTCTGAAGAATGGTGGCTTCCTCCGGCACAGTGGAAGCCACATCTGTCTACTTCAAAACTTACGATTTGTTTTCTTGCCTTTTCTGCTTTGTTTTGAGACAGTCGCACTAGGGAGGCTGCGGGCTTTGAACTAACTTGTGCCGGTGCTCCTGATGCTGGGATGCCAGGCACCCACTTGTTTTCACCGCTTTTGCTTCTGTCATTTGGCCAGTTATGCACCAAACTGTTTAAGATACAACTATTTTTGATTTCACATAAGAAATAAATAGAGCTGGGCAGCAGTGGCGCACACCTTTCCTCCCAGCAGAGGGAGGCTGAGGCAGATCTGTGAGTTCAAGGCCAGCCAGGTCTACAAAGAAAATTCCAGGACAGCCAGGGCTACACAGAGAAACAGTGTCTCGACAAACCAAAACAGTTTGACTTCAGTAAAGATCAAATCTAAACCCAACATCCAGTTGGATAAAAACTACCTAACAGTTTAATCTTACTTCTTCTCTCATTCCTGACCTCATTTCCCTGCTCTAACATACTGTTTAAAGTTTTTTTTTTTAATTATGTGTATGGGCCTTTTGCCTGCCTATAAACATGTGCATTTATGTGTGTGGGCATTTTGCCCACATGTGTATGTGTGCAGAGTGCCTGTGACGAGGCCCAGAGGCCAGAAGAGGCTGTCAGACCCCCTGGAACCAGAGCTGGAGATGGTTGCGAGCTGCCGTGTGGGTACTAGGAATCAAACCCAGGGACCATGGAGGAGCAACCATACTCCTGATCACTGAGTCATCTTGCCATTTCTCCAGCCTTCAAGAATTCTTTAAAAACAGAACCGAGCCAAACAGATCAAGGTCTTACATGGGGGGGGGGGGTGCTCTATCACTGAGCCACAGTCCCTGCCCTAAACCACACTTTTTCTTTTCCCTTTTCCTTTTTGTCTTTTTTTTTTTTTAATAGTGGTTTTCTGTGTAGCCCTGGTGTAGCGAGCTGCATGATGTCACACCTGATGGAGATGTATAATCAACTCCTGAAATGGCTAAGGCCTGACCTATGCTATGATCACACAATGATTATCAGCTGCCTGCATATGCGTGGGCCTATGGGCAGTGCCCACCTGGCAGTTTGGGGTTGGCAGCCCATGCCTACTTAAGGGCTGGGAGAGGTTTGCCCAGGGAGAGAGGGAAAAAGTGATAAGAGAAAAAAAAAAGAGAGAGGATGGAGAGAGAAAGAGAGAGAAAGTGAATAAAGTCCTGAAAACTGCTGCAAGAAGAGCTCCGGGTGTTGCGTTTTCCTTGCTGGTCGAGGGTGGACGTGACACCCTGGCTATTCTTCAACTTGCTCTGTAGAGAGACTGGCCTTAAACTCAGAGATCTACTAGCCTCTGTCTCCCAAATGCTGGAATTAATGATATGGAACACTACACCCGGTTTTAATTTTTATTTTTGAGATAGGATCTAACTCCTGTATCCCAGGCTGGCCTAGAACTCACTATATAGCCCAAGTTATCCTCAAATCATGCTGCCTCAGCCTCCCTCAGCTGGGATTATAGATGTGAGCTACATACGAGGCCTTAAAGCATATTTTTAAAGGAAAGACGTCTTACAGTTTCTTGCAAAATGAGGCATGAATTAGAAATAATTTCTGGGAAAGATAAAAGGATTATCATAAATTGAGATCACCTGACTCAGACGGGTGTGGTGGCTCATGCCTGTAACATCAGCATCTCCAAAGGCAGTTTTATCACAGTGAATTTAGGGTCGATCTGATTCGCATGGCAAGTTCCAGGCCAGCCAGTCCTCATATGGAAACCCTATCTCAAAACAAGGCACTGGTCAGATGGCTTAGCAGTTAAGAGCACTTACCATGCAATCATTAGCCCTAAAGTGGATCCCAGCATCTATGTAACACGCTGGGCACCTAGCACACACCTGTAGCCACCATTCCCAGGGTAGGCAAAGATAGGAGGATCCCTGAGGTTTGCTGGCTTCTAGCCTTGATGAGAAAACATGAGCCCCAACTTCAGGACAAGCCTTTATCCTAAAGGAACACACAGAGAGCAATAGAGGACAACACCATATCCCCTCTTCTGGTCATCTTGGGAACCTACACACATGTAGCAAATACAGAAGCACATAAATAAAAAATAAATCTTTTTTTAAAAAAATAGAGAAAGATTGTAGAGATAGCTCAATGGTTAAGAGCACTGGCTGTTCTTGCAGAAAACCTGGGTTCACACACAGCTACTCACAACCTACTGTTAACTCCAATTCCAGGGGATCTGACTCCCTCTTCTGGTCTCCATGGGCACTGCATGCATGTGGTGCACATAACCCACATTCAGACAAAGCATCCATACATATAAAAATAAAACATCAAAGGGAATTCTGACACATGCTGCCTCAGAGTTAGGCTCTGAAGACAGTGTGCGTGTCACACAGGCATCCAGGACAAATTCTATGTGATTCTACCTATATGAGGCTCTTAAATTAGTAAATTCACAAAGACAGAAGGTAAAATGGGGTGGTTGGGCGGCTGGAGAGCTCTTTAGAGGGGTTGGGGAAAGTGACCGTTCTGGGCAATGGTGGTCAATGTGGCCAGGCTTCATGCTACTGGACTGCATGTTTTCACGGAAATAATTAAAGTGAGTTTTATGTCATACGTAGTTTACCAGTTTTCCAATGGTTAATAAGAAACAAAGGAAAAAGGAGCCAGGGAGACAGCTCAGTTGGTAAAGGTCCCTGCTGCCAAGACTAATGTCCCGAGTTCAATCCCCAGAACCTACATGGTAGGAGAGAACCTAATCCCACAAATCGTCCTCTGACCTCCATGTGCATGCTGTGGCATGTGCACATGTATACATGCAGATGCACACGTGCACACACATGTGCACACACACACAGAAAGTTTAAAAAAGTCTTAAAGAACTTCAAGGTTGTGGGCCACTGTGAAGTCCATGCTTTGCAGAATGTTGTTCAGGCTTCACCTCCACCACTTTTCTCTCAGCAGAGGGACTTTGCCACAGTCTCCACGTCTTGAGTCATCTGTCCTGCTGCCAGAGTTCATTGTTCCAGATCTCTCTGAGGACACATCTGCGGTCCCAACGCTGGCTTGCTCTCAGCCACAGTCTGCACGCTGCTGCTGGAATGTGGTGGCCCTGGAGCAGAGGTCATGTGTGAAGAGGCAGGACACAGGCCGGCTGCAGCAGGTCCTCAAGACTAGCATAGGCCGCCGTGGAAGACAACCCCATCAGGCAGTGTTTGGCAGCGGTTGTCACCCCTGGTTTATCCCTGGCCTTGGGCTGTTCACACTGCTTCTCTGCTATTAGTCATATTAAATCATCACCCACAGTTTTGCCTGTTGGCTGTCAGGGAGAGGAGGAAGGTGCCATTAGAACACAGATACACTGAGCAAAGACAAACAGAAGCCATCTCTTTCTGGAGAAGAGGACGGCAGGAGGCGATGGCCGTGTGTCATTGTGACAGTGATTGCTAACAGATGGGACAAAGGAGGCTTCATTTTCCCAGGACATAGCAAGCATTTGCTGTCATCTTTTCCTTCTTTGGCGACCTCAGGCGTCAGGGACTAAGGACAGAGCTCAATGGTAGATAGAAGCCCAGGCAGACAGTCAGCTAGGATCTCCTGAGGTCTGGCCAGAGTCCTGTGGCATGACCTGGAAGAGAATGGTTAGCTGGAAGCACCGTGGAGATGTAGTTTCCTGGCAACGCTGGTTTGGACATTTCAGATAAAACCTTATTCTGGAGACCCAGTTCTGCCCTGACAAGCTGTGTGACGGGGGCAAGTGGCCGAACCTCTCTGAGATGGATACAGAGACAATGGTTATGGAAGCTTCTGTCACATTGCACAGGACCGTGTAGGAATGTCCTATACCAGGGGAGACCAAAGTCTTGCTGACGCAGCCATGAAGGAACAGTGAGCCTTTTGTAATTGGGTGGTTTATCCTTACGTAGATAGCAGAAGGAAGTGTAATGTCCCTATGTATGAAGACAGCGCAAGTAACAGGGAATCTTATTGTGGAGGAGACGTTGCAGATGCCCGTGAAGAGATCATGTAAGCTACAGCATCCCTGAAGAGGACAAATGAAAGTCTCTAGATCATCAGGTTATCACTTTATTATTAAATTATCGGGTGGGGGGATGGCAGTCTGTGCCTGTATCATGGCACATGTGTGAAGGTCAGAAGACAACTTTTGGAAGTCATTTCTCTCCTTCCATCATGTAGGTCCTGGGGATCAAACTCTGGTCAGGGGGCTCAGTGACAAGCCATCTTGTCTGCCTCAGATCGTTTTTTAAGTGCCCCCCCATAGAGTTTCCCTATGTTGACTAGACATCCTTCAAACTTGTAGCGGTCCTCCTGCCGCTGCCTCCCCTGTGCTGGGGGTTGACAGGCATACATCATCAGGCTTGGCTTGACCGCCCTGGTTTCTGAGGCACGCACGGCTAGAAAGTTCCACCTCAGCTTTTCTTTAGCTGCCTCTCCCATGTTCCAGAATGTTTGCTTTCTTCATTCTTCAATCCAAAGGCTCTTCTGATTCCCATTGTGATTTCTCCTCTGGTTATTCAGAGATATATTCCCGAACGCTTGGGGAGTCTCCTATGGGCTTTCTGTTATTAGTTTCTTGTTTAATTGCACTGTGCTCTGAACAGTGTTGTGGGAGTTCAGCCCTCTGAGATCTGCTGAGACTTGCTCGAGAGCCCAGCACGGGGTCTGTTTTGATGAACAGTGCCGGGTTTTATCAATCCTCTCCCACACTGGTACCGCTGACCTCCAGCCTGTAGCACGCAATCCCTCCTTATTGCCCCACAGAGCTAATATTTTGGATGCTCCTGCAGCATGTGCCCTTTCCTGCATCCTCATGTCTCCCCACAGCCCGTGCTCCCCTTGGGAATCCCGCCTTCCCACTGGAGAATTTGTTTGGGGATCCTGGAGTGTGAGCCTGCAGGTTCCAGTTCCTCTCCCAGAAAATGTTCTTGAGACCATTTCTGCTTAGCCTTCCTTTCTGAAGAGTCTCTCCTTCGAAGAGGTGGAGCAGGGTCTGTTTGCTTTGTCAGCAAGTCCACGATGTTAGTCCATTGTCTCCTGGATTCCAGAACTATGAAATACTTCGCCAATTTGCATGTCACCCTTGGGGGCCATGCCATCTTCCATACGTCATTCCAATTTCAGTCCCTGTGCTGCCCAGACAAGCTTGCAGCAAAGTCTTTAAAACATTTATCCTTGTCCCCCTCCATCCCCCCCCCCACGCTTCTCTGTTAGTTCCTCCTTCTAAATGATGGGTGCGGGGAGAAGCCATGCATCCTCTGGGTATTTTCCTGCTGTGGGTCCCCACTCAGGTCCTTAGGAAGCTCATCTCTCTTACAGGTCCTTTCAAGAGGCAAGGCAGGGCGGCGACAGAACCAAATCCCCTTTTACTCCCCAGTTGAGGGCAGGGAAGGTGTTTGTTTGGACCGAGGACAGAAGCTCTTGTTTGATGAGAGCCCTCCGCACACCCAAAGCCACACCGGGGACATTCCAGACATTTCCTCACTCCGGCCCCGGCTTCAGAGGCAGGTGTGAACAGCACATTGACAGACAGGGTTCTAAGAGTTTAAGCCACCCCCCTCTCCACACTTGAAGCAGCTGAGGCGGGAGTCAAAATCCTAGCCGGCATCTTTGGAACAAGACTTTAGGAGTACATGGGTATCCCCAGCCCCAGCCTAGTGGGGTTCATTGAGCAGAAGGGTATATATTATATATCCTTGTGTGCAAAATGATAGCACCCGGCCGCCGCGCGCCCCTGCTCACAGTATGCTGGCTTCCTTAGCCTCTTTGTGGTTCTTCAAACATTCCAAAACCTGTCTGACTTCTACTTGCTGTTCCCTTGACTAATAAATACCCTTATCCAACTTTCCCCACAGGTCTTAATTTACACGCTCCTTGTAAAACCGTGCCTCTGGCTCCTCCTCCTATTTAAATCAGGCCCCCTCTGTAACCTTGTGTCGCTGACTTTCAGTTTTGCCCTTCTAGAACTTGCCATACTTTGTAGTAAGGTTTTTTGACCTGTATGTTTAAGCTCCCAGGAGGTGGGGGCTCCTCTGTGTTGAACCTGCCCCGTGAGTTCCTGATGCTTTGGTAGGTTCACACTGTTTGTGCCCGTCCTCTTCACACCTTCCTCCCACCATACTCCTCCTCCCCTCCCCGGGAGCAGTCAGTTTCTCCCCCTCTTTCTGTCCTGATTCTAGTGGAGACAAGCCAGGGAATTTTCTGCAAGCTGCACAGGTGACTGGCCTGGGTGCCCGGCATGACTGTACTGGTTGGATCACAGCAGGCGCCTGGCAACCAGAGGGAGAACATGTTCACCTGAGTCATCTTTGGCAAGGGCACCTGGGCCGGGATGAAACACACATGTGAGGATCTCCTCCTCCTCAACATGCCCCCCCCCCCCCCCCCGTCCTGCCAGATAACGGAGTCCTAGGGTAGTTAACTTAAGACGCTCACGTGCAAAGACAGCTCATTTTCCCAACCCCAAGAAGTCCTGTGTGTTATGACTTGGCCACAGTTTGTTTGTGGGATGTGAACGTCGTCATACGCATGTGTCTTCCTAGCCATGCACGTGCGTCATTGTTCCTGTATGTGTGTGTGTGTGTGTGTGTGTGTGTGTGTGTGTGTGTGCATTGCAGGTGGAGGCAAGGGCTTGACGTCAGGTGTCTGTCTTTCTCTCTCTACAATATCACTTGCTGAAACAGGATTTCTCAATGAAACTGGAGCTCACCGGGTCTGTCCTGCCTCTGCCTCCCCTATAGTGGGATTACAAGGGTGAGCTACTGCATCTAGCTTTTCTCATGGGTGCTGGGAATTAAATCCAGTCCCTCATGCTTGCTAAGCACTTTACCCATGGAACCATCTCTCCAGCCCCTTCTGAGTCTTCTAAGAGTTCTGAATCCTAAGGAATGGAAGCTGGTGCTGGCTCACAGCTGTGCTTGGTTAAGCAAGCCCTTCCAGAGTGCTTTGAGTTTTTATCGTTGTTTGGGGCCTCCTCCCTGTTTCCCCCAGAGCTTTGGGTGGAAATAAGCATCAACCATGGACCTACACCCCAAGTCCAGTGATCTTTATTTGCATTTTTGTATTGAGACAAGGTCTCTCTGTGTTGCCTAGGCTGGCCTCAAATTCCTGGACTGAAAAGGATTCTCTTGCCTATACCTGGTTTTCAAGGACTTTGTAGTTATCGATAAAACCACTGCAGACTGCACCCTGCGGACATCATGCGTCTCTCATCCTTCTGATAGTTATCATTGTTTAAATTTTTACTTGACAACTAAGGCATCTGAGGCTCCAAGCCTTGCAGGACCTGCATCTCCGGGGTCCTGTTCAGAGATCTTGACTAAAGGAGGAGATAAATATGAGGAGACACACACACACACATACACACACACAAGTGAACAGTCATAGATAACAATTATTAAAGGCATCGCAATTCAAGAAGGCGGACTCTGCACCCTTCTTGGCCCCAGAGGTTTGCTGATGGTGAGGGCAAGGCTGTATTTTTCCACTGGGGTTGGTGGTAGGTGGTGGGTGTGGTGGCGATGACTCCTGACACGGCTCACTCCCTGCAGCACGGCTGTCACAAACATCACCTCTCAAGGGGGTGGCATGGGAGGACTGGGTATCACCCTCAAATTCCTTGTCTGGTATTGTAAAAGTAAACAAATGCCACACCCAGGTGGTAGCATCACACACCTATAATCCCAGCATTTGGAAAGCAGAGGCGGGAGGATCTCTGAGTTCAAGACCAGCTTGGTCTACAGAATGAGTTCCAGGACAGCCAGGGCTATACAGAGACACCCTGTCTTGGAAAAAAAAAAAAACTAAACAAAGCAAAACAAAACAAAAACTGCCACACAATTCATCAGAAATCCTGCTGCATGTCACGGACTTCCAGAGAGTCATACTGTATCCATTCTAGCAGCTGGAACACTGCTGTGAACAGATGGCTCAATTTGCCTCACCAGGTCTGACCCAACCTTCAGGTGACTCTGGAATCATTCAGGAAAGACCCTATAGCAAGAAATTAACAACAGTAAAACAGCAGAGTCATCATAAGTCAGGAGTTAGTGAAAATAAATAAAAATAACATGATGACGAGCAACTCTAATTATGCACCAATGGTCTACAGAGACAGTGCCTAAAGTAGGCTCTTTATATCCTCCACTCCACGTATTCTGTCGTTCTTGTGATGCAGTATTGGAGACACACTGAGTGACATTCACAACGTAAGTAGGAAAAGCAACATAACACAACATTGTTGAAAAATGGCGCCAGGGGCTGGAGCCACAGCTCAGTGGTGAGGCGCACTGGCTTCTCTTGCAGAAGACCCAGGTTGGATTCCCAGCACCAATATGGCATTTCGCAACCATCTGTAGCTCAAGTTCCAGAGGATCCAAAGCCCTCTTCTGATCTCTGAGGGCACCAGACGCTCACACGGCACCACAGACACACATGCAGGCAAATACTCAATCCCATAAAATATTTTAAAAATTTAAAAAATATATTAAAAATGGCCTTTGGGCCTGATGTTTAGCTCAGCCTAGCTTATGCGGCCTGGGTTCTGCCACCAGTACAAATAGGTAGGTAAGTAGACAGGTGGGTGGAGGGAGGGAAAGTAGTTGGAGATGGAGAAATGATAGATAGATAGATAGATAGATAGATAGATAGACATGTGATAGATAGATAGAAAGATAGATAGACAGATAGACAAGTATTAGATATAGATAGATAGACAGACAGATGATAGATAGATAGATAGATAGATAGATAGATAGATAGATAGATAGACATATAGATGATAGGTAGATAGACAAGATAGATAGATAGAAAGAAAGAAAGAAAGAAAGAAAGAAAGAAAGAAAGATAGAGTTAAGGTGACTTTAGAGACTTGGTAAGGTATTAGCATAGAATGCACACCTTGGTTTCATTCCCACCATTAACTAACTAAGCACAAAATAAATAAACAAACAAATAAATGTAAGTTAAATGAAAATGGCTCTAATGGATAGGGTTGTGACTCAGGGGCAGAGAGCATGCACACTGTGCACAGGACCCTGGTTTTGACACACTCCCACCTCCAGCACCACATAAAAAAATCAAAAAATCTTAACTAAATAAAAATGGCTCTAAGCAGGTAGTGTTCCTCAGTAAGAAACGCAGACTTCAGGAAGGGATGGACCTGAGCCCATGAGGCAGCCACGTACTCCACATCTGTGTGAGTCTGAACAAGTCTCTCCAACTCTCTGGGGTCATTTCCCGGTGGATAAAACAGAAATAATGAGGCCTACCTGCCTAGCGGTTAGTGTGTGGGTTAGAGAGGGCGAGCCTGGCGGGGTGTGGCTGCACAGGTGTGAGCAGGCTGCCTTTGTGTGGGTTTGTGCTCTTACACCTTAGCTTAGGTTCTCCCCATTAGCTATGCTATGGGTCTGGACCACCGTTTTCTGCTTGGTTCTGTGCCCACTACAGCTAAATTAACGAAATACATGAATAAAAGTAAATCAGAGGAAAATGGCTCCAATGAGCCTTGCTGAGAAAATGATATCTTGGGCTGGGGAGGTGGCTTGGTAGATAAAACACTTTCTGTGAAAACATGACAATCAGAATCAAGGGACAAGTCAGGCAGGCATGGGCAGCTGCCTGTAACCCCAGAACTCAGGAGGCAGGGACAGGGATCCCTGGGGCAGAGGGGCCACCTACACCAGCTAGAATAGGGGACTCTGCGTTCAGTAAGAGCTGCTGCCTTGACAAATAAAGTGTCAAGAGATAAAGAAGGACACACAATGTCAACTTCAGGCCTCAATGTGTGTGCATGCATACACACATGCACGGAACACTCACACACACTTGCCTTGCACACAAGCAAATATCACATTCAAATGCATATACCAAAAGAACATGTGGCCGTGTCAGGGGTCATTCATTGTTCATTCATCCAGCAGTGTCAGGAACCCAGGATCATCACTAAATCTTGACTTAGATGCACGGAAGTTTCCAGTGTTTAAGATGCCTCTGGAGGCCAGGAGGAGCACTCACCTGGACTCTCAGCCCTCTGAAGACTGAAGCAGGAGGGAGGAGAATTTGAACCTAAGCGACATAGCAAGAGCCTATCTCACAAAAAAAGAAACTTTTAAGAGTGGAGTCAGGGCGGTGGAGTGGAGGAAAACCTGTGTCTGGGGCAAAGATGCCATAGGTAAACTAGAAAAGTGGAAGGGACAGAGGACCCGCCAGGGGTGATGAATGCATTCGGACATGTTTGTCAAGTACATAGGCCAGGACCCCAATGGGGACGGACACGAGATCCCTGCTGTGATCATCAAAGTAACCAACACCAGAACCTCAGAGGTGTGCCCAGCTGAGAGAGCACTATGGATGTGTATCTCTGAGATGATGGCAGGAGACCCAAGACACTGGGGAGGAGCAGGATAAGCCAGAGGGGGCTGCAGTAAAACTACAAAGAAGTTGGTATCTGGCTAGGGTTAGCATCTAGATTATACAGAGAACTAAACAAGCTAAAGACTAGAACACTGGCAAAGATGCTTGCCACCAAGACTGACAACCTAAGTTCACTCTGCTGGACCCACATGGTGGAAGGGGAGAACAGACTTCTAAAAATTGTTCTCTGACCCCCACATGTACCATGCACACACATGTACACACAAACATGCAGAAATAAAATTAATTTTTTAAAACTAAATACCAAAATAACAAGCCAGTCAATAAATGGGCTAATGGAATGAGCAGATAGACCTCAAAAGCTAAAGTACAAATAACCAATAAACACATTAAAAAAAAAAAAACTGTTCAACACCTTTACCATCAGAGAAACGCAAATAAAAACTACATTGAGATTCTAAGTAACCCTGGTTAGAATGGCCCTTAGGAAACTGTGGATGTGGGTAAGGATGTGGGAAAGGGGAACCATCATGGTGGGAATTTAATCAGTCTAGCCACTATGGAGGTTCCTCAGAAAGCTAAAAACAACCTACTCTATGACTCAAGTATGTAAATCAACATGTCACAGAGACACAGCCTCAGCATCCCCTGTAGCACTATTCACAATAACCTAGTGTGGCTGTTTGAATAAGAACGGCCCCCATAGGCTCATAGATTTGAATGCTTAGTCATCAGGTAGTGGCACTACTTGAGAAGGATTAGGAGGTGTGGCCTTGTTGGAGGAAGTGTGTCACTAGGGGTGGGCTTTTAGGCTTCAGAAACCCAAGCCAGCCCATCGGGACTCTTTCTTCTTCTCCAGCTGCCTGTGACTCTGGGTATAGAACTCTCAGCTACTTCCCCAACACCATGTCTGCCTGGGTGCCGCCATGCTCCCTGCTATGATGATAATGAACTAAGCCTCTGAAACTGTAAGCAGACCCCCAACTAAATGTTTTCTTTTATAAGAGCTTTTTGGTCATGGTGTCTCAATCCAATAGAACCGTGCCTAAGACACCAAGTTCCAGAACCAACCTAGGTGCCCATCAACAGACAAATTGATTTTTAAAAAATGTAGTTTATCCACAGAATGGGATTTTTTTTCAACTATAAATAAGAATGAAATTGCAGAAAAATGGATACAACTGGATACACTCATATTAAGTGAATTAAGTTAGTCTCAGAAAGACAAATATTGCGTTTTCTCTTATCTGTGGGCCCTGGTCTTTACAGATACATAGAGTATATATGGAAGTTGAAGCTTAGCTGTCTAAGGGAATGGAGGGGGAGAGAGGGGCGAGCAGTGGGGTGTGACGGGGAGAAGCTCCATAACGATGTACCTGTGTGGGAGTCTTGTGTGACTCTCTGTGACTGTAGAAAGTGAGGAGGGTGGACGGTGACAGTGAAAGAGAGGAATAAAGCCGCAGCTCCCGGTTGCCCAGGCAACAAGGCCCATCCTACATGACTATTAGAATGAAAGGCCATATAGGATGAGGTGTAAGCTGCAATTAGGGAATAGTTCACACCAGGTCTGCCCTTGAAGCAGCTAAAAGGTGTGGGAGAGGGTTCGTGTGCAACTGACAAAGGAGGCCACCCTCCATGATCAGTCTGTGGGAGCCTAGAGTCCTCAGGGGTCCCATATCCCATAACTGGGGTGTGATGCCATGCATAGCAGTGGTCCAGGCTGCAGAGCCCAGCTCACGCCTGAAGGAGCAGGCCCAGTGCTCCACACCTGCTACAGGCATCTTCAGATGAGAAAAAACAGGCACGAAGATTTTAGGCTGCAGCCAAGCCCACACAGCTGTCTGTGACAGAGGCAGATCTGACAACTGGTGTCTCTGAGAGAACGCCGAAAGCCAGTTTCCCAGTAGGGTGTAGGGGTGCAGAAATATATTTCCAGTTCTTAGGAGGCAGGAGGATGGAGAGTTTGAAATCAGCCTGCTCTACAAAGCAAGCGCCAGGACAGACTGAGCCACACAGTGAGACCTTGTGTCAATAATACCAAGAGGTCTGGAGGCAGGCAGCTCTCAGAAAACCCAGAATGGTGCAGTGCCTACCCCAACAGGTGACCCCACACGTAAAACACAGGATTCTTCTCCAAAAAAATGAACCCCTTAGAGAGACTGAAGAAAACAAGGATTCGTCAGACAAGAGCAGATAACTCCGAGAAAGGAGCTCACACAGACATACGCACGCACGCACGCACGCACATGGTGTTCGGTGGGTGCCTGCAGTGAGGGGACAAAGTAAGGAACAAAGAAGCAAGGAAATTGCAGGAATGGAGGAAGCGAGAATGAATGAAGACAGTGGAGAAAGATGGTGGTCCAAGCTGAAGAAAGCCCGCCATAGCTGTGCCTGCACCTAGGCACCCTCCACAGGAGGGCCTAATCGGTCCTTCCCCATGGGTCAGGGCACAGGTCGTCTGCTTTTCCTCTGGCTGACCCCACCTTGAAAGTGACTCCTTCCTCACCGGAGCGGTAATGGAGAAAAACAAGAGGCATTGTGTTCTGGCTCACAGCCCCGTCCATGAGGGCGGGGGGAGGGGCGGATGCCAGTGTCTAAAGTCCTGATTGATCGTCTGTGATTATGGCCTAAATTCAGAACACTCAGGTGAGAGCGGGGTGCCTGTGGCAGGCTGGGTGACCCTGATGTAGGAGGCTGCATCCAGAGTGCTAACTAGAGTGGCTTGTCCTCGGGGAGGACTGCCCGTTTGCCGGTGTCCCACACTTCCTGTGTTTGAACAGTGGGGCATCAGCAACGCTAAAGGCTTTGAAGTCACAGAAGCCTGGGTTGCAGTTCGGCTTCCTCCACGTCTGGCTGTGTGACTGACACATCTCTGGGACTTTCTGATCTCTTATTTCCTTGTATGCAAATAAGGGGATGATTTTACCCACAAGGCCAAGAGACTGCAATTCTCATCTCCCTAAAGGAAGGGCTCTTTCCACACACAGCAGCGCCTGCCTTCTGAGGGGCTAGCAATCAATCCTGGATCAGGTGACTGCTGTGGTTTGAATGAGAAATGTGCCCCAAAGGCTCCTTTAGTCGAATACTTGGTCTCCATTTGGTGGCAATGTTTGAGAACCTTGTGGAACCTTTAGGGGGTGGTGCCAAGCTTGTGACTGGAACCTGACCCCACTTCCTGGTCTCCCTCTCTACTTCCTGTGTGCAGGTGAATATGATCTGCCAGCTTCCTGTTCCTGCAGCTATGATTTCCCCAGCATGAGAAAGTCTCTTTGGAACGATAAACCAAAATATACCCTTTCTCCCCCAAAGTTGTTTTTCTGTCCGGGGGTTCTGTCTCAGCACCAGAAAAGAGACTAATGCAGACTAATGGCAGCCACATGCCATGTGCACCACAGGCAGGTGTGCTCCTGAGGCCCCCTCTGAGTTAGTGTCCTTCCAATCACCCTTTGTGCTAGTGAGGAAACTGGGGCACTTGGAGTCTAAGCCAGATAGCAAGAGCACCAGAATGTGCTAGAAGTGAAGTCTACAGGCCCTTTTCACCCCTATGCTTTTGGACCTTCAAATATAGCCACAGAAGAATGAGGCTCAGGTTCAGCCAATGAAGGACTGCATACACCATGGTGACCCCACCACCCAGGGGTATATGGGAAGTGCTTACACCTGTGCTGCACCAGGTGTAAGCATGTGTATACTCCATGACGTTCACACAGCAATGACATCACCCAACAAGGCAGTCCCTCCCATATGTACCCGTCATTAATCAACATAGGACTGTCTTGACCAGGGTCCCATCATGCTTTAGAAAGCTCTATAGGAATCAGGTACGGTGGTGCACACCTTTAATCCCAGCACCCAGAAAGTAGAGGCAGACAGATCTCTTTTAGTTCAAAGTTAGCATGGTCTGCAGAGCAAATTCTAGACCAGCCAGGACTACAGGATAAAACCTTGTCTTTGTCTTGTTTGTTTTTTTCAAGACAGGGTCTCACTATGTAGCTCTGGCTGTCCTGGAATTGCTTTTTTGGTGTGTGTGTGTGTGTGTGTGTGTGTGTGTGTGTGTTTTACATTCTGTAGCTAGGTCTCAGCTACAGCCAGCAAGCCAAGAAACTCTAAATACCATTTGCTGGTAGAAGAGGACTGGCATCCCATCTATGTGTGTCTTGCTGGGACTCCGGGAATGTGACAGATGCCGTCTATGAATTTAACCAAGCCAGAGGCTGAGCAGCCAGGCTAGGGGCATTGCGTTTCCCTAGTCATTTCGAGCATTCTCTTTCCTGTCTAAGCCACTTGGACTACATATCCCCCATGGTCTTTCTTGGGAGATCCAGATACGAATTCAGAGACTGAGGCTGGGTTTGACCCTCGGAGTCTGTGGCTTCCTTCTCTGCATGTGATCCAGGAGGTCTGGTTAAGTCGTGTGAGAGATGGTATAGTCAGCTGTGTTCCTGCTGCGCTGCCCCTCTACAGACAGCTACCTTACTCTCTGCTGTTGAAGACGCTACACCCTTTGATGGTAGGACACGAAGAAAACAAGATGGAACGGAACTGGAAGAAAAGTCGACAGGCTTACCCAGCTACAACCCTTTGAGTTACAAGAAGGACTGGCCTGGCTAGATGTGACCATTGGTGAAAGAGCTGCGTAGACGTTGTGGAGGTGATGAACTGCATTCTGATTGGATTTGAGGCCTCCTCTACAGGAAGGAACATGTCTGGTACTATAAACCTGGATAAGTTCTGGCAACTGAAAAGATCATAGGCCCTAGGCGGAACTCACGATTATTATTTTAAGTGGACATGTGATCCAGCTACCTTCTAAATATTCACGTTTATACCTACAGACTATCGATGCTCTCAGCCTTTCACAGAAAAAGTTATCACAACAGGCAGTGATTCATGTAGAAACTCATAACAGACTGAAGGACAGAGTAAAAGGGGGCAGTGAAGGGCTTGGCCCTAAATAAGTCATCTGTATCACCCCTTCTAAGGCTGAAGGAACTTCAAGGAAGAGGGAGAAGAAGGAACAGAAGAGCCAGGCGGAAGTTCTGCTGCGAAAACACATCTCTGAGGGGTTGGAGAGATGGCTCAGCAATAAGAGTATTTGCTGCTGTTGTAGAAGGCCTGGATTCAGTTCCCAGCACCCACACTGCAGCTCACAGTCACTTGTAACACCAGTTCCAGGGACCCCTATGCCCCCTTCTAGCCTGCATGGGTACCAGGCATGCACGTGGTACACAAACATACATATAGGCAAAACACTTCTCCATACAAAATTAAATAAATCTTTTCTTTAAAAATATGACTTCGGGGGGGGGGTGGCTAAAGAGATGTCTCAGTGGTTAAGAGGACTGGCTGTTCTTCCAAAGGACCTGAGTACAATTCCCATCACCCAGATGACAGCTCATGACTGTCTGATGCGATCACACAGACATTCATGCAGGCAAAACACCAATGGACATTTTTTTTAAAAAAGTTAAAAACCAAAGAAACAAAAATGTCTTCTAGACATGACATGGCCATTGCCCTCATTAACTCACCACAACTGTGGTTGCCCCTCCAAGACCCACTCAAGACTGGGCCTGCCAACATTTCATCACAGAGGAACACATGAGGCCCCGCCGTCCTGGGGGAACTATTGACAGTGATGGCTTAGGGAGGAACCTCAGCTTCTTGAATGGTGCAGCTGCTGTTGAAGTTGCTTGGTTTTGCCCATGCACTAGTAAATACCTTTCCATCCACGCTCATGACTGCAACCCCAATTACACATGGTAGGTCACATATGCGAAAGAACATGAAAGTGGGCATGCAGGGGTGGGGTGCTTGGAAGAAGAAGGGTTTGAGCAGGAGAAGGGGAGAGGAGAGAGGACCATGGGGTGAAATGATATACCGTATTCTGTGTATGTGTGAAGCCGTCAAAGAGTACATTTTTAAAGTGTTGGGCAATTTTTTTAAGTGGGAAATTTGAATGGAAGGAGATAGGGTTGCCTGGTTTTGGGTTTCTCCACAAACACTTCAATCCAGCTGGGTTCCCCAAACATCAGTGCCTCGGGATCAAGATCACACTGTAGGAGTAAAAGAACCAGAAATTTTCTATGTTTTTTTTTTTATGACTTTGACTCCAAACAAATTCCAACCCACTCTGGTTCGCAGCCTGAACCTTCCGATCCTGAGCTCATTTCAGAACACATGACACCTGTCACCCACCCAAGTGGACCACTTCAACTTTAGCGTTCTGTTTTCCCATTGTGTGACTCACCTTCACCTATGAACGTGGGTGTTGGATCATTGCCTCCTACGTTTCTGGTCTTAGAAGAGAACTCTCCCGTGTCTCCCACAGTTCAGGAGGGATAATAGGGCATCATAGGCAAAGCAGTTAACGCTAGGGAGTCACAGAGTCTGAGCAAGAGAGCGTCAAAGGCTGCACTAAACCTGTGAGTGTCTCCTGACCTGGGTGTTTTCCAGGACCTTGTCCCAACCCCAGGGAATGCTTTCCTGCTTCTTTCTGGCTGCATGGAGCCTGTTCTCTGTGTTCCTCTCTGTGTTACAGCACCCTATCATATGCCTGCCTGGATCCATCTATCCATCCAGACTAGAGGACTAACCAAGGCCAAGGGCTGTGTCTTAGCCTCCGAGGACATTCTCCTACGTTATCACCCTCGCCACTAAGCCTTGCTTTGACCATGATGGCTGCTTCTCCCGCAGCTCTCAAAAATCTAACAATTGAAGCCTGTTCATTGAGAGGGGTGAAAATGTGCTCTCATGGTTTCTCGCTTCTCAGTAAATAGAGAGTCCTTCCTGGGGCTGCTATTTCTTGGTTCTCCATTCCCTAACATGAAAATCACCAAGTCCTCTTACAAGGATATTTTCCTTTTTAATAACAATTTTTATCTTTATTATTTTTAATTATGTATAGGTGTGTGTGTGCATGGAAGTACATGCACATGAGAGCAGGTGTCTTTGGAGTCCTAGAGGAGCCAGGTCCTCAGCAGTGGAGTTACAGATGGGTGTGAGCTGTCTGGTGTGGGTGCTGGGAACCCAGCTCTGGTCCTCTGGAAGAGCAGCCAGAACTCTTAATTGTACTGAGTCACCTCTCCCGCCCCAAATATTTATTTTCATTTTATGCAAATGAGTGTTTTGCCTGAGTGTCTGTAAGTATACCATGTGTATGCTTGGTGTTCATAAGAGCCACAAGAAAGCATGGGCTGTCTTGGAACTGGAGTTACGAGCAGCCGTTAGCAACCATGTGAGTGTTGGGAACTGAACCCAGGTCCTCTGCAAAAGCAGCGAAATGCTTTTAGACACTGAGCCAGACTACAGGAATGTGTTCACAAGATACAGGAACTCAAGGAAAGGATGCTGAGCTGGGTGCGAGTGTTAATCTGTATCTTTTCTATTCTTAGATGCCTATATTCATCTGTCTGGCCAGATTCCTTTGTGAACTTGTGCTGAGGAAATTCAGCCCATTGACGGTTAAGCTATTGTGAATACACAAGCGTTTAAAACTTGCTCTATCCAGAACTTTCTATCCTCATCAGCCAGCACTCTGTGAGCGTTTATAAAGTCTGTAACACAGTCTTGCACATGAGCAATGGGATTACTGACTTTTTTTAAAAAGCAGCTAAGGAAATAAATCAACATTGTTGTTTGTTGGTAAGAAGCTGATGGTGTGTGTGCGCGTATGCACACTCATGTGTAAATAAATGCAAAGTGTCGGAGAGAGCAGTGGTGTTTGGCTAAGACTAAAGGCACATTGAGAAGGAAGGTGGTGGAATTAGATGTTGATACAGTAGGCGTTTCAAATGTCACGCCTCGGTGGTAATGGGAAGGAAGGGGAAAAAAGACAAACGGCTCCTTTAGAACATATCAATTTATCATTTTCCCATTGGCAAACACTGAAAAGAGCAAGTGAGACTGTATGCTTTTCCTTGAGAGCTGCCCTTTGGTTCCCAGAGCGATGCAGTTTGGTCTGATGTCAGGGTTACCATGGAAACGATGTATGCTTATGAGCAGCAAAGCAAATAGACATATAAGACTCGGGTAAATCATTAATTCATTAATATTATTACTGATGGCGTCTGGAGAGACTTACATATTCCTTCTTTCTTCCAAGCTCTCGACAGCTTTCTTTCATCACAAAACAAACACTTGGATGGCCACTTTATGGATAATTATTCTCTCTTTGCCTCATACTCCAGAGACGAAGAAGGGCCCGCTTTCGGATCTTAATGGATCAAAGGGAATGGTGAGTCAGGACAGAGAAGTGTGCTTCATGAGTTTTCTTGCTTGCTTTTTTAAATTTTTTTTCTAATTGATGGCTGTGGTTTTTGTAGAGAATAGAAAATGCATTAGGAACAGTTTGACTTAATCATCAAGCCCCTTCAGGTTTGACAAACAGGCTTGAATAGGAGGCAGGCCACATGGCCTGGCCCACGAGCATGTCTGCTTCAAAGAAATCTTTTCCCATGATTGGATTTCATGGCAGCAGGGTAGGCGAGGGGGAGCTGGTAAGAGATGCCAGCTTCAGGGCCTGTTGGGGTGCAGAGATGGCTGCAACCGCCACCAGCCACCAAGCACCCGTGAATCCCTGTATGTCTGGAACAACGGAGCATGAGATTGGCCCATCCCCAGGAGGCGATTGTTGTGACAGGCACAAGTGTCCAGCTTTCTGTCATTCCGGACCAGCAGGCTACAAGGAGTTGGTGTTTTCTCCTCTTACAGCAGAGATCAGCAATGATGGAGAAG
Organism: Alexandromys fortis; assembly: GCF_014885135.2. Lineage (NCBI taxonomy): Eukaryota > Metazoa > Chordata > Mammalia > Rodentia > Cricetidae > Alexandromys > Alexandromys fortis. Next base: position 12,760,628 of record NW_026067901.1, on the reverse strand, counting down.
CAAGGCGGGGCACTTGCATGTCTCTCTTCCCCTCTGACTCTCTTGGTTCCCTCATATGCCCCATTTCGGACTATTGCCTTCTCCCATCAAGCCTCCAACATCCGTGATTGTGGCACCACAAAGTTTTCGCCAGCGAGGAGCAACTTGGGGTAGCAGAGAGGGCTGGCTAAAACACCACATCCATGGGAATGACCTGGCGCTCTGCCTGCCTTGCTCTGTGACCTGAGCCAGTTGCTTCGCCTCTCTGTGCTCTAGCTGCCTCCCCTACACATGGTCCTGTCACCCACCGGAAGGGCTGCTTGAGAGCATTGCACACCTGGTAGTTTCACAACAGCAAGCGAGGCAGAAGCCAGTGAGAGACTGTAGCACAGCTGACTACTCGTCGGAGGTTTTTGTCCCTTCCCAGATGCATGTCTTCTGGGCGTCCATAGAAACTCACATGAGGAGGACCTCCAGGCTTTATCTTGTGTTGCCCTCAGCTGATCAAGCAGGACAAATTATTGCAACCTCTGCATTTCCTCTCGGGGTGAGCTTGCTGAGATGAGGGATACCAGGGGGAGGCTTGCCTAGCCCAGCTATTAGGGGAGGAAGACAGGAAAGCTCATGCCTTTCTGGCTGGAAGGTACGCTGAACACGGCGACACCTTCAGGAAACCCCTCCTGCTACTACAGCTTGCTCTGTGGTTCTCTGGTCACCTGAGGAAACACCTGGATACAGAGACCAGAACTGGGAAGGTCCAGGCTGGGACCCAGAGGCGGCTTTTTCAACAGCACAGCTGGTTCGGAAGCAGTGGCCTGCAGATGATAGCCAAAGTCTCGGTCAAGGGTCACTGCTACCCTTTCATGGTAACTACATAGCCCAACAGTCACTAGGGGTCAGGGCTGGAGGGCTGGGCTCCCTCTTGGCTTGGGGTGGGGATCACGTGACTTGGCAATGTGGGGACACAGTACTTTTCCACCTGACATCTCCGGTGCCCTTCTGTGAGCTGTCCCAGGCACCTCTTCGGACCTAGAGACATTTTGAACCATCAAGTCATAGGGTGCAAAATGAAAACCCACTCCTGCCCAAAGCTGCTGGCCTGTCTGTACCCAGTCCACGGTGCAAGGCGCTGAGTTGTGGAGAGCAGGGGGCTGATACGGACCCCTTTTCCTTCTCTGAATCATGTGTAGTGCTTCCAAAATCCTGTTCCCTGCAGGAACAGATTCCAAACCTGGTTATAAATCTGAGCAACAGTGGGACCCCTGCATCCCCACAGGTTCCCCGCGTGTCCATGTCAGACCCAAGAAAGGCCTGGGATGGCTGAGAAAATGACAGGGGCCACAAAGCTCCAGAGCTTTGTGCAGAGAGGAGTCTGCATGCTGCTCGGTGTCACCACCACAGCTGCCCCGTTGGCTCCCCAGAAGGCTCTTTCCTTTGGAACCAGGCCTCCCATGACAAGAACGGGCTCGTTCTATTTCAGCGGACTGAATTCTAACTGACAAATTGAACAGGTTCCCTAAGGCAAGGGTTCTTGAGCTTTGTCATTTTCACTAAAAATATGATTTATAATATATTCCTAGTCGCCAGACACTCCTTGCCCAGGAATGAACACTTTGCACAGAAACAGGCAGTCGACTCCATATCTTGACCCCGCATAACAAACTTTTCCTTAGCAAATGAATGAGGTGCAGGGGCCGGGGTACAGCATGACAGTTGGGTTACTTCCATTAACTTTTAATGTTTTAAGTCATCAAATACTTGGGCTGTGGATATAAGTTCATTTAGTGCCTGTAGAGAACTCTCATTGCAAACACCAGGTGTAACAATGCACACTGTTATCCCAGCACTTGAGAGGTGGCGGGGGGGGGGGGGGGAGATAAGGAGTTCAAGGCCATTCTCTGCTAGAAAGGGAGTTCAAGACCCACCTGGGCTGTGTAAGACCTGGCCTTAAAGCACAAAGCAAAACGCTCAGATCTTGAAATTACAACAGCACAAGAGTGGCCTGTGAGTCCCTTCAGAATTTCGTATTTAAGAGACTGAGCTGGGGGTTGTTATAACTTGAAGGCAGAGCGCACCCTGCAAAGCTCTCGGTTTGGTCCCCAGCACAAGAGAGAAAGTGGAGCAGGAGGGGAGGGAAAAGGAGGGGAAAGGAAGGGAGAGGGAGGGAGGGAAAAAGGAGCTATCTTCCTTAACACTGTTTTTTTTTTTTAGTTTACAAAAGAAAAACAGTATTTGTTGCTCCTTTAATAATCAATGTGACTGCAAAGTGCCAGGTGCTAGAGATCAGTCTGCACCTCTCAACCAAGCTTCCTCAGAGATCCTTTGTGAAAACCACACACACACAAAAGCAGGTAGGAAGCCGGCCGAGTGGCCTGACTTCTCAGAGAAGCCCTGGTTAAAATTGCAAGCTCGTTTTGCTCGAGATAACCCGGTACTCTGAGCCGCCCAAGTGGCAGGAGTGGGGTTGATATCTGCAGCTGATTGCTCAGCAGAAGTCAAGCGGTTGGTTTTTCAACAATGTCTCCATATCATGAAACTTCCTAAAAAATCGTCAAGGGGGAAACCTGAGCTGGCCCAAAGCCAGCCTGAGTGTCACTAGGACAAAGCTTTCCTTCCAAGATATAATTAGGGCGCTAGGCCTTTCATATTTGACTTGACAAGAGTCTTTTTTTTTCTTTGTTCTGCCTGCTACTCAGGGCTTTAGCGGGCCTTCACCATTTCTTTGTTAAAAGGGATAGCTAGGGGGGATGTTATACAATAATCATAATTTAAAATCAAACCCATCCAGTGCAAATGTGTATGTATAAAGGATAATGCTGGTTTTGCAGAGTGATGTACGTCTCTTATTTAATTGTAAACCACCCAGGTTCTTTATTCGGAAGCACTGAGAGAGGATGGACTGACCATGAGAACCAAGGACAACCAGCTGCTGAGGCAAAACAGCAGCCAGAGTTGCAACTCCAGTTCCACATGGCCATAGGAAGAGCTGAGCGAAGCAGGCCGCTAGAAGGGTCCTGGTTCCTGAGACAGGTAGAACTAACTGCCCCTGGTGTTAACACTGCTGGTGTTTGGGCTACAACTGGGAATGCAATGGACGCCATCCTGTGCACTGTGGGCCTGTTCTCACTAGGGGTCAGCAGCTGCCTCCTTCCTCCAGGTATGACAGCCCAAAGGCCTCCAGACATTGCCAAGGGTTGTCTGGCCAAAGGGTAGAATTGTCCTGGGCTAGGAATCCCACCCTAAAGAATAATGGAACGGGGACTTAGCTGTGTTTGCAAGGGAATGAGAAAGCCGCTCTTAGGTGTTGCGTGGAAACCGGAAGCTCCAGTGAAAACAAACAGGTTACAACGGAAGAGAAGACGATTTTGATAAGGAACAGGGAGACATTCCTAAAAGGACACCTGGAGTAGCATCTAGTCCTCGTTTTTCGTGATTAGCTCATACTAGCATCCTTTCTCCAACAGATGGCTCTTCGAGCACCACAGATAGCAAAATCCGAAGCTGGTGGGGGAAGGGAGGGGTTAGGCGGGCCGGCGGGAGGAGGGAGCCGATGGCGTTTAATCTCAGCTAGGAGTAGAGGAAGGGGCGCGTGTGGTGGTCTGGGAGCCGGCAGAGGGTGAGAATCACAGATAATTCCAGGACGGACCTCTCTCTCTCTCTCTCCACTTCTTAAGGAACAGTAGAGACTTCCAACCGGTGTCGGAGACTTGACCTGAACCCAGAGAGACCTCGGCTGTAGAGGACTGCCCACCTGAACCAGACCCACGTAAAGCATTTCCCCTGGTGGCCACCAGGTGGCACTCTGTGGCCTCCCATAGCTTCATGTGCCACAGGCAGTAGCTTTTTTTCTTCCAGACTAGTATTTTATCTTGCTCTGCCTCCAGCATATTTCAGAATTCTCCATAGCAGGCAATCATGCTTTCGTCTGTCCTTCCTGCCTGGCATTTCCAACATGCTTTTCCCCCTTTGGGGCCCCTTTCCCTGTTATGTGAGCGACACTCCCATGGTTGAAAACACCTAGAATTCCTCAGAAAGGACCTACTGTGAGCTCCTGAGGGAGAAGATGAGGCCAGCTGCAGTTCTGGGCTCTTGAGGCTTCCAGGTATCCTCACTACAAGAAGGAGTATCTCAGGCACCTCTGCCTGCCTGCCTTTGTTTGCCCTGGCGGCTTCTAGGTCATCACCCCAAATCTCTCCAACCTCTGTATCACCTGAAGACATTAGAGTACAGAATGCTTTGGCTGGATGTTGTTGAAAGGAACAAAATTAAACGGATGGTGGAGACAAGGAAATATTCAAAACGGTACCAGCTGTAATCATCAAAGGCACAAACTGTCATATGCCCAAGTAGAGAAAGAAGTTAGGCTGGGGTGCAGGAGCTGTCTGTCTGGAGAGGCTGGAGGGCAGTGTCGATTTACACCGTGATGCGGGCTTTGGCAGGGCATGGGGAAAGAACACAGGACACTCTGGTGCAGGGTAAGGCGTGTACCATCGCTTGGAGGCAGAGACAAGAGACGCCAGTGTAGAGCAAAGGCCTCCTGACTCTAGTGGGGAGGGGGTAGCTGGGGATTCCAATCCCCTCCCCATCTAGTCTGTCTCCTCTCATCCCGAGTCATGTACAGCCATCTCTCCCAGAAGTCTAGAGTGGGGAGTGGGGGAGGGGCAAACCATCAGTTACTTAACATTGTTTTTCTGGGATGCTGTCTGTGTGGTGTTGGGGTTGAATCGCATAAAAACAAAAGCAAAAAAAAGAAAAAAACCAAGTTGGAAAGCACCTGAGGTGTGTGTATGTGTGTGTGTGTAGGGTCATTCTGGGTGGGTGTTTATCCTCAGAGGAGTCTAGACAAGGCCACTGAGTCATATCACTTTCCTGAGGGGGCAAAGATCAGAGATGACCATGCAGTTGGCAGGGGAACCTGTGGTGATGATAATAGCTAACATACGGAGCCCTGGCCACGCGGCAGACACTTTCTATGACTGTCCCTCACCCTCTTGTTGAGCTCACACTGACCACTGTCCACCTGCATCCTTAGAGGCGGACAGAGCCTGTCAGGGTCACAGGACATGCCTGGGTCCCACGGTTGGGCAGTGCTCCAGGAAAAGATGTACGTGCATGATGGTGAAGCTCTTCTCGGACACTTGGAGGGGTTGGACGACAGGAATGGAGTGGCCTCTGAAGGAGTCCAGACTGGAGGCTCCAGGTTGGCCCGGTATTGGTTACAAGAAGCTAGGACAAACAGATGTGGTGGGGCTTATCTGTAATCCAGAGGCAGGGAACGCCAAATTCCGGGCTGCTTGGGCTGTATAATGAGAATCTGTCTCAAATAGAAAGAAGAGGAGGAGGAGAAGGAGGGAGGGATGGAGGAGGGAGGGGGAGGAAGAGAAGGGGAGGAAATCACACCGGTTAGTGTGGAAATGGCAGAGAGAGAAGCGGAGATGATGGGAAGTAACTTAGCTGGGAGTAAATGTCCTCACCCATGGGGTGCTGTGAGAAGAGTGTTCATTCTCCTGACGGCCTCTGTAGCGAGCAGAGCAGATGTCAGTAACTCATTCCACGTATGAGAAACCGAGTCACAGAAGCAACTCAAGAGTAGCTGGGCTCCAGCTCGGAACCTTCTCCACTGCCTGTGGGAATGGTTCCGTGGGGACGTAGCTGGCTAGAACAGCACCATCAGGGATGCTCAGCTTTGCCTTCTGACGTTTCACGTCCCAATGTCAGCTCTAGCCTGAAGACACTGGATGGAGAATTCCGGAAATAAACAATTACTGAGCCTTGAGTTGCACGGCTTTTGCACGTAGCATGATGAAGTGTTACCACTCAGCTCTGCACAGCTTGACGAGTGAATCGTCCCAGTATGCAGGGTATCCATGCTGTGTGTGCTACCCTCTCCTTAGGCACTGAGTGGGCTTCTCTGCTCTCCCAGCAGCTCCTTCCTCATCACAACGCCTATGTGTAAGTAGCTTTTACATAGGGCTCAGCACCTTGTTCCAACGTCTAAGTCATCTGTTATTCTTTCTCATCAGGGAGGCATTGTGTCACCTCACAGAACAGCAACAAGATAGGTGGGTATGGTATAGTAAGACAATTTGAGAGCAGCCATATTTATATAATTTTTTTCTAATTTTTTTATTAAAAATTTCCGCCTCCTCCCCGCCTCCCTTTTCCCTCCCCCTCCCGCACTCCCCACTCCCCCTCCTTTCCCCCTCCCTCTCCAGTCCGAAGAGCAGTCAGGGTTCCCTGCCCTGTGGGAAGTCCAAGGTCCTCCCCACTCCATCCAGGTCTAGGAAGGTGAGCATCCAAACAGGCTAGGCTCCCACAAAGCCAGTACGTGCAGTAGGATCAAAACCCAGTGCCATTGTCCTTGGCTTTTCATCAGCCCTCATTGTCCACCATATTCAGAGTCCGGTTTTATCCCATGCTTTCTCAGTCCCAGTCCAGCTTTTTTTTTTATTATAGTAAATTGTTGCAACTTGTTTGATTTTTGTTTTGTTTGTTTTGTTTTATTTTGTTGAAACTGGGCCTTGCTATGGAGTTCTGGTTAGCGTGGGGCTCATTGTGTAAACGTCCTTGCCTAGAACTGTGGCAATCCTCTTGCCTCTGCATCATCAGTGTTGGGATTATGGGCATGTGCCATCTATCATACGTGGCTTCCTGATTATTTTATTATTGCTAATATCTTACTGTATTAATTTACAAACTTCATCAAAGGTATATATACATATATGTGTATTATTATATAAGAGAAAGCATAGTGTGGAGGGGGTACAGCCTTGGTGCTGACCATGGCTTCAAGCCTGTGCTGTGGGGGGTGGGACATGATGCATCCCTTGCAGATAAAGAAGATGGCAGCATCTGCTGAGTGCCAGACATAGCAATGACTAACATCAGTCAGTATTCCTAACGCCCCATTAGGTACTGTTTCCTTTGCTTAATTGATACTGAGAAATGTGACTTACCCAAGCTCCCACACTGCATCCCCAGCCCCCAAGCTTAGCAGAGCCAGGCTGGAGGCTGCAGAATGGTGTGTTACCAGCCTGTTTTTGTGACTGCTGTCAATCAATCATTTCTCTCCCTTCTCTAGTTAGGTGTGTGATGTCAGTTCCTGGAGGGAGAGTTTCCCCTTCGATGCTTAGGGATAGCACGAACATAGACTGGAGCCAGCTCAGCGGTGAGCGCTTGCCCCGTGTGTGAAAATACCCAGGGTGGCTTGGAAGGAAACGGAAAACGATGCTATGAACAAAATAATTCGTGAGGTTTCATGATTGACAAGATGGTGGGAACAAGGGCCAGCAGAGAAGAGGGGGGAAATGAGTGACACAAAAATTGGGGATCAGGAAAGTGATGATAGGGGAGGTCAGAAAGGGATGGGTCCGGTATAAAGAAAATAAGTTGTGTTTGAGGAAGGTCTTGTGGTGAGAAACATGGTTCACATGTCAGAAAGACAGCGGGACATCAAAGGACAGAGGGAGGGTAAGAGGTGTAGGCAGAGAAGCCATCTGTGAGTCACCCAGACGCCCCAAGGCCTGTGTCAGGGGTGGGGGCTGCCAGATCTGTGCACCCTTTCCACACCCCTCACCCGACCTTTATCTCCACTGCGCTGTGGCTGCCCACTGCCCAGCTCTGTCATCGCCAGGCATTTCTAACTTCTCTCCACGATCCCACTCCCTGACCACAGCTTCCGAGCCTGCCAGGCCTCTCACGCCTCCAGCTGGCCGGGCCCTTGACCTCATCCTGATCCTGGCTCCTTGTATTTTCCCATGGCGCTGCCTCCCCCCAACCGGGCTCCCCACCTCCAGGCCTCCCAACCACGGCATCGTGTCCCTCTTCTCTTGCCAGCACCCCCAACTTCTTGGCCCTTGTGCTTCCTGCTTTGTTCATCAGGCTGAGCTGGGGATTTCGTGACACCTGTCTCCTCCACCCTCTGCCAGCCTCCAGGCACCCGTGGGGAGAAAGCCCCCACACATGACACCAGAGTCAGCCGCTGGCTCCACACCGTCAGTGGCCTCCTCTTCCAAAACCTTTTCCAAACCAGCAACCTCTCCTCCCAAGTGTTCTGTCTTCTAGTTCACCATGCAGGAATCCTGGATGTGCAGGTACACATTTCTCTGACTGTGTTTCTACCTAAGAATATATGTTCTGTGTACACACACCAAGAGGTATCTCATCATCCTGGGCCACCCCTCCTCCGTTCTCGTTATGCAGATGAGAGTTCTGAGGTTGAGGTTCTGTGAGATGAGGGGTCAGGGATGTGGGGAGGGGGTGATGACCGCACCTGCCTGAGACCCACAATCACTGTGGGGTTATTTTCGGTTTATTTGTTTTGGTTTTTGACTTTTTAAGATAGAGTTTCTCTGTGTAGTCCTGGATGTCCTGGAACTTCCTCTGTAGACCAGCCTAGCCCCAAACTCAGAAATCTACCTGCCTCTGCTTCCTGAGTGCTGGGATTAAAGGTGTGCACCACCACTGCCTGGTGACCGCTGTGTTTTAAGCATGCTCTTGACCTTCAAAGTTAAGTGCCATTTTAGATGTCATGGTTATCACAGGGTATTATTACTTTCTTGCTGGTATAATCTCGTTGGCAAAATACCTGGGAAAAGGCAAATTAAGGGAGGAAGGGTTTGTTTTGGCTTATAGTTTGGGGAGATACAGTCCACCATGGCGGGGAAGGCGGGGGTCTCAGGAGGGTGGAGCTGCTTCTTACACTACACTCAAAGTCAGAAACCTGAGAGAAATGAATGTTTAATGCTGGTCTCATCTGTCCATCTCCCTCTTATTCAGCCTCGGGTCCCAGGCAAGGGGATATTGCTGGCCACATTTAGGCTATGTTTCCCTTTGTCAGCTGGACCTCTCTGAAAACATTCTCACAGAAATACCCAGCGATGCTGCTTCCATGGTGTCCTTGTTAGGGTTATTATTGCTGTGATGAAACAAACATAACCAAAAGCAACTCGGGGAGGAAAGGGGTTATTTGGCTTGGGCTTCCACATCATTGTTCATCATTGAAGGAAGTCAGGAGAGGAACTCAAACAGGACAGGAACAAGGAGGCAGGAGCTGATGCAAAGGCCTCGGAAGGGTGCTGCTTATTGGCTGGCTCAGTCTGTTTTTGTTTTATTTTGTTTGTTTGTTTGTTTTGTTTGGCTTTTTGAGACAAGGTTTCTCTGTGGCTTTGGAGCCTGTCCTGGAATTAGTTCTTGTAGACCAGGCTGGCCTCGAACTCACAGAGATCCGCCTGCCTCTACCTCCTGAGTGCTGGGATTAAAGGTGTATGCTGATGCCTGCTTCAGTCTGCTTTCTTGTAGAACCCAGGACCACTGTTATGGCACCACCCATAACGGGACAGACCCTCCCTTACTAATCACTAATTAAGAAAATGCCCTCCAGGCTTGTCTGCTTGCAGCCTGATCTGGAGGCACCTTCTCAACTGAGGTTCCTCTCCAGTAACTATAGCTTGTGTCAAATTGACACAAAACTCACCAGCACACATGGTGATTCTAAATTTAGTCACGTTGACAGTGGAGATTAACCACGTTCTCTGCAAGAGCACTAAGTCTTAACTGCTCATCCTCTCTCCGACCCGCGTCTTTCTCTTGGTGCTTAGTTTTGTCCTGTTCAGCTTCACAGGCATCTTCCTCCCCAGTCCGATCTCAGATGGTGTACATGGTCATCAGACGGAAAATGTTTCTACCATCTTGAAGCTTACGCTTAAGAGAGACAGATGATAAGCAAATAAGAGAAGGGCCACCCAAAGAGCTGCAGGTGGTGTAAGTGCCATCAAAAGGGAGCAAAGTCCAGCGACTGAGAACTTGGAGCCAAGAGGCTCCGATAATGTGGTCAGAAGAGACTTCGGCAAGAAGAGCACACCTGTTACCCACCTGTCCCTTAGGAGACATTTCTGCCTATTCAAGGGGCTATGCATCTGCCCAAGTTCTAGTAGCCATTGTCAGCAAATGATGAACAAAGGTCTCAGGGGTGCGTGATGAGTTCAAGGGATGAGCTACTGGGATGAGGGTGGGTGTGGCGAGAGACAGCCAAGAAGACTGATGTGGTAACCCGGGGTGGGTGCCTTGGCTCCTTGCAACAACATGGTCCCGTGCACAGTGAAAATAGGCTAATTAAGTTCTGTCCCGCAGCCACTGAAATCCTGTCCTGGGTTGGGGCTGGAAGGCAGAGACTTAGGTGCAGAGTGTATCTTATGGGCAGTTCTGTCTAGATCACTGTGGAAAGCGGGGAAACAGAAATGAACTGAGGGAGAGCACTGGATCTTCCTCAGTGGCCAAAGGACATCTGGAGGGTGCGGTCATCTGTGCTGTGGGGCCCAGACAGGACTCAGCTCCTGCCACGTGGCCAATGAACTGGTGAGATTACTACCAGTTCCAGAGTGGATAATGACCAAGGCCACTGGCTAAAGTTGTCTGCTGTCCTCCTGTATTGAACATTCTCTTTTTGACTATTTATTATGTTTTATTATGCATGTTAAGTGTCTGTGCATGTGACTGCAGGTGCCCATGGAGTCCAGAAGGTGGCATTGTTACCCTGGAAGTGGAGTCAACAGCAGTTGTGAGCCACCGTGTGGGTGCTGGGAACTGAACCCCACTCCTTGGCAAGATCAGCAAGTGTTATTAACGGCTCAACAGCTCCCTGGCCCTAGATCTTTTGCTTGGTGCTCATTCCTTTGGCTTCATGTGCATCTTCCTTCCCCATCAGATCTCAGAGCCCCGTGTTTCCTATTTCTGCCTTCTGATGGGGCCTTCTGACTGCTCCTGAGTCCCTATCTTGGGCTGCTTCTCTTTCCACAGATGTGTTCAGGAGCACTCACCGGGAGCACTCACCAGGAGCCCTCACCACTGCTCTGCTCCAAAGTAAGTTCAACTCACTGCATTGTCTCTCAAATTGTTCCAGAGTGAGGCTTCAATCCAGCACATTCTATTCCTGACTTACCATCACCTACCCAGTGTGGCGGGCAGATGCCTCACCCTAGTCCCTGGCATCTGTGAAAATGTCAGATTTCATGGGGAAGTGGAGGATCAAGAGTCTCACCAGTTGGCCTTAAATACCTCAATGGGCACAAAATTAATCACAGGGTCTTCCTAAGTAAAAGTGGGAGGCAGGAGAGTGTTCGAGTCAGAGAAGGAGAAGTAACCATGGAAACAGGGAAAACAGGATGGCCGTGTGAGAAGGCAAACCTTCAGCCCTGCCTTTCTGGCTCTAGAGATACAAGAAGGGGCCAGGAGCCAAGGGATGTGAGTGGGCTCTCTCTCAGCTGGAAAAAGCAAAGAAATACATTCCTCCGTAGTGACCCCAGAAGGAAGTGGCCCTGCAAACACTCTGATTTTAGCTCAGTGAGACTCATTTCAATCATCTAAATTCCAGAAGATGCGGAATTATTTTTTTTATATCTATTTATGTGTTATATGTATGGGTGTTTTGTCTGCACAGATAACTGTACACCACGTATCTCTGATGTCCCCAGGGGTCAGAAGAGGGTGTCAGGCTCCCTGGGACTAGAGTTACAGATGACTGTGAGCCACTAAGTGGGGGCTGGGAATTGAACTCCAGTTCTCTGGAAGAGCAGCAAGTGCTCTTAACTGCTAAGCCATCTTTTACCAGACCCGATACACATAATTTGAAACAACCCTGTCTGAGTTCATTTTGTACAACAGCTCAGAATCATGCTCCAAATGAGTCGTCACCCAACTCTGCTCTTTGCCTTCTGGTCGTAACGGTTCCTACCTGTGTGGTCGTAGGTCCCAAGAACTCAGGGTCATGCTAGTAACATGATGGCAGATGAGATGAGTTTGGGCCATTGGCTTGTGCTATGTGGTTTTTGCTCCGAGAGTTTCCTGGCACCCCATCCCAGGGGAGTTCTTTCATTCTGTCCCGAACACTGTTGCATGATAATGGGTCTGATGGTGCACAGCTGCTTGAGGTCCTGGGCAGGAGTGCGTCTTTACAAGATTCTGTTTTCTCTAAAAGTTTGATCTCTCTCTCTCTCTCTCTCTCTCTCTCTCTCTCTCTCTCTCTCTCTCTCTCTCTCTCTCTGTGTGTGTGTGTGTGTGTGTTTATTTTGAGACAAGGTTTTACTATGCAGCCTTGACTGGCCTAGAACTCACAGAGATCCGCTTGCCTCTACCTCTCAAGCATTGGGATTAAGGATGTGCGCCACCACACTGATAAATTTGATGACTTTTAGGATAGACATGGTGACACACTTAGAAGGTGAAGGCAGGAAGTTTGGTAGTTCAGGACCACCCTGAGCTACAGGAGACTTTGTCTAAAGCAACAAAACTCAAAACACATTTGCAATCTTTGTCGTTGTTTATTGTTTACAGACCTCTCGCTGCTTGGAAGACTGGCACCTGGTTTTGTGTGAGCTGCAAGGGTGCTGGGGCTCCCTTCTGTCTTTGTCTGGCCCAGTGGGTTCTCAGGACATGCACAGTCAATATTCAGCTCAGAACTCACACAGCTTCATGCTGGCCTCTGGAATCTCCCAGCAACTTAGCTCTATCTTACCTTTGGAAGTTCCAGCCACGTGGGCTTGCCGCCTGTGACCCCGGCTCTCTGACTTCACCCAGTTTGTCTTGCTGTCTTTGGGAACAGCTTTCTTTCTATGAATTGGGAAATAAGTCCAGACGGAAAGGCCAGGTGAGTGTCGATCTGCTTCTCATATCTCTGTTTACTTGGGGATCCCAGGCTTGGGATGCCTGATGCCTGGTAGTCAATGTCTGGAAGCTGTCCACAGCAAGAATGCAGATCTATTAGTTACACATCAGGACCAGCTACACTTTTGGTTATTGAGGTTTTTTTCACTTTTTTTTTTTTTTAGACAGGGTTTCTCTGTAGCTTTGGAGTCTGTCCTGAAACTTGCTCTGTAGACCAGGTTGGCCTTAAACTCACAGAGATCCACCTGCCCCTGCCTCCCCAGTGCTAGGATTAAAGGTGTGCACCACTACCATGGGACTCACTGTTTATTATTTATACAAAATTAGATTCTCTTTTTTTACATGATAATTCTTTTTTATTTAAAAAAATCTATTTTTCATTTTGCATACCAACCCCAGTACCCCTCCCTTCCCCCTTCCTGCTTCCCCTCTTTGCATCTCCCATCCACTTCTCATAGTATAAAGGCCTTCCTTGGGGAGTCAACAAAGTCTGGCATACCAAGCTGAGGCAGGATCAAGGCCCCCCTATCCTTGATACCCTGTATCAAGGCTGAGCAAGGTATCCCACCATAGGGAATGGGCTCCAAAAAGCCAGTTCATACCTCTGAGACAGGTCCTGGTTCCACTGTCAGGGACCCTCCCCCCAACAGATCAAGTCATATAACTGTCACTCACATTCAGAGGGTCAAGTTCGTTCCCATCCAGGTTTCCCACCTGTCAGTCTATAGTCCATGTGCTCCCACTAGCTCCTGTCTGCTGTCTCTGGTTTTTCCATCATGGTCTTGACCACTCTTGTTCATATGATTCCCCCTCCCTCTCTTTAGTTGGACTAGATTCTCATTTTTAAGTGCATGGTTTGGGAAATCCTCAAGACAAGGGACTAGCAAGAACCCTAGCACTATAGAAATTCCCAGGAATCCCTAAGGATGACCCCTGCTAAGACCCTAAGCAATAGAGGTGAGGGTGCCTGAACTGGTCTTGCCCTGTAGTCAAACTGAGGACTATCTAAAATGTCACCATAGAACCTTCATCCAGCAACTGATGGAAACCGAGTCAGAGACCCACAGTGGAGCACTGGGCTGAGCTTCCAAAGTCCAGATGAAGTGTGGGGGGACTGAGAATATGAGCAAAGAGGTCAAGATCATGATGGGGACACCCACTGAAACAGTCTACATGAGCTAATGGGAGCTCACCAACTCCAGCCAGACAGGGAAGGAACAAGCATAGGACCAAACTATGTCCTCTGAATGTGGGTGACAATTGCATGGCTGGAGCAGACTGCAGGGCCACTGGCAATGGCACCAGGATTTATCCCTACTGCTTGTATTGGCTTTTTGGGAACCCATTCTCTTTGGAGAGATACCTTGCTCAGCCTAGATATAGTAGGGAGGGCCTTGGTCCATCCCCAAAACAATGTGACTTACCCTTCACTGAGGAGTGGATTGGGGCTGGGGTTGGGAGCAGAGAAGGTGGAAGAAATGGGAGGAGGGGAGGGAGTGGGAACTGGGATTTGTATGTAAAATGAAAAAAAGATAGTTTGTTTTCTTTTTTAAAAGATAAAATAAAATAAAATATTCAAGACAAAATGCACAATTGCTAACGACTATCACAATCATGGTAGAATAGTTCGGTGATCCTAAAACACTGCCATTCCCATTATTTTGGGACATAGCTTTGCACTGTAGTCCAGGCTGGCCTTGAACCCATAGTGCCCTCCTAAATCAGCCTCCCAAGTGCTGGATTACAGATTGTACCACCATTCCTGGCTGTGACCTTCATATCCTAGCCTCTCTCTTCCAGTTTTATCCTTTTTCTATAATTTCCCTAGAACTTCATCTAATGAACTGATTTGTGTTGGATTTTTACCAAATGCATCTTCACACAGTGAAACTGCACAGTGCACAGTTCCTCTTGTTTGAGTCATTTTGTTCACCATAATTGATTTTAAAATTCGCTCATTTTGTTCTGCCACTATTTTGTTTCTTTTTTATTGCTGAGTGGTATCCCCCTGTATGGACATACCACGATTTGTTCAACAGCCATCAGTTGGTCCCTTTCTGCGATGCTAATGGTTTGCATCTTTCATAGGGCTTCACTGTGCTGCACCTGCCTCCTCCTGGGATTGTCTCCACACCTCTCTATTTCCTTTCGCGTGGGTCTGCCAGTGGTTATTTATATTTTGCAGCACATGGAAGATCTCAGCGCAGTGTTTTGGCTTCTAGTATTTCTGCCTTAAATGCCGCCTGCTCGAATTGTCACTCCCTGAAAAAGAAGCGCCGTGTTTCCTGTGGCTTATCAGGTTGTCTTTGTCATTCTCGCCAGTTCCACTCTGACGCATCTATAAATATACTTCGTTTTGCTTCTCCCATCCTGCTCTGTGCTCATTGAAGCTGTGGTTTCGAGCTAAGTATTGCTTCTAGACTTGGCTCTTATTCTCATTCTAGGGTCTTCCTTCCATTCTGTTCATCATTCCCGGTGCATTCTTACTGTTCTAGCCATCCATCTCTCTGTTCCAAAATTCCTGCTTCTTTTTAAAGATTTGGATTTAATTGCATTTGTTTTTGATTAAATTGCACTTAATTGCATTGTGTTTTGTCTGCATGGATGTCTGTGCACTATGTGTGTGCAGTACCTCTAGAGGCCAGAAGAGGACATCTGTGCCCCTGGGACTGGAGTTAATAGTTGTTTGTGAAATGCCTTGTGAGTGCTGGGAGTGGAATCAGGATCCATTGAAAGAGCAGCTGGTGCTCTGACCTGTTGAGCCAGCTCGCCACCTGCCTCTATTCCTTTTATTTTTTTTAAGATTTATTTATTGTTTTTATTTATGTGTGTGTTCCTTGAGTAAATTATCCAGAAACTATCCAGAAAGAAGAAACAAAACTATTAAATATGCAGAAGAGCTAAATTAAGAGTCTCTTACACACATACTTGGAGTATAGAAATGCTTTGGAGCCAGCCCTTGAAATGGTGCTGAACATTGCTTGCTGGCTTGCTTGCATATCTGTGCTTAGCTTTCTTACATAGCCCCAAATCACCTGCCCACAGTAGGCTGGGCCCTCTTGCAGGAACCAACAATCAAGACAGTGCCCCTCAGATGTGTGCCTAGGCCTCTTTGACGGAGGCAATTCCTGAATCAAGGCTTTTCTCTCAAGCAGCTTACAAAGCTGATGGGGATAGAAGGAGCGAGAAGTCAGGTATGTGGTGGTATTTCCTGATGGCACACAGGTCCCATGTAGAAGCTGATACACAGCGAAACTTCTAGTGAGAGGGCAGAAGAGGAACTGAAGATGTCACAGTTAGCTTTGTCAACCTGAACAGCCGGGAAGAGGGAACCTCACTTGAAGAATCGCCTCCGTCAGACCAGCCTGTGGATAAGTCTGTGGAGCATTTTCTTTATTGTTGATTGAAGTAGGAGGGCCCCGTACCCTGTAGGTGGTACCATTCCTAGGCACATGGGCCTAGGATGTATAAGAAAGCAGGAGAAGCAAGGCAGTAAGCAACACCCCTCCGTGGTCTCTGCTTCAGCTCCTGCCTCCAGGTTTCTTCCTTGACTTCTCTCCATGGTGGGCTCTAAAGTAACCTGCTTCCTCTCAACTTCCTCTGGAAAACCACGTGCATTTGGTCCATTCTGTTTGTCTTATACTTCATCCACTTGTGCCTCTGATTTCCCTTTGCCTGCCTGCCTTCCTTCCTTCCTTCCTTCCTTCCTTCCTTCCTTCCTTCCTTCCTTCCTTCCTTCCTTCCCCCATCCTTCTCTCTCTTTTTTCTTGATTACTGAAGCTCCTGGTTCTTTTTGTATGTGTGTAGTGGGCTCCCAATATAAATATATGTCACAAGTTACGCCTGAAGTTGAATCCTTGTACACCACCCCGACGTGGTGGCTTGCTCATGCGGTTATCTTAGGCAAACAGTCACATAACAGTGAAAGACGCCATTGAACCAAGTGAAATATTAACTTGTTCACATCCGTTCAGTCAAGGCTCGGATCCTCCATCGATTCTGGGCAGTCAATACCACATGCTGTTTGACAAATTTAACTTTCTTTTGTTTTTCTTACCCATAGTTCTATTTGTGTGTGTGTGTGTGTGTCATTTTGCCTTATAAAAAATATTTTTCTTTTACTTCCTCTTTCTCCCTCTTCCTGAACTCTTTTAATGGCTGTTTCCATCAGAGCATGTAACATTTTCTTGATGCTTTCTGAAAATATTGTATGTCATAAACTGTTCATTTATTAATATTTATTGTTCCACGATCACACACTGGGCCTTTTCTAGGGGCTGGGCTGGAGACACGGTGTTAGAAGCAAGCATCTCTACTTTCTTGCAGCTTGTTTTCTAGTAATAACCAGATAAGTAATAATAAACAAAACCAGTATGTAAATTCTGCAGTGCACAATGTGTTAGGCGCTAGGCTGATTAGATGTTTTTATTTATTCGTTTTTGGTTAAATAGACACCAGCTAGGGCTACCCAGGAAGAGGGAACCTTAACTGAGGAATTGCCTCCATTGGACTGGCCTGACAGGAAGTCTACAGCGCATTTTCTTGATCAATGATTGATGTGGGAGGGCCCTGGCCACTGTGGGTGATGCCCGTCTCTGAGCAGGTGAACCTAAGTTGTGTAAGAAAGCAAGGTGAGGAAGGCACGAAAAGGAAGCCAGTAAGCAGCGTCCCTCTGTGGTCTTGGCTCTGGTTCTTGCCTCAGGCTTCCCTGATGGTGAACATTAACCTGGAAGCTAAATGAACCCTTTCCTCCTCAAGTTACCTTTGGTCGTGGTGTTTATCACAGCAACAGAAAGCAAACTAGAATGGGTGTATAGAGAAGATTTCTGGGGCTTGGGGTTGGGTGAAGTATGCAGGCCTAAGCAAACTGACTAGGAAGTTCATTTAGTCACTTGAGTTAGGTGTCTTGGCAGTCCCTGAAAACCTACCTACTGGGGAGGCAGAGGTGGGCCACTCAAGCATAGTAGTTTAAATCTAGCTTTGACAACATGGGTGCCAGATGCTCTTCAAGCAAACCAGAGGCAGGGCTGGGCATGTAGCTTAGTGGTAGAGCGCTCACCGAGCAAGAACAAGGCCCTACCTAGGTTCAAATACCAGTAACACAGCTGCACAGAAAGTAACAGTCTATTTTGGGGACTGGAGAAATGGCTCAGTGTTTAAGAATGTGTGCTGTTCTTTCAAAGGACTGGGTTCTGTTCCCAGCACCTACATGGTGGCTCACAAACCCCTGTAACTCCAGTTCCAGGGTATCTGGTGCTCTCTTCTGATCTCCTCAGGCTCTTGCATATATATTGTGTGCATGGAGGCTCACACACACATACATTCAGGAAAAAATAAACCTTAAAAAAAAGAAAGTGAAGATAATGCTCATGTGGGTGGGGTAGAGGGAAAGAAGATATTTGAGCAGTTGAAGGAAGCATATCACACTGCTATCTGTGGGAAGGGATCTAAAGCAAAAGGCACAACATGTGCAAAGTTCTGTGGTAGAGGGAAACTTTCCTGAGGCCAGAGGAGGAGGAACTTAGAAAATGGGGTCATCAGTAATACCACTTTTGGGTATATATCCAAAGGATGCTCAATCGTGCCACAAGGACATGTGCTCAACTATGTTCATAGCAGCTTTGTTTGTCATAGCCAGAACCTGGAAACAACCTAAATGCCCCTTGATTGAAGAATGGATAAGAAAAATGTGGTACATTTACACAATGGAGTACTACACAGCAGAAAAAAATGACAGCTTGAATTTTGCAGGAAAATGGATGGGGCTAGAAAACATCATTTTGAAGTGAGGTAACCCAGACACAGAAAGGCAATTATCACATGTACTCACTCAGAGGTGGTTTTTAAACATAAAGCAAAGAAAACCAGCCCACAAATCACAATCCCAGAGAACCTAGACAACGAGTACCCTAAGAGAGACATACATGGATCTAATCTACATGGGAAGTAGAAAAAGACAAGATCTCCTGAGTAAATTGGGAACATGGGGACCTTGGGAGAGGGTTGAAGGGGAGGGGAGAGGAAGGGAGGGTAGCAGAGAAAAATGTAGAGCTCAATAAAAATCAATAAAATTAAAAAAAAGAAGATGGGGTCAGAGTGGATTGAGGAAAGGAAGCTAGTTAACCATTTAGGGAATTTAAATTAAATTTCTGAGCGTAATGGAAATTCCTCAGTAGTTCTGAACAGAGTGAAATATTAATTTTTTTTATTTAGAATGTAGTTAAGAGATAAATAAGGAGTCCAAGGTAGTATTCCAGAAAATGGGATTAGAGGAGTGTTGGATAGTTTTATGTCAACCTGACACAAGCTGGAGTCATCAGAGGAGGATCAATTGAGAAATGCTTTATAAGATTGGGTTGTAGGCAAGCATGTGGGGCATTTTCTTAATTAGTGGCTGATGGGAGGGCAGTGGGGGTAGATCTTTGTGGATGGAACCATCGCTGGCAACCGGTCCTGAGATCTATAAGAAAGCAGGCTGAGCAAGCCGTGGGGAGCAAGCCAGTTAGCAGAACTCCTCCATGGCCTCTGCATCAGCTCCTGTCTCTAGGTTCCTGCCCTGCTTGAGTTCCTTCCTGCCCCTACTTCCTTCAGTGATGAGCAGTGATCTGAGAGTGTAAACCAAATAAGCCTTTTCCAACTAGCTTTTGGTCATCGTGTTTCATTGCAGCATAGTAACATTAAGAAAGGGGGATATTTTTTCTGGAAAATTCAATGCAGTTTTTGTTTCACAATAGAAGACAGGAAAGGGCGAAGACCTTCATATGTGTATTTTACTATCAATAGCTCCTCAAGACAAAAATTGGCAGGTTTGCCTTGCTAGCCTGGCAATAACACTCTGAACTGTCCTGAGCCCACTTGCCGGGTGACCTCATATCTGGCACTGAGTAAGTCACATAGTGATAGTTGTGGGATGGATGAATGTGGAGTTAGTGAAATGGAAAAGACTGATGACACTTGACCCTTAGTGCTGTTATAGTTACACATTTTAAGTGACATTAGTAATTGGGAGAGCTGTCAATCACAGCAATTTGCTCCAGTACCCTTGCTTCTTTGTTTCTCTCCCTTTAGTATGAGTTCCTTCAGGGTTGGAACATCTTTTGCCAATCTTTGTATGTCTAGTTCCCAGCTCAAGGTTTGACAACAATTCTTGTATATTAGAGTACAATCAGTAAAGTGTGGTGAATAGAAAATATATGGGTTATCAACATCTGCTAATTCTGATGAAATACATTCATTTCCTTTAAAAACACATTGAACTAGATGGTCCTTGGACTTCCCACAGGGCAGGGAACCCTGATTGCTCTTTGGGCTGACGAGGGAGGGGGACTTGATTGGGGGAGGGGGAGGGAAATGGGAGGCGGTGGCGGGGAAGAGACAGAAATCTTTAATAAATAAATAAATAAATAAATAAAAAACACATTGTTGCCTTACTACTGGCAATTTGAGCTTTTTTTTTTTTTTTTTTTACTTCTGCAGTGGTTTGGATAAGAATGGTCCCTGAAGGCTTTTGTATTTGAATGCTTAGTCACTAGGGAGTGGCACTATTTGAAATGATTAGAAGGATTAGGAAGTGTGTCACCCATGCCAGACCCAGGTACACGTTCGAGTCCCCCTCCCCCACACCTTTTGCCTGCTTCTGGATCAGGAGAGAGCTCTCAGCTACTTCTCCAGCACCAAGCCTATCTGCTTCCATGCTTCCTGCTATGATGGTCATAGACTGACCCTCTGAAACTGTAAGCAAACTCCTGATTAAATGACTTCTTTTATAAGTGTTTCTTTGGCCATGATGTGTCTTCATAGCAATAGAACAAGGACTGAGACAACTTCTAATTGTGTGTTTTTTCATTCGTGTGTGTGTGTGTGTGTGTGTGTGTGAATAGGGATGAGGGTCAAAGGACAATGTGTTGGAGTTGGTCCTCTTCTACCACGTGGTCCCAGGGTCATCAGGCTTGGCAGGGTGAGCTATTTTGCTGTCCCTCAGTGTTTTAAAACCTTGATGAGCTATTCTAAGTCCTTGACAAGTGACAAGTATTATCAGTAGATAGATGATAAGAAAACACAATGAAGCCAGCTTTCAGGGTTTGAGACTTGGCAACTGGTGACAGGTTGCTGCACCAGAGGGAGGAGCACAGATTAAATACTTAAATGTGAGGATTCAGGTCTTCTGCCCTCTCAGGGGGACCTTTTGCCTGGGACCCACCCCCACAAGGCCCAAGAGTATCTTTTCCTAGTGAGGCCTCTTTGTACCTCTTTGCCTTCTGCCCCACCTCTTATAGGGATAATTTGGTTTTGTGTGTGTGTGTGTGTGTGTGTGTGTGTGTGTGTGTAGAGACAGGATTTTTCTGTGTAGCACTAGATGTCCAGAAACTCACTTTGTAGACCAGGCTGGCTTCGAACTCACAGATGTCTGCCTGCCTCTGCCTCCCAACTGATGGCATTAAAAGTGTGTGCCCCCACCAGCTCTAGAAAGTACTCTTAATATCAGTCCCAGTATGGGGATATTTCTGACAAGCCTCCTCTACACAGATCCCCTATTGTGATGGTTAAGATTAATGGTCAGTTTGACAAGCCTCTGCGCATGTTTGTGAAGGATTATATAGATTAGGTTAACTGTGTGAATCAAATGTGGGTGGTACAATTCCATGACCTGTATAAAAAGGAGGAAGCCAGTGAGCACCAGCATTTGTCCATCTGTGTCTGCTTTCCGGCTATGGATGCGATATGACCAGCTGCCCCCAGCATTTGTGTCTTGAGTCCCCACCATGTTGGCCTGTAACCTCAATTTGTGAGCCAGAATAAACCTATCCTTTTTAAAACCGCTCTTTGTCAGGTGTCCTGTGGCTGCAACAAGAAACGAATATGCCTCTCCATGGAGACAGTTTTTCCCAGCCTCCTCTCCTGGGGGAAGAACTTCCTTCCTGGTTCTTTCCCAAGGGAACAGTTTTGTTCAGTTTTCTCCTCTGTCCAAGGTCGTCTTCCACAGGCTCTAGGTTTCCCAACGGGGGAACCTCCGTTGCAAGTCTCCCTCCATGGAGCGCTTCAAGCTAGTATCCCTTCCTTGGAGGGGGTCTTTATTCCAGGTTCTCTTGCAATGGGACTAGGTAGCCCAGCAACATATCATCTGAGGGGGACGCCTCTTCCCAGGTCCCCTCTCCCGGCCTACGCCTCTGGCCTGTATCCCCTCTCCGCCCTTCCCAAGGAGCCTCCTTCCCAAGACCCCTCCAGGGACAGCATCCATTATCCTGGGGGCACCGCTTATGCCTGGTATCCCTTGCCCAGAGGGAAACCTCTGCATCCGGGCCTCACCTACGGAGGCCCTCCCTCAGGGCGAACGTCTGTTCCTGACAAGACACCCTACCGCCCACCCTTCCCCGCCCCCTTCGGCTCAGTAGTCTGTCCTCTGCGGGGCGTGTTTACCCCGGCCGCCCCACTGAGAACCCGAAGACCCCCTCCCTCCTTCCCCACGCAGAAGCAGGACTTCCGCTGGACCCCCTCCCCTCAGGCGGGACTTCCGCCCTCGCCCCCTCCCCCCTCCTGCTGCGCTGCGTTGTCCTCTCCGCCTGAGGCGAGCCGGCTAGCTAGTCTCGCGCTCTCTGCCTTGCAGCGGCACGGGATCTGGGTGACGCGGGCTGCGGAAGCCAGCGCCGGGCGGATCGCGTCCCCGTCTCCTGCCCTTGTCGCCTGTCTCCCCCATCTCTCGTTCTTCTCTCCGCCTTGTCAGGCTCGGCTAAGAGCGAGTGGCAAGATGGCGGCGCCCAGGATGCCACCCTCCCGGCTGTCGGGCATCATGGTGCCAGCACCCATCCAGGACCTGGAGGCCCTGCGCGCCCTCACTGCGCTCTTCAAGGAGCCGCGGAACCGGTAACCGCGCAGGGGCTGCTGCCTGGGAGGAAGAGGATCCGTGGCGGGGTTCTGGGCTGGGCGGCTGGCGAGGCGGGGCGGCGGGCGAGACGGGCTCGGCCCACGCGCGGGTTGCGGCTCTCTGGCGCGCGCCTAGGCCTGCTCGGGACGATGGTTTGCCCGGGCTCGGAGGGGGCAGGCGGTGGCAGCGCTGGTCCCCAGGCTGGCAGTGAGGAAGCTGTTGGTTTGGCTCCTCAGGCGGGGCCCTGAGGGCGGGCGGTGGCCTGGGGAGGCGTGTTCTGGCTTCTGCCACTGGGTTAAAGGGAGATGCCCAGGAGCCTGCAGATCCGGGCTGGCTTCTTGACGTCTCCACATTGCCTCCGACCTTTCTATTTCTCGCCTTGAAAATGGGAAATCGGGTGCATGTTTTCAGTGCTGCGATGAAATAAGACGTGGGAACAGAAGTACGCCAGGCTGTCAGGTCCTGTTGGGTTTTTGTAGGATTGCTTGTGCTGCGTTTTCCCTTTCTGTTTAATGGAGACGATGTTGAAGGTGCCTCCTTAGTGGAAACGTAGTGAAGATTTAATGAGAGTGTGCCTGTTACATCTTCAGGACACTAACGCACTAAACAAGCGTTAGTATTTTCTTTATAGCAATGGCCTCCCCTGTAGCAAGCATTGTGCTTAGTTATTGGACTGAGAGGTCACCGAACCCTTGCTTTCTCGTGGAGGGAGATATCATGAAATCCCAGTGTGTGGACAGAGAGCAGAGTGGAAAAGAGCACATAGGTTTGGGTAGGTTCAGTGCTTTCTAGAACTTTCCATCTTAAAAAGAAACAAAACAGAATCGCGCTAATCCCAGCACTCGGGAGGCAGAGGCATGCCAATCTCTGAGTTCGATCAGCCTGGTCTCTAGCGTGAGTTCCAGGACAGCCAGGGCTACATAGGGAAACCCTGTGTTGAAAAACTAAACGAATACATAAATACTGTGCTGAAAAACCAAAACCAAACCAAACCAAGCAACCGACCAACCAACAAGGTAGATAGATAACCGAATCAGGCACAGTGGCGCCTGTCTTCCCTCAGTCCCGGCATTCAAGAGAACCGAATCAGGCACAGTGGCACCTGTCTTCCCGCAGTCCCAGCATTCAAGAGGCAGAGACAGATGGATCTCTGAATTCAAGACCAGACTGGTCAACATTGTCAAGGCTCCTTATCTCAGAACAAACAAACCAACCAACTACAGCAACAACAACGAAGGATGCTGTTCTGAGCCCTTTCCCATCTGCCGTCATAGTAGAAGGATGCACATCTAAAAGGTGTTGAAGGCTGCTGGTACTGTTGCTTTGGGCTTGTGGGCAGGATGCTGATCAGTGTGATCTGGGAAATAATGTTGGCTGATCTGATGCTTGGGCCTGTCTATACCATCCAGGACCTCTGCCTTAATTATTAACGATATATTGAACACTATGAAACAGTCTTTGCAGGGGGCTAAACAAATGTGACGTAACTCCTTTCATCAAACATAATAGAGGATTGCTGTGTAAGCGTACTGTGGTACAGATCTACACGGTAAAGATGCTGCCTCCCAGAACCAGCAAAGACGGATAACTGGAGAGGGCCTGGGAAGATGGTTCAGTGGTTAAGAGCAGTTAGTACTTTCCCAGAGGACCAGAGTTTGATTCCTAGAACCTTTCTGGCCTCTACGGTTATCAGGCATGCACGCTGTATACATGGACATCCACCCGCACATGTAAAATTACTAGGGCTTTGAGGGCCAGCTAGAAAAGACAGTTTCTGTGGAAGGGTCATATACTGATTTTGTAGAGTTGCAGAGAAACAACACAGATCATATGTCTGGGCCAGAGGAGACAGCCTATCTTTGGTTTCTTTTATGTAACTTGTTGAGAAGATGAAGATTCATAGCTCTCTTGACTTGGTCTGTTCTGAGAGGAGTTATGGGAAACCACTGATGGCTTCCTTAACAGAAGTGGTTTGATAAAATCTGTGTGTGAGGAAAGTCTTTCTGATCGCCATTGGAAAGAGGACAGAGAAGCTAGAGCGATGAAGCAGGAAGGGTGTTTCAGCAGAAGTCCCTATGGAAAAGTACCCAGTGGAAGGGCATTGTGGGGAAGGGTAGGACAATGATGAGGAACTCGTAAGATTGCATGGGAAGGACTCAGGGACCAACTGGCTTGTTGTGGGGTGAAGAGGAGAGTGATTCTGGGGTTTGGTTGCAGTTCTTGTGGAGCAGTGACCCTGTTTCCAGTGGGTAGGTGCTCGGGTGGAGAATGCAGTTGTGCGGTGGTGCAGAGTTCTTGATTCTGGTTCTGCTTTGTCACCTAATTGTTTTTTTAAGATTTAATTATTTAAGTATTTGGGTATTTTGTCTACATGTATGCCTGTACACTAGAAGAGGGCTTCAGATCTCATTATAGATACTTGTGAGTGGAAGAACAGCCAGTGCTCTTAACTGCTGTGCCATCTCTGCAGCCCCTCATTTGAGAGAGAGAGAGAGAGAGAGAGAGAGAGAGAGAGAGAGAGAGAGAGAGAGAAGAGAGAGAGAGAGAGAGTATGTCTTTTTTTTGTCTCTCTGTCTGTATGTATGTGCATGTGCACAGGTGCCTATGGGTCTCCTGGAAGTGGAATTACTCAGGGAGTGTGAGCCATCTGATATTGGTGCTAGGAACTGAACTCCAGTCCCCTCTAAGAGCAGCAGGTGCTCTTAAGTATGTTTTTGTGTGTCTGAGTAAATCTAGTGTTTTTAGCCCAGACTTCAGGTGTTCCAGGAGGATCTTTCCAGTTCTTAAAACGTTTTTTCCCTCTTTAAATACCTGCTTAAAGATTTGCTTTTAACTTGCCTTCTAGTTTGCTAATTTTCTTTTCTTCATCAAACCTGCTGTCATTGTGTTTTGTGTTGCAATTTTGAATTAATATATTTGTTTTTATATTTCTGTACTTTGTTGAAATTGATGTTCTCATTTAATTCTTAAACATGTTGGCTATAAAGACTGGATATGATAACTTTTTATTGTTTTTATCTTTTGTGTGTGTGTTTGATCATTTTGTTCTTTTTATTGAACTCTATTTTGTGTGAAAAAATAAAAGCCTATTCTGGCTCTAGTTTCTTTATAAAATGTTTATAAATGTAAAAAAAAATCAACTTAAAGCACATTGTTTGCGAGGAGGGAACAACTATTTGTCTATTGATTGAAATAAAATGAACCTTGACCTACAGCTCAGACCAGTCCAGAAAGATATTTCAACATGGAATATAGATCTCAATATCTAAGTATCTAGAAGAGATTAGTTTCCTTGTGACCTAGGCAAACTTAAAATAAGTCAGCCTCTTTTAGTAGTGCAACATAACGGGGTTTATTATGTTTTCATAGGTAATATCATTGTCCTTTGTTATTCACACCCATCGTTACCCATAGCTGCCCCACCTCCCTCACTAAGCATCATTTCTTATCTAAGATATAATAACATCCTATTTAAGTGAAATACTTTATCCATTTAGACTTAAAATTAAACACTAGATCAAAAGACAAAATGAAGGCCAGGCAGTGGTGGCACACACCTTTAATCCCAGCACTTGGAGGCAGAGGCAGGTGGATCTCTGTGAGTTCAAGGCCAGCCTGGTCTACCAAGTGAGTTCCAGGACAGCTAATACTACACAAAGAAAGCCTGTAAGAAAACAAAATGACGAGGCATATACTAAAGTATTTGTAATACATACATATATACATACACACACATACCTAATACTAACAAAAGATGGTTTCAGAATGTATAAAGTATTTCTACAATTCACTAGAAAGATAGTCCATTTTAAAAATTGGGCAAAACCTCTTGTGCTTTAATATAGATGTCCAATAGCAGTCAACCTTATTCAGTATTCAGTGGCAGCTAGTGAAAAGCAGTGAATGTCACAGTGAGATACCATTTTACACCTTTTCAGTTGGCTGTTATCCAAAAAGATGGGAAAGAACAAACATCGGTGAAGATGTGTGGAAATCGATGCCCCCATTCTTTGGTGAATTTGGGTGTTGAACCTTGGTCCTTGCACTTTTGAGTTAAGTATTCTGCTGCTGAATTACATTCCCAGCTCGAAATCGAATCTTTATACATTGTTGGTGAGAATGTACAATGTTGTAGCCAACATAAAACCAATTTGATGGTTCCTAAAAAAGCTAAGTGTAGATTATCATCAAGAAATTAAAGGAACTACAAAAAGATAAATATTATATGATTCCATTTATGGACCATAGGGCAAGTTCATAGGGAAGTGAAATAGAGGCTATCAGGTTTTGGGCAGCAAGGAATAGAAAGTTACTACTTAATGATTAAGAATTTCAAGTTTGGATATTTCAGGTTTTTTTTTAAATTTTTTAATTTTTTTTTTATTGAGAAAAGGAAAAAAAAAGTTTCCGCCTCCTCCCAGCCTCCCATTTCCCTCCCCCTCCTCCCACCCTTCTCTCCTAACTCCCTCTCCTCTCCCCCTCCCTCTCCAGTCCAAAGAGCAGTCAGGGTTCCCTGCCCTGTGGAAAGTCCTAGGTCCTCCCCCCTCCGTCCATGTCTAGGAAGGTGAACATCCAAACTGGCTAGGCTCCCACCAAGCCAGAACGTGAAGTAGGATCAAAACCCCGTGCCATTGTCCTTGGCTTCTCATCAGCCCTCATTGTTCGCCATGATCAGAGAGTCCGGTTTTATCCCATGCTTTTTCAGTCACAGTCCAGCTGGCCTTGGTGAGCTCCCAATAGATCAGCCCCACTGTCTCAGTGGGTGGGTGCACCCCTCGTGGTCCTGACATCCTTGCTCATGTTCTCCCTCCTTCCACTCCTCATTGGGACCTTGGGAGCTCTTCATTTGACTCTTATAAAATTAACATCTTGTTGAAGAAGCTATGACTTCAGGGTGTGCAGAGCTGATGCTCTCTGTGTGTAGTAACTGCAGTCTTTGCCCTCTAGCCCCCTGCACGAGAGCACACAGTAGTTCTCTGGAGAGAAAATTGCTGAGCCCCTTTTACACTACCTACTGGAAGTTTTCTTTTTTGAAGGTACATTTTTGTTGATTGTGTGTGTGTGGAAACCATATGACCTGTATTTTCTCCTCCTACTATGCAAGTCTCAGGAATCGAGCTAAGATGGTCAGGCTTGGCTGTAAGCGCTACCACCCTCTGACCCATTTTGTCAGACTGATGTGTTCTTTTGGGCCTAGGACTTAGTTCAATACAGCCTAGGGTTAAGTGTAAGGATACAATCTGCCAGTGGGTCACTGGGAGTAGTGAGGGCAGCAATCAGTTCTTGTTGCTACTTTTCTCTGTGAACCTTTACCTTGAGTAACAACTTTTTTTCCATGTCTCCTTCTTTCTGTGCCCACTACACCCTCTGGGAAGGTTTTACATTTTCTTGTACCTGATCCCAGTGATCTTGACTTAAAACCTGGTATCTTGATGATTTAGATAGTAATAGTATTAGAGATCTATGTGTCTAGTTCCTGGGCAGCCAGCATCTTTGGCCAGGCCCTTTCTGTGAAGTGCTCTGTGCTTCCTACTGGACACGGCTTTCCACGTAGCCTGCATGTGGGCTACAGTGTTTGCAGGGCTTTTTACCCTCCTTGCAGAGAGTCCCGACCTGGCTCTGAACCACAGGCACCACAAAGTGCAGGGAACATTTAGCCCTGTCATCCAGTTGGGATTGGTCACAGGATTCTGCTTTGTGGATTTGTTGGCTTTTTGGTTTCAGACTTGTCTGTAATGGAGTGTTCCCATTGAGTTGCTGTGTGTGAAGGTATATATCTTATTTATAGTTAGGCTCTACATTTTTAATTTTTATAACTGAACATACTGAATTGCTTAGAAAGAGGGAGGTGTTAAAGTGTGAATTTTCCTATTTCTTCATTTCAAAATGGAATGTCCTTTTTTCTCTTTACATTTTTATTAGAGTGGGCATGTTTGAGTTCTTTCCACCTTGGAGGCCATGGGAATTGAACTCAGGTTTTCAGGTTTGTTACTTTATTTTCCAGGCTACCTTGCTAGCTCATTATAATAGAATTCTCTTTCTCTACCAGTCTGTCCCTACTGGATAGCACTCTTTTTGAGGGCAGGAATCATTATATTTGGAGCATCTCCTGGCAGGTTGTTTTGATACTCAGTGAACATTGAGAACATTGAAGATAAACCAGTTGATGCCACTGAGAAAAAAAATCACTTGTACTTAACAGTACTAGTCAATAACAAGTATTTTTAACCCCGAAAAGCTGTTCATGGTACCGTGTTATTTGTTCATGTGTTTAACTATCTATATTGTTGCTTTTCTCATTGCTGTGGCCAAATGCCTGACAAAAAACAACCTAAGATTTTGATTCACTGATTATAGTTCATCATTGCATGAAGGCATAATGGTAGGACCTGTTGTCTAAGAGTTTCGATTGCTGTGGAGAGACACCATGACCACTGCAACTCCTAAAAAGGAAAACATTTAACAGAGTGGCTTGTAGTTCAGAGGTTCAGTCCGTTATCATCATGATGAGAAACATGGCGGAGTGCAGGCAGACATGATGCTAGAGAAGGAATGGAGAATTCTACATTTGATCCGAAGGCAACAGGAAGTGAACCAACACTGAGCATAGCTTGAGCATAGGAAACCTCAAAGCCCATCCCCACAATGACACACTTCCTCCAACAAGGCTACACCTACTCCAACAAAGCCACACCTTCTAATAGTACCACTCCTATGAGTTTGTAGGGGCCAGTTGCATTCAAACAACCATACCTGTGAAGCACTGTTCGCACTGTAGTGAGGAATTGGGGTAAGGGGTGGGGGTAATGCTGGTGCTTTATGGACTTCTCTCTTTTTTTTTCTCCTGCCATTTGAACATCATGTCTTCCTCAGTGAACTCTCCAGAGATACTTTCATAGACATGCCTAGACGTGTGTCTCCTAGAATGATTCCAAATCCATTAAATTTGACAATGAAGATTAAGGAAATTTGCCAAGTTTTGTGGGGCAACTATAATTTATACAGTAAAATGAACTGTATTTGGCTTGCTTCCAATACTAACAGAAATAGCACAAGTGTTGTGACATTACATTTGTAAATGCCGTAAACCTTCTTTATTTCTGTGTACATACACACTTGTAATTTTCTTTCTTTTTGTTTTATTTTTTGAGACAGGGATTCTCTGTGTAGTTTTGGAGTCTGTCCTGGAACTTGGTCTGTAGACCAGGCTGGCCTCGAACTCAGAGAGATCTGCCTGCCTCTGCCTCTGCCTCCCAAGTGCTGGGATTAAAGGCGTGTACCACCATTGCCTGGCTTTCCTTCATAATTTATTTACCATTTCAATTTTCATTTTGTTATGGTTTGAGTATGAAATGACTGTCACTACTCATGTGTTAAGGACTTGATTGCTAGCTGATGGGTTTTTGGGAATTGATTGGATCCTGATTGCTTTGATAAATAGATTATTCGCTTGATGAATTTATCATATGATTGTATTGTTGAGAGGTAGTAAAAGGTAGGAGGTGGGGCCAAGTTGGGAGAAGTAGGTCACTGGGATATGACCCTAGAGCAGTGTTCCTCAACTTTCCTAATGCTGCAACCCTTTAATATATTGGTGCCTCATGTTATGGCTATGGTTAAAATTAAAAAAAATATTTTTTATTTGCTAGTCTTGTTGGGCAGTGGTGGCGCACGCCTTTAATCCCAGCACTCTGGAGGCAGAGGCAGGTGGATCTCTGTGAGTTCGAGGCCAGCCTGATCTGCAAGAGCTAGTTCCAGGGACAGGCTCCAAAGCTACAGAGAAATTCGCCTGCCTCTGCCTTCCGAGTGCTGGGATTAAAAGCGTGCACCACCACCACCTGGCTACTCTTATGAATTGTAAAGTAAATATTTTTGGAGGTAGAAGCTTGCCAAAGGGGTAGTGCCCCACAGATTGAGAACTGCTGCTATGTTATGCTTTGGTCCTCGCATGTGTTTCCTTTTCTTTGCTTCCAGTCTGCCATGAGATTCTTCTCTGCTGCATGCTTCTGCCAACAGGATGTTCCCCTTAAGCTTACAGGGCCAAGTGACCATGGGCTGAGTATACATACGCTCTGAAGTTGTGAGCCAAACTAAATCCTACCTCTTATAGGTTGTTTTTGTTAGGTATTTGGTTATAGTGGCACAGATATAATGATAATATTAGAAGTCTTTTCAATCTCTAGGCCTGTGTCCTGTAATTTTGCCTCTTTTCAAGACCATCACAGAGTATTAAAAGCACTTAATTACCTGCCATTCCCTCAGAGACAGGTTTCCTATTTAACTCTGTATTCCTAATTCTTATATTCACATCTAGCACATAATGGGCATTTGATAGTATTTTTATGATTTCCTTGAACCATTATATGTAAAATAAAAGCACAAAAGAGACTAGTTAGGAATATGTAGGAAACATCAGTTATGACAGATAACTGATTTCAAGAGATAAAGAATGACTTGTGATTCTGAGTTGCTTGCCTAAATATATTGACTAACTTTCATGAAGAAAGCAAATAATTAAACCTTTCAGAGGGTAGCATACCACAGGAGTAAAATAGAAATCTGTCTGTGTACACTCATACACTTGGATTTTCCCTAAACATTACTGAGCCTGTGGCCAGCAAGTCTTTGAGTGATCTAGAAGAACAAAAACAACACCTCCCCCACAACAAAAACGCAGACACGTCATCAGCTTAGATGCCATATGGCTTTTTGACTCAGCCATGATTCAGTTCAGTTGTTTGAGAGAACATCAAGTTCCTCCATAAAAGGAATTATGTGATGGCAGTCTCCTTTATTTTTACCTATGCTGTGAGCTGGAATACACATGGAGCTATTTGGTAAGGTGTCTGACTCAGCTTCAAATACAGAAGTGCTCAACGTGAGGCCACCTCTCATATGCAGTTTTCTCAACTGGATGAAGTAGTCAGGAAAGAATTTGAGTCAGCAAATCAAAACAAATAAGGGCATTTTAGTTCTTTCATCCTTCCGGTCTTTTGTAGTGGTCAGTGACTCAAGGGCTTGGTCAGGGATCTGTGAATGTGGATACTGAAGAGCAAAGGAACCCTGGGATTGTTATTCAGTTGAACCAGGTTCTAAGTTAGGCCATAAGACTAAATAAGCTGTAATTAATGTGTGAGCGGTATTTCTCTATTGTTGCCACCGAGAAGTTATTGTGTACAACACCTAGACTAATGACTAGCTTATGATAAGAACAATTTAAACGTTGGCTATTGTCTCTGTCCTGGTCACCATTATCATGATCATGATCACCACAGAGAATAGAAATTATATCAAAGGACATTAAAGAAGACTTACATGATGAAATATTAATATATTATTGAAACAGCAACAACAAAGAACATATTTTTCCCAGGTTGACCTGTGAACTTAGTGCCATTCAAAAATAACATTTCAGTAAACATTTTGTTAGAAGTGCTACTCAGCTTCTGAGGACAAGCCTTTCCCAGAGGTTTTCAACAATGGGAGGTGTTTTCTGTCTACTGCATTTTGTAGCTCAAGAAGGGCTAGGTACTCCCCTTGATTGTCGCCGGTGGTGTCAGACTTCTCTCCACCATTCTTGTTCTTATCAGTCTCTCCATCTGACTCTTGTTTTTTTTTTTGTGTGTATACATACATATGATATATACATACATATATATGTGTGTGTATATTATATGGTGTCTGTGTATGTACTTGTAGGTGTTATGTCCGTGGAGGCCAGAAGATGAGCTAGGGTTACATGCAGTTGTGAGCTGCCTATAGTGCTCCCTTCCTCTGTAAGACCAGCCAACACTGGTAACTATTGAGTTGTTTCTTCAGCCCTTTTGTTTGTTTTTTGACATGATCTTGGTTTTGTAGTCCTTGCTGTCCTTTAGCTCAGCCCTTTTGCCTTAGCTCCTAAATGCTGGGATTACAGACTTGCGCCACCTTGCCTGGGTCCCTTCAACCAACTTTTTGTCCATGCTATGACAGTATGCTTGTTGAATCAGTATTGCAATTTAAATATCTGTGGCCACCCCATTCTATTCTTGAAAAGTATAGTTTTAGCATACAGTAAACTGTGTATTGCTTTAATTGTCTTAAATCTTGCTCATTTCAGTGTTTGCATGGGCAATCCTTTCATTGCTCAACCGCATTCCCTTGACTGTCAGTGAATTCAACTCCCAAGTCTTCTCTCTTTCACATTGCCACGTGTTACACCTTATCTGGACCTTATTTTTAATCCAGCTCCTTTCTTCGTGATCAGTTTCAGTAGCCCCACTTCTGACTACTTGACTTGTCTTTTCTCTAGGACCCTACTCTAACCTGCCTATTGATTCTGTTTCCTATCTATCCCTCACTCTTTGTGCTTCATTGCCTTCCTAATTTCACATTTCTCTTTTTAGTTCTGTTTGGGTTCATTGATCTAAGCATTTCCTTACATCCATGGAATTAAATTCCACTTGTTTGTGTTGTTACCCAAATAACTGAATGAGGCTAGAGAAAAAAACAGTCATTTTAATAGTCTTTTTAAATTGATGATTGCCATGTATCAATGCTGATTGGCCTTCAGTTTTTGGTAAGTCATAATTGTATGCATTTTTGGGGTACACTGTGATGTGTTGGTATCCATGTAATGTGAAATGATTAAAGTTTAACATAAACATCAACTCTCAGATCTATCCTCTTTTTTTTTTTATAGACCATGCTGGCCTTGAATTTATAGAGATACACCTGCCTCTGCCTCCGGAGTGCTGAGATTAAGGGTGTGCGCCAAAACTGCCCAACCCTTTGAATACCATTCTAGGGGAGGGAGACTGGGGATCAAACCTAGAGCCGTGGGTATACTAAGCATGGGCTCTACTACTGAGATACATACCCAGTTCAAAGCAATTCATTTGTCTATTTAAAATGTCCTCCATATACAGTTAATGTGAATAAATATGAGGAAAGTAATGACAAAAAAAACCAACTAAAACCTATTCTTAAGTATAGCAATATAACTTGCATATTAAATAATTATAATAGAGTGATTTGATATAGTTTTAAACAAGAAAGAAAGAAAAAATTCAAGTTACAAACCCCCACCCCTTATAATAATTTTTTTTTAAATCACTTTTTCTGAATGGGTCAATTCAATAAATGTATTCAGTGACTGAGTGTGTCTCGTTCCTGCTACATTACTGGTCAGTGGAATTCTAAATAAAGCACAGCTTTCACAGTCACTGCCTCAGAGGACTAACACATGTCTTCTTTTGGAGTGCAAAGGTGGTTCTTGCTACTTCAGTACATAGAAAGCTGAAGTCACATTATCTACCACAATTGTGTTAGAGTTGAAACTTTATATCTTTGTTCATGATGTTTTATTTTGGAGATAGGTTCTCACTCTGTAGCCCTGATTGACTTGGAATCCATGATGCAAACCAGGCTGGCTTCAAACTTTGATAGATCTGTCTCCCTCTGTGTGTTAACACTACTGGCTAATGTACTCCAGCCTTCTTCATACCTATTATTACCCTTTTTAGATCTGCTGCTAAACTTTTAGACTTCCCCAATTTATACTGTTTGTATATCTACACATGTACATTTTAGGCTAGGATCTGTATATGAGAGAGAACATGTAGTTGTTCCTTTCTGAGTCACCTCATTTAATATTAAACTTATGAGGTCCATTAATTTTTTTTTGAAAATTTCAGGTTTTTTTTTTTTATAGTCAGGTGTTTTTTTTTCTAACACAGTAAGTAGAGAATGTTAGTTATATATATAGTTGCAAACCCACCATTTTTTTTTATCAGTTCAAGAATGAAGGGGGTGCCCTATTCTTGGAGATAATACAATGCTCATCAGTGTGTACAGTGGATGGAGAAAGCTTTTATTTCATCTCCCTATTCCAAAAATAATATATTGTCCTCAGTTAGATACTATACTGGGTCCTAGCCAAAAAGCCAAGAAACAGTGATTTTTAAAGTTTATTTTATTTACTGATGAATAATACTACAAATATGTACCATATTTTTCTTATCCTTTCCTTGGATGGGCTTTTATTATGAATAGAGCCACAGTAAACATGGATGTGTGTAGTAAGAGCTGCGATCTTCTTCCCACAGCCCAGCTCCTGGCCGCCTGGGTAGCTTATACCCCGAAATAACAACACACAAATTGTATTCTTTTAAACACTGCTTGGCCCATTATATCTAGCCTCTTCTCGGCTAACTCTCACACCTGGACTAGCCCATTTCTAATAATGTGTGTAGCACCCCAAGGTGCGCTTACCAGGAAGATTCTAGCCTATGTCCATCCTGGGTCAGAGCTTCATCGTGTCTGCCCGGGAGAGGGGAGCATGGCGTCTGAGCTCACTTCCTCTTCCTCCCAGCATTCTGTTCTGTTTACTCCACCCACCTAAAGTCTGGCCTATCAAATGGGCCAAGGCAGTTTCTTTATTAGCCAGTGACCTTCCTCCATCAGTTGTGCAAGTGTCATTGGTGGGGTATGGCATTTTTCAGATTCATTGAGCTCAGGAATGGTGTAACTGGGTCATATGGTAGTGCTGTCTTTTTGAGTAATGCCCAAACTTATTTTCGTATTGGCTATATTAATTTACACTCCCACAGCAGTGAATAATAGTTCTTTTTTCCCCATATCCACTCTCACGTTTGTCAGATTTCTTGATAATAGCCATTTTGACTGGAGTGAGTTATCTCAAAGTGCTTTTAATTTTCATTTTCCTGATGAAGAGGATGTTGAACCTCTTTAAGAATAGTTATTGGCTATTTGACTTTTTCTTTTGACAAGTGTCTGTTATTTTATTAGCCTGATTGTTGATTGGCAGTTTTGTTTTCTTGGGATTTAATTTTTGTAGTTCTTTGTAAATTCTGAATGTTATCGCCTTCTGATATTAGCTGATAAAAATGTTTTACCATTCTGTGGGCTCTTTGTTTGCTTTGCCAATAGCTTTATTTATTTTTGTTTGTTTATGTTATTGCTGTGTAGAAGCTTTTATTTATGGAATCACATTTGTAAATTCTTGGGACTAGTTACTGTGCTATTGGGGATTGTTGTTGTTCATTTGTTTGAGAACATTCTTGCTGAGCATTCATTCTATTTTCCTCTTGTAGTTTCACTGTTTTAGGTTTTTAAATAAGATACTTGATCCATTTCCAGTTGACTTTTGTATAGGGTAAAAGATAAGATCAATTTTTTTTTCTTCCACAGGTGGATATCCAGTTTTGTCAGTGCTGTTTGTTGAATAGCTAGTTTTTCCACTGTATGTTTTTGCCACCTTTGTGAAAATAAGGTGGCTATTGCTTTTTTTTTTTCTGTTTCTTTCCAGGTCCCCTGTTCTGTTACTATAGCTCTGTAGTATACTTTGAGGTTGGGAATTGTAATATCTCCAGCTGTCTTCTTTCCTTAGATTCTTTTGGGGCTATTTTGGACTTTTATAGTTCCATAAAGATTATTGGATTGTTTTCTCTGATGGGTATTACATTGAATAGATAGATTAATTTTGGTAGTATAGTAATTTTCTTCATGTTAATTCTACCCATGCAGGAACATGGAAGGTCTTTCCATGATCTGAGTACCTTTGGTTTTCTTTTTTAATGCTTTGAAGTTTTCATTGTGGAGGCCTTTCACTTTGGTTAGGTTTAACCAAACTAACCCTTGGGTTGTCTGTCTGTCTATCATCTATCTTTTATTACCTATCATGTACAAGGTCTTGGGTCCCAGCACGGGAAAAACAATCAAAATCTGATTTCTGCCTACTTGCTGGCCTTGCCATATCTTCTGTTTCTGTTCCTGTGATCAGTTCTTTCTTTCTTCCTTTTTCTCTTTCTATTATTTACTTATTTTAGGTTAATGTACCAAGTGGGTTTCATAGACATTTTCATGCATATATATCCTTGTGCTTTTGTTCTTTTTTTTTTTAAAGATTTCTTTATTTTATGTATATGAGTGTTTTATCTGCATGTATGCCTTTATGCCAGAAAAGGGCATCAGATACCATTATAGATGGTTGTGAGCCACCATGTAGTTGATGGGAATTGAACTCAGGACCTCTGGAAGAGCAGCCAGTGCTCTTAACCACTGAGCTATCTCTCTAGCTTCCGACGGCCTTTTTTTGAGAAAAGATTTTTCTGTGTAGCAGCTCTTGCTGTCCTGGAACTCTGTATGTCAGGCTGGCTTTCAGCTCACAGAGATCCGCCTGCCTCTGCTTCCCAAGTGCTGGGATTAAAGGTGTGTGCCACCATTGCCTGGCATCTTAGTAATGTTTTACATACATTCTTTTTATTCTTTTTGTTTATTTATTTCATGTATATGAGTGTTTTGCCTTTATATGTGAATGTGTACCATGTATGCCTGATGCCAGTGGAGGTCAGAAGAAGGTATCTGGTCTCCTGGAGCTTGAGTTATGGATGGTTGTGAGCCACCATGTAGATGCTGGGAATTGAACTCAGGCCCTCTGCAAGGGCAGCAGGTGTGCTCACTGCTGAGCCATGTCTCCAGACCCTTAAATACATTCTTTCTCTGCCTAAAACTGAAAAAATTTCCAAGGTTTGGTGGTTGTAGTCTCCTGTATGTTATAAATCTCCCTGAAACTGCTTTTTAGGTATGCCTATGGATTGCAGTTGTCACAGAAAGTACACACCCCACTTTTGGAGTAGACCATCCCTCTCCTTCGCCGCTTTCATACCAGCACTGTCCTGAGTTGTCTGGTACACAGACTCCTTTCCTGGTTCTTGTATCTGGTATAGAGCTGGCTTTCCGTCTCTGTGCTTCGTCCTTTCGTTTGTCATGATGCCCTTGAGCTGCATTTGCTCTGATGAGGAAGAACTGATTGTAATGAGGATGATAGGAAAGGGGAAACCATGGTTTTGTGGGGTCCGGAGAGGACTATGGTATGTTAGGAATCTTAGTAAGACAGGAGTTGCCAGACCTGACCCACACCTGTTTTATTATGGCCTATGAGTGAAGGGTTGTTTGTACATTTAAGTAGTTGCCATCTGAAAGTCATGGGAAATTTAAATTGTGATGTTACAAGGTCTTGCTGTGTAGGCCAGAATGGCCTTGGAGCTTGACATCCCTGTTTCTCAGCTTCCCAGATGGTGGATATTACAGCACAATAAGCCACACGCTTGGCTATAATGAAGTTTTCTTTTTTAAAGATTTGTTTATTGGCTGGAGAGATGGCTCAGTGGTTAAGAGCATTGCCTGCTCTTCCAAAGGTCCTGAGTTCAATTCCCGGCAACCACATGGTGGCTCACAGCCATCTGTAATGAGGTCTGGTGCCCTCTTCTGGCCTGCAGACATACACACAAGACCAGCCTGGTCTACAGAGCTAGTTCCAGGACAGGCTCCAAAGCCACAGAGAAACCCTATCTGAAAAACCAAAAAAAAAAAAAGACAGAGTATTATATACATAATAAATAAATATTAAAAACAAACAAACAAACAAAAAACTAAGAAGAGTGGGGGGAGGGGGAGGGAAATGGGAGGCTGGGAGAAGGCGGAAACTTTTTTCCTATTCTCAATAAAAAAAATAAAATAAATAAAATAAAAATAAAAAACAAATTAAAAAAAGATTTGTTTATCTTTTAATTAGGATTATGTTTGGGAGGATGTCTGTGTCCAAGAGTGCCAGTGCCTTCAGAGGCAGATTGGTGTTGGAGCCCCGATCTGAAGTTGCAGGTGGTTGTACGCAGCCTGATGAGGTGCTGGGAAGACCTCCCGTCCTCTGCGAGAGCGGGAATCATTTTTAACCAGTAAGCTGCCTCCAGCCCTGGCACAGTAGGGTTCTATTGAACTTAGCCGTGTTCATTTGTTTCAGTGGCATCTAAGGATCTTTCTCTGATAAAGGGCAGGGTTGATAAGTTGTTCTGGCCGTCAGAGCCTGAAACATTTGCTGAGATGCTCTTTACACACAACTTCGGTGACCCAGCAGAATGGATTGTTAGGGCTGCCAGGGACCACCTGGT
The DNA here is from genome assembly GCF_014885135.2 of Alexandromys fortis. Lineage (NCBI taxonomy): Eukaryota > Metazoa > Chordata > Mammalia > Rodentia > Cricetidae > Alexandromys > Alexandromys fortis. The sequence continues at coordinate 12,722,177 of NW_026067901.1, read as the reverse complement.
CCTGGATGGGAGAGGAGAGTGTAGAATGCACAAAGAAGAGGCTTGGTTTTGGGAAAGGTGGAGTCCAGAATTTTGCTCTAGGCTCTTTGTGGCAGTTGATATATATAATTTCTGCTTTTGATCAGCTAGACCAAATCAATAGGCAAAGTTTATGGTTTTATGTAACAACCAGCAATTAGAAAAAAAATCTATGAGCTTTCAATTATTTTTCTTAGCAACAGTGGTTAAAATACTCTAAATACATGAGCCAGTTATTTTTAATGCAGTGGTAGGTATTAGAATAATTCTTAAACAAGTGCAATAGTCTTAGTTGCAGTTACAATGTCTAGCAGTTAGTTTCCTTTTCAGTAGGAGGTCCACTGATAAATTAACTGTAAAATGTGTGTACATATGGTATATTAGGCTTGTCTAACCTGTGACATATAATCACAGGTAGTTTTCTTTAATTTTACTCAAACAGGACTTGCCAAGACCAACAAATGTGTTGAAACTTGAAGGAAATGAAATTCTACCTTTTGTGTAACTCAAAGGAATTTTTTGTCCTCTAATACAGCATTTCATTTCTACATTGTCTTCAGGGTATGCATTCCTATCTAATAGGAACGTCTAACGGCTGAAGTTTAATTGTCTCCATAAGCACTCTGCCTTCTGCGAATGAAGTAGCTAAGCTTCTTAAAGCCTTTGTGAATATTTTTGTTAGTTTGGTTAAAGTAGAACTGACAGCGATTATTATTAATACTGTTTGTAATGTAGGGACGACTGACTGATCTTTACCAGCTATTTCATTGTCGTTAATCATTACATATTTAGATGCATTACATTGTCCTGACTGTGAACACAGACTGTGCAGAACTGTAATGCCAAGTAGTTTTCTTTGAAGGCTGTGGAGAAGGGAGAGTAGTGGGAGAGGTGAATGCTTTTACTGTTGTTGAGAAGAACATCTTTGTCCTCATCTAATAGGTAGTATTCATGTTTGCATTATTTCAGGTAGGATTAATTGAATCCATAGCTATTTGCCATAAGACTCTGCAGGAATTTTTTGTCTCAGCTTTTGTAGAGGGAAACAAACATTTAAGGCATATTCTCCATCTTTGTGAAGTTTAAAATACAGTCGGTTTGAGCTATAGACTCTCCTTAAAATTAATCTGTTGTAGTAACAAATGGGGAAGGAGAAATGAAATATGCTAAATAGGAATCACAAGACATCTGCCTACATTAGAGCCACGTCTTGCAAGGTGACTGCTTTTCTAGTCTCTGTATCTAGAATAGTGGGAAGAAAAAGAATTAAGTTAATGTTTCTTAGGTACTGCCTCCATGTGTACCGACTTCCCTGGATAACATGGTGCAGGCCTGGACCACTTTCCTTGTGCCAGATGTCCTTGTTGTTTAAGGTAGAAATTTGAAAATCTGTTAGTGGTGCAGTGGACTAGGGATACAAGAGCCAGCTTGTCTCTAGTTTGCAGGAGTACAGAGTTCAGGGCGTACAGATGGGAGTGGTGGATGAGTTTCACCAGGGATATGGTCTTCAAGAGATTTCTGAAAAAGGAGATGTTTAGGCGGAGGGTGTAGCTCAGTGGTAGAATAGTTTCCTTAGAATAAGAACCACAGACCAAGTTCTTGAGGGCAAAGAACTGGGTGGGGACAGTGTGACAAGTGTATGTTGGTGGAAGGGCACAGAACGTTGGGAGTGCATGGCGCTTTCAGGAACCCATGGGTCTAGAACCTGGGGACAGCAAATAATAATGATCACTTTCCCGAATTATTTTTTTTTTCGTTCTACAAACACAAGTTATTTTGTATCTGACATTTGTTCCATGTGAGCTTACTGTGAAGGAGCTATTTATGGTCATTTGGGTTTCAGGAATCTTTGGAAGGATCTTCAGTTCCATTTTATTTGTTGCTATTAAAGTATAATAAGGACCCAGTGCATCCATGACAAATGGATTTGTAAAACTGGGAATTATATTTGTAGGTTAGTTAATGAACTTAACTGTTCTATACATTATAGAACATCATTATTCTTGAGAACAACTATCTTCTTCAGTCTGTCACCCTAGTTTATTCCAAAACGTGTGCTGCTTCAGTTGTCAGTTTTTAGTAAAGCAGGTGGTAAGAGGTCGAGGGATGCCTGGTCTTCTAGGAAGACTGTTCCTTGTGGACAGTGGCATCTGTGAAGGACCAGCTGAAAGAATTAAGACTGGCTCCATCATCACAGGTGTGAGTCACACCTCTTAGCCACCTGAGGAGAACAGAGAAATGACTGTAGATTATTCCAGTTGTAGAACTGTTTTCTTACTATTTTTGCGCTACTAAAGTTTGAACCTAGAATTTTCAGTCAAATATGGTGCAGCAGCCCTTTATTTTTATTTGTAAGACCAAATAATAAATGTTGAAACTCTGCATCAGAACACATACAGGTAATTAGATTTAACTTTGTCGTGGAAATTTGTGATACTCTTGTCATCCTCCAATGCTTCACCCTCTTGAGTATTTTCTCCAGCATATTCTTAATCCTTAATGCTATCACGGGAGTGCTAGTAAATGTTCATTTTTAAAATTTTCCTGCCGGTATCATCAGCAAAAATGTGTTACATAAATGATTGCTTGTTATAGTTGTCGAGGCAGGTGAATTTCACTTTTTTGTTTGGTCACTAAGTTGCTAAAACACTGGGTGCAAGTTTTATGACCTGTCCGTGGAGCTAGTGCTGACTGGAGGGACGAGGGTGCAGGCAGATGATTGTGTGTGTTTCTCAGTTTCTAATTAGTTAATCAGTACCCTGCCTCTTTCCTAAAACAAGTTTCAGGTACCTTAAAATTAAATAAATTTTAAAAAAGATAAGGGAAGAGGGTAGAGTTGTAGGTCATTGGCAGTTGCTTAGCCTGTGGGAGGCTCTGAGTTTTGCCTCCTGTTTATGTCTTAGAAGAGATAAGTGAGGAAATTGGGGAGAAGAGAAAAGCAGATAAAGTGGAATTCAGACTGTTGTGAAACACGAGCTGTATACTTACTTGCCTCTGGATTTATCAAAGATACAGCCATAGGAAAACATAGAATTTCTGTGTCTATAAGACTGAAAGATACCACATAATACATAAGAAGCCATGGCTGTGTCCCCTGGTCCTGGAAAGGAAGGGACATTTATGGAATGTCTTTGATGATGTCCAGGCAGCACAAGGTTGTTATTAGTTTGGAGTTTCTGTGGTCTGGCTTAATCCTGTCATTCTACATTGAGGACAGAAGAGAGTTCTCAGAGATGGTCAGGACTGTCCCTAAGAGTTTCTTAAATATCTGACATATCTAACTGCTAACGTGGCAGGTTTTCTTCAGTCTGTTTGTTTATGTATCGAGACAGAGTTTTTCTGTGTAGCCCTGGCTGTCTTGGAACTTGCTCTGTAAACCAGGCTGACGTTGAACTCAGAGACCTACCTGCCTCTGCCTCCCAAATTCTGGAATTAAAGGCGTGTGTCACCCAGTTTTTCTTCTGTCTTTAAAAGCAGATTACTGTTTCTTTAGGGGATTTATGAAATGAGGAAATTGACTTTCATTTAGGTACCAGATTACACCAAAAAAATTTTTTTTTCCATCTTAAGAGCCCTGGAATGATAGTAGGCTATACTTCTGCATGAGAATGCAGCTGTAGGTCATCTTTCTGCTGGACACTCATCCTCATGGGAGCTGGCACACTACAAACTTCTGTTCCTCTCTCCTACCCTCTCACGTATAAAGTTTGGTGTGGTTGTTGCTGGCTTCATGGGATCTAAAGAGAAGAGTGACAGTGTTCTCTTGTCCTCTCCATAGTCCTTCTAGAATATTGTTTCCCATAACCCAGTGCAAGGCCCATAGTGGGTAGTGGCAGATCCATAAGCAAGAGACTTCATCTGTACTGGATTTGGATTGTCCTGGGGAATGCAAGTACTGGAACCAAAGAACTTTAATTGGAATTGTGGCTCTGGCATTCATTGGCCAGGTGATGTGGGCAAGCAACTCCTTCTCTTACATTGCCCATAGAATGGAGAGGACAGGGTTAAGACATTTCAGTGGTGGAGCGAGAGAACACATGTAAGGACGAACAGCAGTGCCCCACATGCCGTGGCTACACAGTCTGCACTGCAGCTCATAACTTCTGTTTCATAATGAAGGAGCTGGAATAGGCAAACCTAGATTCCCCTGCCTCTGGAGTAGGTAAAGCAGTGTTGGGGATGGGACTTTTGGAAATCAGTCAGTATATCCCATGCACCCCCAATCCCGGTTATAACAACTCTATCTTTTTCCAGGGAAACAGCACCCAGAACGATCTTCCAGAGAGTCCTGGATATCTTAAAGAAATCAACTCATGCTGTTGAGCTGGCCTGCAGGGATTCTTCCCAAGTGGAGCACCTGGCTTCCAGTCTTCAGCTAATCACTGAATGCTTCAGATGTCTTCGGAATGCGTGTATAGAGTGTTCTGTGAACCAGAACTCTATCAGGTAGTGACACTCTTCCCCCTGAGTATTTTTTATATGTTGGCTAACGTTTTGGCTTTATAGTATTACCTGTTGTTTTCACAAAACTGACTTTTACCTCTACAGGAAAACATCCTTTATTTCTTGTATTCTCTTGTTTAACAAGAGGGATTATTCAGCTTTCCTGTTCGTAATTTGTAACTTAAAATATTTGATACTTCATATGACAGTGATTTGAGTTTGGCATTGGTTCCATATCTCTTGGTTTGGCTTGCCCAAGTTCACATGTAGTTTTTGGCCTTCTTTTAACTGTAAATGTTTCAGTTAGCCTGTATTTATGTTGAGCAGGAATATTTCATAAGTTCCTGAGATTATCTGTTTTAAGACTCCAAGCTTGGAGCCCTTTCCGTCTGTCTTAGGCTGTGTCTGTTTTTGAGAAGTGTTAAGTACTGATCAGAGGATGCTCTCTGTTGCTCTTTATGTTGTACAGCTTTTACACCTAGAACTCAGCTTCTTTCCCTTGCTTTTTCTTTTCTTTTCTTTTCTTTCTTTTTTTTTTTTTGGATAGGGTTTCTCTGAGACAGGGTTTGTCTGTCTTGAACTTGCTCTATACCAGGCTGGTGTCCAACTCAGAGATCCACGTGCTTCTGCCTTCCAAGTGCTGGGATTAAAGGTGTGCACTGCTGTGCCTGGCTTTCCCTCTTACTTTTATAGAATCAACTACTATTAATTTTTTTAGGAATATTTTACTTGAAATGAAGTTGGAAGTCACAAGCAGGATGTTCACCTTTCTTTCCTGGATTTTCATCTAGACAGGGCCTCGAGGCCTCTCCATCACTGTTGTGATGGGTTAAGTTGAGCTGGTCCAGAAGACATTTGATTTCCTTGGCTGCTTAGACAGTCTTATACCTGAGGCTTTGATATGATTAATGAGATTTTTAAGATGAAAGGAAAAGAGGAAAAGGTGGTGTTGTTTTAACGTCAATGCTAAAACAAACCTGCCATCTCTTTATAGAAAATGGATAGAAATGGCAATAATCCTGCTAATAATAGTTAATACTTTGATTTTTTAAATAATTAAATTTTAAAACATTTTTAACGATTTGTTTTTTTATTTTTGTGTCTGTGTATCTGCCACATATGTATTATGGGTGCTCATCAAGTCCAGATGGGGGAGTGGGATCCTTTGGAGCTGAACTTGGATCTTATAGAAGAGCCACAAGTGCTCTTAACTGCTGATCCATCTCTCCAGCCCAATACCAGTATTTTAAAACATAATGTTATGTTCTGGAAACATTGGCCAGAATGCCAGTTTCTTTTGTACTTTCCCAGGTGGGGGAGGGCAGGGACTTGAAGCTGAGGGTTCCACGGTAGGGTTCCCTCAGTTTTAGTAATTCACAGAACTCAAGAAAGGTTTCTGGTCATTATAAAAGGTATGTACTAGGAACATCCAGGTAGAAGAATATGCACAGGACAAGGTATAGGGTGGGGGGGTGATGTTTCCGTGTCCTCCCTGGTATGCCTGGTATCCTTCTGGCAGTTTGATGGACTCATCAACCTTCAGGCGGCCCCAGACTCCAATGTTATTTTTTTTTAATGGAGTTTTCATTATATAGACATGGTTAATTTAAATCATTGCTTTTGGGTATTGAATTCAGTTTTCATCTTGCTTGCCTCTCTGAGACTGAAAGTTGGGTCTTTTGGCAGCAAGGACACCATTCTGAAGCTGTGTCTGAGTTGCTTTTAGAGCATAAACTCAGATGTGATCAGATGGTGTTCCTATCATTCAGGGAAGTATAAGGGTTTTAGGAACACCACACCAGGTGCTCAGGACAAAGACCAACCACAGATTGCATCATTACTGTGTCTCTTGCCAATATAAGGCCACTTAAAAACAAATAAACTGATAAGGAGTTTAGGTTCTTTTGCTATCCTAGTTCACCCATTGATCTTAAACATTCACATTATTCATGTTCAAAATACGTTTTTGTGCTATCCTAAGGTCTCCCACATTCTAAACCCATTATAGCGTCAGCTTATGTTCAGAATGCCTTCTAGGCCTCATTAGCTACAAGTCCCACATCTAATCCTCTGGATTATCTAAGTTACATATGAAACTGTATAGTGATCCATCTTGGGACAAAGTTCCTCTTTATCTGGGACCCGTAACACTAGAAAATAAGTATCTTTTCTCAAATACAGTAGGCAGAAGATCACAGTACACTGGCAGTTTGAGGCATTTCTTTTTTCTTTCCTTTCCTCACAGCTGTAGGATGTTGTCCAAGGACTCTTGGCACTACATAGCAGAGATCCCCATTCCTGTAGTCTCTAATAACATGTTCTCATTTCCTTCCAAACGTTGCCAGCTGTGCCTTCATGTGTGTGTTTCTACCAGAAGTCTGTCTAAGGCACTGTGATTTTTGTCCATGTGTCTTAGGGTTCTTTTAGCTTTTGCCCGCTGACCAGAGTCTCTCCCCTTTTCAGGGATTTGTACAGCAGCCCCCCACCAATGCTTTGTCAGAGATCTGTGTCACTTTGCTTTTGTTACAGTGACATACTACCAAAATCTTAAATACAATACATTTATTATCTTATGAATTGGGAGTTTGACAGTCCATAAGGGGTTGGCATAGATAGTACTTCTTTCTAGAGGCTTCTGTGACAGAATCAGTTTCTTTGCCTTGTCAGCTTTCAGTTCTACCATTTTTCTTGGCATATGGCCTCCTTTCTCTTAGTTCCAACTTTCTTGTGTTCTTTTTGTAATGAGCCTAGTGATATATTGGATCTCCATTTAACTCAGGACAATCCTTCCATCTCAAGATTACTGATTTGGTCTTGTCTGAAAAGTTCTCTTTACCAGATACGGTAATAATTAGATACGCACATCTCTGGAAGCTGTTATTCTGCCTGCTCTAGGAACTGTTGATCAATAGTCTCAGCATATACATTAAATTAGCATTTGAAATTCAGTATTAGAGAAAAGCATGTATTTAATTTAATTTTGTCTTAAAATTTAATACAGGAACCTGGATACAATTGGTGTTGCTGTTGATTTGGTTCTTCTGTTTCGTGAACTTCGAGTGGAACAAGACTCTTTGCTAACAGGTAATGTGCAGTATACTTAGTGGATTATTATCTTGAAAAATGTTTAAAGCTAATGCTCTGAGTGTTTAGTCATTCACTGAAGCATGTTCTGTATTTCATGGAATGTTAAAGAATTACTGTGGAGGAAAGTTACTATGACTTCCTTTCTGTCCTGTTGTAGGCTGACTTGTCTCTTCCCAACTTCTTACGCTGAAGCTTCTCTTAGTCTGCTTGTGCTGCTGCAGCAAAATACTTTAGCTTAGTTAATTAATAAAGACAGGTATTTATCAACCTAGAAGGCTGGGAGGCTCAGGATCAGGGTTTCAGCATATTTATTATGTGGTAGGGGCTTGCTCTCTGACTCAATGAAGGTGCCTTCTTGCTGTGTCCTTACATAGTAGAGCGGCAGAAGGAACTCTTGTAAGGGGCACTAACTGTGAGATCTAGTTACCCCTCACAGTCCCCATTGCTTACTACCAACACTTTGGAGATTTGACAATCAGCATATGAATTTTAGAAGGACACAAACATTCAGACCATAGCAAAATCCTAACCTCCAGTGGCCAGAATATGACTTTATTTGAAGACAAGATTTTACAGGAGGTTATTAAGGTACAGTGAAGAAATTTGGTGTCTTCTTGAGAAAAGGATAGTAGAACACATAGGTGAACACTATATGAAGACACAGGAAGAAGATAGCAGACTATTGTCAAGAAGAGAGGTGTCAGGAGAAATTAGCACTGGTGGCATCTTAATCATGGACTTGTAGTCTCCAGAATGGTAGAAGGTAATTGTTTGAAGCTGTCTAGTTTGTGGTTCTTTGCAGTAGTAACCTGGGGTGTCTGATGCCTTGCCTTATATTACTTAGAAATGTGACAGACACTGCTTTTGGTTTGAATATGAATGCCCTTCACAGACTCCTGTGTTTGAACATTTGGTCCTTAGCTAGTGGCACTGTGTTGTGAGGTTGGACATGGAGTCTAACTGGCTGATATAGCCCCATATGGGGCAGGGCTTACAGCTTACAGTCTATCTCTAGTTCTCCCTGAGATCTCTTCATCCTGATTGATCAGGCCATGTATCCTGTTACGATTTCCACTACTCTAGCCACGCTGCTCCAATTATCACTGTTATTTCTCCTCCACAATGGACTGTGTCATCTTAAACCCTGAGCCAAAATAAATCCTTCCTCCCATAAGTTACTTTTTTCAGGTATTTTATTGCAGTGAAGATAAAAGTAACTAATATGGGTGTGATTCCAGCAGTGACCAGAGCAGACACCTCTGCCCCCAGGAACTCACATTCCAGTGAGGAGATCTGGATATGTTAAGTCTGTTAAGTCAGATTGCAGTCTAGTATCACTCACCTCTATGATTCCTTTTGTTGCTTACGAGAAGAGAGTCCCACCTCTAGTTCTTATTTATCCACTGGGAATAGTGTGTCAGGTAGCATTCATGTAAACATGCCTTATGTAAAACGGGAGCTAAGAGACTAGTCAGTCCATTATCTAGTGCGACAGAAAGGGAAGGTAGCTCTTCTTAACAGCTCTTGATGTGGGATTAAGAACAGTGCTCAGCTTCTTAGCTTGAAAGGCTGGAAGGCTCTTAGACTATTTTGAAGACATGGAATTTTCTGTATTAGTAGGGTTATTGCTTCTCCTTTGTACGAAGATTATTATCTTACCACATCATTAAGTTTAAAATAGAGTTTTTATATATGATCTTCTTCTCTAAGGAAATGAGATATTATGAGTAAATGTAAATTATTTGATGTAATCTTAATGTAAGTATCCATGCTTATTAGATATACTAGGTTATGGGTTAAAGTAATTGTTGTAATAGACAACACCCTTACCATATGTAATATAAATACTTCCCTTTAGGTGGAAGTTTAACCATTTAAAATAGATTTGATTTACAATTATTTCTTAACTCCTGTTTTTATATCATACAAGGCATTTATTTCATTTCAGATTCATTTTACTACAATTTTGGGGTCTTAATATTTGATTTAGTATGCGTCTTTTAAATCTTAAGTCAGTTACCTGGTGTGACAGAAAGTGATGGTTCCTTAAAGTTAGCTACATTGTCTAAGAGTTTATAGATGACATCTCGGCTGTAAACTTTTCTGAATGGCAGTATGTTAAGAGGTTGATAGGACATAGAATTTATTTGTTAATTATTTTAAAGATGTTTAATATTAAAGTTTTTTTTTTTGTAGCTCTGCTTTATGATGAGGCCTTGGTACTCAGAGTTGGAGGATTTAAAAACAATGATAAAGTAACAGGCTTCATTGTGTTGCGTGGAGAAATCAGTGTGAGGTCTGTAATCAACCACTGTTCAGATGCAGACCATTTTGTAATTGCTGGAAAACAGTGATAGCTGTCTATGGAAAACATATCAGCTGTCTGTCGGCTGATTTCTTCTAGTGGTGTATTTGTGCGGCAAGTGCTATGACTCGGAGCTATTAGAGGGGAGCTGGCCCCTCCCCTTAAACCTTGGGTACTAGCCCCACCCACCCTCATAGAAGATTTCTCCTGAAATTATGCCATCTGTTCTCAGCATCACATGTGCTCCTCTGCCCTCCCGCATCCTTATCGTCATGTTGTACGTTCTCTTGCTTTCCACCATCAAGCTTCTGTCCTTGATTCTGCATTCCCCTCTTTCTTTTTTGTGCCATCCCAGATCTCCTGTGCAAGACTTATTTTATTTTTGTGCAAAATATGATTAATGATTGTTTCATCCTTTCTTCATTGAGTTGGATAACCTACGAAAAATAGAAAGGGGAAGATTCTAAAAATGCTTTTATAGCATAGCTATGTGGTGAAGGAATACATTGATTGATGTTAGAGAACAGATCCCTGTGGGTTTATTTATTTATTTATTTTTTAATTTTGGTGGTGCTGAGAATTGAACTTTGGGCTCCAGTATGGTAGGAAAGCCTCTACCACTGAGCTATATTGCTAGCCTTAGTCTTGTCTTTTAAAGGACACATTAAGAGTTGTTTATAATTTAGATAGCTTCAGTACTATCAGTTTAACTAATTGATTTTTCCCCCCAGTAGTACTGGGGTAAACTTAGTGCCTTGGGCATGCTAGGCAATCATTTTATCATTTAGTTTTGTCTCCCAAGTCATTGACTTAACATAAAACTATCTGTTTTAAAGTTAACGGTTGAGTGGCATTTAGAACAGTCTAATATTGTGCAACCAATACCTGTACAAAATTAAAAATGTTTTCTTATGCTCAAAGGTATAAGGAAAGCAATTTCTCTCTCTTTCCTTCTCCCTGCCTCTGGTGTCCACAATTTTATGTTCTGTCTCTGTAAATTAATTTATTCTGGATATTTCATATAAATGGAATTGTAGAGCTACATGGCCCTTGGTCTGATTTCTCTTATTTTTGAGGTTCAGTCACATTCTAGCATGCATCTGAATTTTGTTCTTTTGGATTGAATAATACTGTATTGTTTTCCATTCATCAGTTGATAAACACAGGCTGTTCTCACCTTTTGGCAATCATGAATAACACTTTGAATGTGTACATGTATTTGTTTGAGTGCCTGTGTTCAGTTCTTTGGAGTATGTGCCTAGGATTAGAATTGTTGGGCCTGAGTATTACCATGTTAAGGATTCATTCTGTCTCTGTTTTTGTCTGCCTTTCTACTTTCTTCTTCCTGTCTCTGTCTGTCTGCCTGTCTCTGTCCATATTATGTGTGTGTGTCTACAGAGGTCACAGGAGGACTTTGGATCCCCTGGAGCTAGAATTACAGGTGATTCTAAGTTGTCTGACATGGATGCTGGGAACTGAATCTTGTCAATCCTCTGCTAGAGCAGCATGTATTCTTAACTCCTGAGCCCTCTTTTCAGCTCCTGTTTTGGGGAGCCACTAAACTGTTTGTCAATACAGTGGAGCCATTTACATTTAATCACCAGTGTGTGTTCTAATTTCTTCATATCCTTGCTGACACTTTCAATTTTTTGGTTTAAGTCATCCTTGTGGGTAGAAAGTAATGTGTGGTTTTTATTTGCATTTACCAAAGACTAATGATGATGAATATTTTTTCATGTATGTATTGGGCGTTTATAAAGTTTTGGAGAAATGTCTGAATCCTTTGCACAGTTTCTTTTTCTTGATTGTGGTTGTGTTTTATTGCTGAATTGTAGAAGTTACTTGTATAATATATTGTAGACATGAGGGATTATGCTAAGTCTGCAGATTAGTTTGGGAAGAGTTGCCATGTTGACAACATTGGGTCTTCTAGTCCATGAAATGAAAACAGTTGTGTTTTTTTTGTTTGTTTGTTTGTTTGTTTTTTTTTACTTCAGTTTCTTTTTTAAGTAGCTGACCAGTATTCTGTGGCAGAATTGGAAGAGAGACAAGGAGGAAGAGGAAAGTTTGTGATATTTCTCACCACCTCTAGGAAAGGAAAGCCCCTGGTTTTTATTTGGAATTCAACAGTGACATTTGCATTTAATAAGAAGCTCAGAAGTTATTTTCATAGTGCTGCAGTTCAAACCCAATGAAATAGCATTATAAAAAAAGTGTTCTGATTTCACTATCTGTTAATTCTTTCTCTGAGAACCTTATTTTAGGGAGATTGTTGTCAGGGTAACTGTGCCAGTTTTTTGTTACTGCTTCTGAGGTAAGAACTGTAATTATATTGTCAAAATAATATTTAGAGTATTATTTTCAGGCAATAATTGCAGTGGTCTGACAAATATATTATGGTCATCAAATTTTATGTAAACACAAGTATGAGTTATTTTAATTGAGCTATTGATGTTGTTTTTGGCATATATTCTTTCCTAATCTGTAAAAATAATGCTGGCATTTTTTAGGGGCTTTGCACTATTCTTAGTGTTTACATAAAGATCAGTTGATAAGCTGTTTGGTAAAGTAAACTGTTATTTTACTTGCCTGCAGTCTTCTTGCTTGAGCCTAGGCATCTGTAAGTCTTTTCTTTCCCAGAATGGTGTTTTGAATTTTCAGAGTTTTTTTGCTGCCTGCCTTTCTTTCTCTCTCTCTCTCTCTCTCTCTCTCTCTCTCTCTCTCTCTCTCTCTCTCTCTTTCTTTCTTTCTTTCTTTCGAGGAGCTCCTGTTCTGCTTGACTGTCAGGTCAGAGTATCCCTTTCCCTCTTTTTGCATGTTAAATTTGAGTATTACAATCTGAAATATTTAGTAAAACTATTAGTATCTTTTAAAATTATTGCTTATCTGGAAAAAAGGTTGATACTTTTATATTATAAGCATACAATAAGCATTTATAATAGAATTTTTTTTAAAAAATATTTATTCTGTCTGTGTGTATGTCTGCAGGCCAGAATAGGACACCAGACCTCATTACAGATGGTTGTGAGCCACCATGTGGTTGCCGGGAATTGAACTCAGGACCTTTGGAAGAGCAGCCAGTGCTCTTAACCACTGTGCCATCTCTCCAGCCCCCTATAATAGAACTTTTAAAAACTCAGAAAAGTAGATAGAAGAAAATATAATTCTATGAGCAGGCTGTGAGAAGCCCTTGAGTTTTAGTTTTGGAGTTCTTGGTGCATTATTTTCTTTGAGTACTTTTAAGAATTGAGTGTTTGAACCTTGGCCACAGTTTTGTAGGAAGCTGCCAGGCTCCTGGGTTCTTCCAGCCCAGCCTCTTGCCTGTGCTCCTTTAGTTCCTGGGGCGTACCTATAGCTCGACCCATGTGCTGCCTCAGTGTTGCTTCTCTTTTAATCCTATATTAAATTTTCTTGTTTAAAATCACTGACTTACTCTCTGCTTACCATGACTGGTTTAGAGGTTACTGTTCTCTGAGCCTCCTACTTGATGCCACTTTTCCCTCTGGTCTCTCTTCCCTCCCTTTGTCCCCTCCACCCACTCTGCTAGTAAGGGTGCTAGAGGAGACAGCAACCACTGTGTAATTTGAATAGGATTTTTTTGTGTATTTGCATATGAGCTGGGCTTTTGCTGTTCAACCCACATTGATGTTGAACTCATTATTCTCCTGTTTCCACTTCTTATATGCTGGGATTTTAGGCCTATACACCATACCCAGTTGTGTAGTAAGTAAGATTTAATGTAAAGAGTTGCTGTCATAAATTAATGGCATTGACTGGTAAGAAATAGTGAGAATCAGGAGTTCAGAATTGTGGATAATCCCAGGGCTCAGGCGGGGCCTCCCTGACCTCGTCTCCAGTCTGAGACCCTTGGGGTGGTTGTATTCCTGGCTCCTTGGCTCATTGCAGAGCAGGTACTGAGAGGTAGTGCTGTTGAGCATGGTGGAAGTCCACCCTTGGGAAGTGTTAGTAGACATATTAGTATCTCTTAAAATTGTGACTTACCTGAACAAAGGTAGGTATTTTATATTATAAACACTCAATAAGCATTTATTATAGACTAATTTTTAAAAACTCGGGAAAGTAGACCGGAAATAATGTAATTCTGTGAACAGGCTGTGAGAAACGTTTGAGTTTTAAATTTTTTCTTTTTTAAGTATTTTTATCTGTTGGTATAAACAGGAATTTGGTGTTCAGTTTCTTTGTTATGTTAACTAATTCAGATTTTGGGTTCTGGCTATTAGCACTGCTGATGCCATGCTTTGTGGGAACTGGGCCTGGAGAAACTGCTCCCTAGAACAGAGCATAGGAGGAGGTCCCTAGGAGGAGGAAATCGTGGTGACAGTGCTGTTAGCAGAAATGTCCGAGGGTCTGACACCTTTATTTTCATAGAACATAAAGTTTTATTTGGAGCTGGGAGGCAAAATCAAGAACTGGGGGTATCTACTTAAGTCTGTTTTGACTGTGTCCTATTGTTAATGCTCATGGACTCTGGAACCTTTGGCTCCTATACCCTCACCACATGCTGTGTCTAATTGTGTAAATTGTGCCAGTCTAGTGGGTGTGGAGTAAGCGTCCTGGTTTGCTCATGGTATTGAGTTCTTTTTCATCCCTGTGTACCCGTTTTAGACCATACCACTTTTTTTTTTCACAAAACATTTTTTTGGTCTGTTTTTCTTTTGGCTGATATCTCTCTTTTTATAATGGTGAATAACCAAGTTCCGTGGCATATGCCTTTAATCCCAGCACTCAGGAGGGCAGAGGCAGGTAGATCTCTTTGAGTTCAAGTTCAATTTGGTCTACATAGTAAGTTCTAGGTCAGCCAGAGCTACATAGTGAGACCCTGTCTTGAGAAAAAAAATGGTATATAAGAGCTCTTTGAATATACTGTGAGTCTAAAAGTAGTTGTGTATTTCATATATTTTCCTATTCTGTGGCAATATTTCTGTTTTCCATGGAATCTTCTGAGAAAAAGTTACTTAGTTTTGACATTTATTACTATCTTTTCCAATGGATTCAAAGACTCTCCAATTTTTAAAACTTCTTGATTTTGACACTTCATAATCAGGTGAGGGGTTGGGATGGAACTTTCTGTCTTGTGTGAGGAAGTATGGCATTGTCAGGTTTTCTGTGCTGACATCCAGGCACCCTACTTCTAATTCTTGTATAGACCATTGGTTATCTACAGTTTGCTGCTGATACCCGTGCCATCACTCATTGGGTCTCTGTTCCTATCTCAGTTCCACCCTGTGGTGGTACCTTCATTAGCTGAACTAGCTGGAGACTGAACGCAGATCTTCTTTTTACTCTTCACCAATGACATAGGTATTAAAAGCCCTTAATGTCTTCATATAAGTTTTAAAATGGTTTTATTAAACTTCCTACAAATATGTACGACCTCCAGGATGTGGAATGACACATACGTGTGTGTGTGTGTGTGTGTGTGTGTGTGTGTGTGTACTTGACTACTTGGATCTAGACTGACAGTTACATTTAATCTCTAGATAGAAACTCAACCACATAACTCTGGACCTATGATAGTTCTTCCCTTCCTTAGTTCTGCTTTAATGCCTCTGTCTTATTTTGTAGTTTCCTCGTTGGTAGTGTGCTCACCACTGCCACTTGTATCTTGGCACTTAACATCATTTTCTTTTTTTTTTTTTTTCAATAAAAATTGCTTTATTTAGAATTGCTATTCATGCTGACAAGTAAGTGAGCTTGGGAAATAATTATACTTTCTATTAGTGAATGAGAGCTCATGAAGAATTTTACAAATTTAGACTTGAAAAACAGCTCTTATTTCCCTCATTATACATTCAGTTAAAACTTGACTTGCCTTATTGTGTATAGTTTATTTCTAAGTTTCAGAAGTATGCTGCATTTGTATGGTTAATCAAAGGTCTTTAACTGCTTTTCATATATTTACAGTGTTCAGTTGAAAATATAGTTCCACCAATTTTGGAAATTTATCACTATGCATATTACTGACACAAGATGGTAGATCTTTGCACATTAACATCATTTTCTTTTTAGATTTGTTTATGTATATGATGATTTTGCCTGCATGTATGCTGTGTACCCTGTGGAAGTTAGAAGAGGAGGTCCAAGCCCCTGAAACTAGGTCCACAGTTGGCTGTGAGCTGCCACGTGGATGCTAAGAACCCTGGGTCCTCTGCAAGAGCAGCCAATGCTCATAACTACTCATCTCTCCAGCCCTATATCTTGGTACTTTTATAATGGCGTTCTTGTCCTGTTCCCATGCCATCCTCTCTTACTGGAGTTTGAGACTGGAGCCTAAGGTCTTATATATCACTGTTTGTGTCCCTTAGCCCAGTGTCATTATGCTTGGTTGTTTTCTGCCTGCTTGTAGAAATATATATATATATATATATATATCGTATATATGATTGACTTTGGTGAAGCAGCTTTTGTAAGCTCTTTTTAAAATTTGTAAACTTTATTATAAAAAAGCCTTACAAATAAATACACTTTCTCAAGAGTGTAGACAATTTACACATTTAAAATAATCTACATACATTAGCATTTCATTGCTGCTGTGGAATGTAATAGTTTAATTTGTTCCTTTTTAGCCTTTGGGTCTTTTGTCTTGCTGGCAGTGGTATTTTTGTTCTCTGGTAATTATAAATGGTGATTGCAAATGCCTTGGACTTCTTTTGAAAAGGAGTATTTGTCACCATGCTTGGCCATTAATTCTGATGTGCTCTGTCAACTTTTTGTTTCTACCTAGTTTAGGTTAAAGGAAGACCCTGAATGGAGATACTTAGTAGTTTGTATTTCTACTTTAGCTGTATATGTATGTATATACTGCAAACTCTTGCAGTGTTTCTATAACCTTATGTTCTAGGTATGTTTTAAAATTCATTCTTAAATATAGCTGTGTTTTGTTCTGAGAGTTTTATTGGACTGGTCTTGGCATGTCTTTTGTTAGCATGATCCTCCTGTTTCAGCATCTGGAGTGCCTTGAATACATGTGCAGACATACCTAATTTGTAGTGAGCTTTTAATTGGAGCATTATTCAAATGATATTTCATATAATTATATTTGAGTTTGTAATCTTTAGGAAGTTAATTTTACAGCATTGTTTTGACGAGGTATATTAATGTCATGCTCAGAATTTCATTGTGCAGTGGGAATTTCAGATAACCAATCAATTTTTCTCCTCTCTCTAATTCCCTCCTCTCTCTCTTTCTTCTCTACCTCCCTCCCTCCATCCCTCCTTCCTTTCTCTTTTTTACTCTCCTATGTAACAACATGGGAAATATTTGTTACTAAGATGTATTTATTCCTTGTGTTGAGTCTGTTATCTTCAGTTTTTACTTTTCTATATTTCTAGCTTTTCGTTGTGGCCTGCAGTTTTTAGGCAACATTGCCTCCCGGAATGAAGATTCCCAGGCCATTGTTTGGGTCCATGCTTTCCCAGAGCTCTTTATGTGAGTATGATGTCAAGATTTTTGATTTTTGTTGTTGTTTTTGACTGACTCCTGAAAAGATTATGGATATAATTTCATTTTTATGTATGAAGTTCACAAGCAAGAAAAACAAGGCCATAGTGTAGTAATAGAATTCAGGATAGTACATATTCTTTATTCTTTGTGGCTGTCAGCAGGTAGGTGTTAGCTAAGAGAGGGTATAAAGGAGACTCCTGGACCCTGCCAGTGTTCTGTACCTTGGTTTGTGTGGTGGTTCCATAATACACATATCTGATACTCACTGAGCTCTGTGCCAAGATGGGTGGCCCTGGGAACATGCCGATTTATCTTAGGAAATAAAGATCATGAGGAAAGTAGTAACTTCATTAAGGACCCTGAAATTGATACAGAAAAAAAAAACCCTTATAAACAAAAGACATTAAAATATGGGCAGTGAGTTAATCCTTTATTTTTTACTGTTGTGCACACACACGGCCCAATACTATTTTTGGTAGCAATGGAGAATTACAACGTTCGGATAACATGTGCTCATCAGTGAGAGATGACTTTGACTGTGAGAAGTGGGGGTAGCCATTCTGTTGTTCGATCTGAGTAATATGGTAATCTGTCACTAGGAGAAGAAGAGAATTCAGTTCCCTTTGTCAGGGTTAAGAGATGGGTACTGAGCTTATTTATTACTATAAATGTGGTTGACCAGTCTGATGGCTGCTGTAAGAACTATAACCAGTCTGGTTATTTATATTGGATCTTGAATTGGTTCATGTTATGTATTACTTTAAAACGCTAGCTCTATTAATTCGTAATTAGTTGACCATCACAGTAAAATGTAAATTGGTGACAGAAGTGGATAGGCAGTAGAGGGACACCGTGTAGTGGTTATAGAGGCCAAGTTTCTAGTGTGAGCAGTGTGGGTAGCAGGACAGCAGCTATTACAGAAGTGCTTTAAGCTGGGTGTGATTATTTCTGTTGTTCTAAGTCCTATAGACAGGTGAAGTTTCTGTTGATTGTCAATAGTCAAGGGTGCAGCTGCACTGTGACGCCAAGTGCTGCTGTGTAAGGTCTGAGCTTCCCACTCTGGTTGTGCTTGTTTTCTGGGCTTGTACATAAGTTATGGTTATCAGATGAACTCTTATTTAGTTATAGCTCAGAGTGCATTTCTCAAATGCCTGAAGTGTGTGTTCATAGATATATATCGATTAATAAATATTTATAGGTATCTATTATCTTTACCACTAATAATAATTAACTGTAGATGTAAAGAATGAAACTCAAGCTACATAAATTCATATGAATTATTTTACAGTTTTTTTTTTAACATTTTCTATTAATTGTGTGCATATACATGTGTTTGTGCTATGGCAATTATGTGGAAGCCTGAGACAACTTTGAGGAGTTGGTTGTCGGTTCTTTCCTTTTCACTTTTGCATGGGTTCTAGAGCTTGAAGTCAGGTTATCCTGTTTGGTAGCAAGCTCCCTTATTGGCTATGCAATCTCATTGGTCTACATATCTTTTTTTTTTTTTTTTTTTTTTTTTTTTTAAAGACAAGGTGTCACTTTGTATCTCTGGCTACCTGGCCTAAAACCTGCTATGTTAACAGGGCTAGGTCTTGTAATTCTCAGGAGATCCACTTGCCTCCACCTCTTGAATACTGCCATTAATAGCATGCCGATCCATGCCTGAGCTGTGAAGTTTAAGTGGGGACAAAAATCAAATTTTAGGATGAGCCATGATATAACTGACAATAAGTGATTTCACTAAGTTCTTGTAGCTAATAGGACTAAGGAATAATCATTCTAATTTTTTTTCTATATTTAAATGTTACTTTCTTTTCAGTTCTGAGTCCTAAGACACATGCAATTTTTTATTGTCTTTTTTGAGATTTATTTTATTTGTAATTATATATGTGCATACATGTTTGTGTGTTGGTAGAGTGTATAAATAAAGTTGCCCTCAGTCAAAAGAGTGTTGGGTCTCTTGGAGCCAGAGTTGAATCCCTTGGAGCCAGAGTTACAAGCAGTTGTGAGCCTCCAGGGGTAGGTGCTAGGAGCCAGACTTGTATCTTTTGCAAGAACAATTGGTGCTTTTAGTCACTGAATCATCTCTCCAGTCCTACTTTATTGTATCTTACTGTTGTATTTACTGTTTTTATAGTCAAAGATATGCTTTGTTTCACAGCACTATACATATTTATTATATCCTAAAAATCCCAATATATATTAAATTTGCTAAGGATTACTATTGTTTATATTATACTCTTATTTTACTGGTTTGATAATTGGACTAAGAGTCTCATTTCTTTGTTTGTCAGGTCTTGCTTAAATCATCCAGACAAAAAGATTGTTGCCTACTGTTCAATGATTTTGTTCACATCTCTTAATCCTGAAAGAATGAAAGACCTGGAAGAAAACCTCAATATTGCAATTAACGTCATAGAAGCTCACCAAAAGCATCCAGAGTCAGAATGGCCGTAAGTATCTTGCTGGAAATTTGTTTGAGGCCACCCTAACAGATCTTTTCCTTATAGAGGTTTTGGTAGTATATTGTGACAGGGCCTGCTTGTTTTCTAGGCTGGCCTTGAAGATTTGATCCCCTGCTTCAGCCTCTCAGGAGCTGAGATTGTGACTTTCACATCTGGCTTATTCCAGCTATTAATTTATTCATTTACTTACTTTTTTGTGGTGTAGATTAGTTGAGTTCATGTAGATGAGCTCTCCCACTGAGCTACAGTCTCAACCCCTTTGTAGTTTTAAGTAAAAACTTGAGGTATGATAGTTCTTTTGAGGTTGTGAAAAAGGTAAAGCCTGGGCTTACCCTTGAGTAGGAGATTCTATTCTTTTCTTTCTTTCTTTCTTTCTTTCTTTCTTTCTTTCTTTCTTTCTTTCTTTCTTTCTTTCTAGATGTATTTATTAGCTGGGCGGTGGTGGCATACGCCTTTGGTGTAGGAGGTTCTTCTGTATTTGTGTTGCTTTCATTGGTTGAATAAAGAAACTGCCTTGGCCTTTTGATAGGACGGAGCTTAAATAGGTGGGGAAGACAGAACAGAATGCTGGGAAGAAGGACAGACAGGCAGACGCCATGGTTCTCCTGCACAAGACGGACGCTGGTTAGAATCTTTCCCAGTAAGCTATGACCTTTGGTGAACACAGATAAATAGAAATGGGTTAGATCAAGATGTGAGAGTTGGCTAAGAAGAGGCTAGATATAATGGGCCAGGCAGTAATTTAATTAATAAAATTTCTGTGTGGTTATTTCGGGGGTTAAGCTAGCTGAACTGAGCAGGATGGAACAAAGGGCCCCGCGCTCCTCACAACATGCCTTTAATCCCAGCACTCGGAGGCAAAGGCAGGTGGATCTCTGTGAGTTTGAGGCCAGCCTGGTCTACAGAGCAAGTTCTAGGACTGGTTCCATAGCTACTGCGAAACCCTGTTTCAAAACATACACACACACACACACACACACACACACACACACACACACACACACACACACACAGTGTTCTATCTGTATGTTTCCATGCATGCCAGAAGAGGGCATCATATGTCAGTATAGATGGTTGTACGCAACCATTTGGTTGCGGGGAATTGAATTCAGGACCTCTTGAAGAGCAGTTAATGCTCCTAACCTCTGAGCCATTTCTCCAGCCCCAAACAGGAGTTTCTAAAGGTGGTAAGGAGAGGGAAGGCCAGTTTTGGTGTCTGAATGAACATGGTACAAATGCCTCAGCTTGTTTAAAGACCACTGTGACCTTTAGCAGATGGTTTATTAAAGATCACGAGTTGGCATGTGTCTTGTGGGCATTATGTAAATGAGACGCTTGTTGCTTTTCCCATTATTTCTGTAAACAAAATGTTTGATTTCTCTTTGGTTGCTTTTAAGACTTTTTTTTTTTTGAGTTGATGTTATTTAGCATAGATTTCTAGGAGCTTATTCTTTTTGGGATCACTTCAACTTCTTCCATTTTCTTTTCTTTTTTCTTTTTGGTTTTTCAAGGCAGGGTTTCTCTGCATAGGCCTGGCTCTTCTGAAATTAACTCTGTAGTCTAAGCTGGCCTCAAACTCACAGAGATCCACATGCCTCTGTCTCCCAAGTGCTGAGATTAAAGGCATGTGCTACCAGCGCCTGTAGGTGTACTGGTTTGTTTTTGTAGGTTTGACACAAACATAGACATACTTGGAAAGAAGGACTCTCAACTGAAGAGTTGCCTCTGTGGGCCTATCTGCAGCATGTTTTGTTGATGGCTAATTGATGAAGTAAAGGGCTCAGTCTGTCGTTGGAGCTATCCTTGGGCAGGTGGGCCTAAACTGTATAAGAAAGATAATTGACCAAGCCAGCCATCAGTGTTCCTCCATGGTCTCTGCTCCAGTTCCTGCCTTCAGCTATTGCCCTGGCTTGCTTTGTTGGTGGGATATAACCTGTAAACTGCATAAACCGTTTCCTTCTCCACACTGTTTTGGTTAGTATTCTATCACAGATCAGAAACAAACAAGGATAGTAGATAAGTTTGCAGAAGTATCTGCTGCAGTACTTTTTCAATCCTATGTCCTTTGTCCTTTCTTTTGGGATTCAGTATCAGAAATACACAGGTCAAGGTGTTGGGTGATTTTCCAGTCTAGATAGAACAGCCACTTGTAGCTTCAGACAGTGTGTTACTTAGAGGCATGAACTGCTTTTATATTGTGAGAGAGCTGTGCAGAAAGGACCCTACAATATCCTTTAGAATCTCTTACAGTATCCTGTCTTAGGAAAGAGCTCCTTATCTTCTCTTATTCTAGATTCAATACAAGGTATCAGCAAGACTCAGATTAGCTACATTCAAGCTTTGGCCTGTGTGGCCTATGCAGGAGGACACAGGCAATTCAGGGCTATGCAGTGTTCCTATATTCTGTGTATGATCAGTAGTCAGCCTTGCTTGGTGTCTTCAGGATGTGTCACCTTGTTTGGGTTCCCCACTGGGATGTAGGGGAACTTAGACGAGGCCGACTGGCCATCAAGCCCCTAGGAGTGTGCCTTGTTTCTGTCTTCCCAGTGTTGGGATTACAAGTGCACATCCCACACACTTTACCTTTCTTTCTTTCTTTCTTTCTTTCTTTCTTTCTTTCTTTCTTTCTCTCTCTCTCTCTCTCTCTCTCTCTCTCTCTCTCTCTCTCTCTCTCTCTCNCCTCCCTCCCTCCCTCCCTCCCTCCCTCCCTCCCTCCCTCCCTCCCCCCTCTTTCTTTCTTTCTTTCTTTCTTTCTTTCTTTCTTTCTTTCTTTCTTTCTTTCTTTCTTTCTTTCTTTCTTTCTTCATACCTTTCCATGGATGCTGGGGCTTGAACCCAGTTGAACTGGAGCTGCAAATACTTTACTAAATGAATCCAGCCAGTTTTCCTATACTCTGAGGATATAAATGCTGATATTTTATTGCTCACAAACCTCTGGTCAGGTTTTTTTGTTTGTTTAATTGTTTAATCAGTTTAATTTCTCTTTTAATCCCAGTAGTACATGCTCTTGATAAACATAAATTTTGACATCTGAAAATGTGAGACCTTCTAAATCTTTATCAAGATTTGTGTGTGTGGTGGGGAGAAGAGGCTACTTTAGTTCTCTTGCATTTCCATGTTAATTAATATTAGGACCATCATTTTAGTTTTAAAAACAGGTAGGATTTTTTTTTTTAATGAATCTGTAGTTCTTTTTTACAGAAATGTATTATTGGGTTGGGGGTGATGGGATGGGCAGCTGGCATAGTGTATTTGTGGAGCTCAGAGGACAATGCTGTGGATTGAGTTTCTCTTTCTGCCTTTATGTAGGTTCCAGAAATTGAACTCAGATTGTCAGGCTTGCTTAGGAAGAGCCTTTGCGTGCTGAGCCACCTCACTCACCCTTCTGTTTGACTTCTAGTTCTTGTTCTCTTTCTGTTGTAACCTTTGTTGTAGTTGTCCTGCTCCTTGGTGTGGATTTTGTCTTTTTATTACTTTTTAGGATAGAAAGGCAGTTAGATTATTGACATGGGGTCTAAGTATTTACAACCATCAATTTCCTTATAAGAGTTGTTTAGTAATCTGTGAATCCTGCTGTATTGTGCTTTCAGTTTTATTTATTTCAAGTTATATTTTAATTATCTTATAATTTTTTTCTTGTATCCATTGGTTGTTTAGGAGACTTGTTTCCATGTATTTTTCCTAAATTTTGTCTTGTTATTTATTTTTAATTTTTATTTCACTGGGAGTGAACACCTTTTGTATAATTTCATTCTTTTTAAAATTCTTGAGGTTGTTTATGTTTATGGCCCACTATATCATCATCATAGAGAATGTTCTGTGTGCATTTAAGATGAGTGTGCTCTGCTAGTTTTGTTAGAGTCTTTCAGCAATCCAGTTTCTTTTGGAGCAGGGTTTTATCTTTTATCCTTAGCTGTCCTTGAACTAACAATTCTTGTGCCTCACCCTCTCGGGTGCTGAGGCCACAGGTGTGCCACTACTCCAGTTTCTTTTCAGTTCTTTGCTGTATTTGTTTTCAGGCTTGTGAAGTGTATACATGTAGTGTCTGTGTTTATAGTTATTACTAATCATGTAGTATCTATGTTTATAGCTGTTACATCATCATGTGATGTTTATATTTGCAATTATTACATTATCTCTTAACAAATTGACCTGGTTTTCATTGTAAAACTCATCAAAAATTTTGTTGTCTGCATTTTATTTTTTATTTTTCACATTTTAGTAGTTCTTTCCTATTAATATAAGCTTCTTTGTGAATTTATTCCTAACAATGGGCAGTGTGATCAGGACCTAGGTGATCTTCTGGTAGTGAGCATTGGGTAAAGTATAAACCTTTCCAGTTTGAACCTCTTAAATATTATTGTTGAAGTTTTATCTAAATTTAAAATGATTTACTTTTTTGGATGTCATTTTTATTTGAATTACCATATACAGCTGCTATCCCATGAAAATCTTACATGTTTTACTTGGGAAACACCTCTCAGTATGCACATGTAACATTTGCAGTCATTCAGCATGAGTACTCAGAGTCATCTTACTTAGAGCCAACTTGTAGCAAAGTTCTGTTTTATTTGGTAGGTACTGATAGGTATCTGGGGCTGTATCTTAGCAGCTTGGAATAAAGAACCAAGCTCATAATGGGCAGATACAAAATATCCTTGAGAGTACCTCAGAAACTCAGTGGTTACCAAGTGGACGGGAGCACCCAGGACGTAGGCCTCAACTGGTAACTGCTTGTGGGCTGCATTTGGCTGGAACTACACAGAGGCCTCCAGAAATTACTTTACTGTTAAGTCTAAACAGGTTCCTGGGAATTGGAGAAGACCCCTTTCTGCCCTCTTTCCTTTGGTTGGATGTGCAGATGACTGATAAAGAGCATGAGGTGTTTTTTTTTAATTTTTTATTATTATTTTTTTATTTTTTATTTTTGGTTTTTCGAGACAGGGTTTCTCTGTGGCTTTGGAGCCTGTCCTGGAACTAGCTCTGTAGACCAGGCTGGTCTTGAACTCACAGAGATCCACCTGCCTCTGCCTCCCGAGTGCTGGGATTAAAGGCATGTGCCACCATCGCCCAGCAGCATGAGGTTTTATTATCGTCTCATTTTTTTTTCATTAGTCTTAGAAAAGGAAAGATGTAAGACTATAATAATAACTCTAGATCTGTTTGGATATCCTGGAGTAACACAAAAGTGTAGGTGAGAAAGTCTTTGGCATTGCATTTGGTTTGAGTAGTTGGATACTGTCTTTTTCTGTACTTAAAGTTTTTTTCATAAACTTATAAAAATTTTGCAAATAAAAACCATCACACAGTCTGGTGGTGGTGGCAATGCATATCTTTAATCCCAATAATCAAGAGGCAGAGGCAGGTGTGTGTGTTTGAGGCCAACCTGATCTACAAAGTGAGTTCCGGACAGCCAGAGAAACCCTGTCTTGAAAAACCAACCCCCGCCCCCCGGTACTCTTCTCAATGAACTTCTTCATATTTAGAATAGCTATTCTGAGTCTGTGGAGCTTCACACCAGATTTTATACATTCATCTTTGGATATGTTTTTATCCACTTACCCCTCCCCACCAAATCCCAAACATCTATGATAAATTAGAACTAGAAAAACAATTAGCTTTTTAAAAAAATATCTTCTCATAACTTGTGTCCATCACCTACATTCACTTCTTTATCCACCAATATTTATTCTTTCTTGTTGTCTTTTCTATATGTTATACTGTACCCACATGTACACTTGTTTACATATGTTTTTGTTTAGATTCTGCATCCGGGAGAAAATGCATTTTTTTCCATTTTTGAGATTGTGTGACTTAGAGTAATATAATACATTCTAAATCCATCCATTTCCTATAATTTTTTAATTACATTTTTCTTTAGAGTTGAATAGTATTTGTGTGAGTGTGTGCATGTGTTTAATATTCATTATTAATTTCTCAGTGAACAATTAGGTTGATTCCAATTCTTTGCTATACTGAATAAAGCAGCAATAAATAAACATAGATGTGCAAATATCTCTATAGCAAGGTATGGCATTTGCTGGCTAATATGCCCAGAAGTGAAACAGCTGGGTCGTCTGGCAGTTGTGGCTTTTTCTCTGCTTTTGGGGAGTATTTGGGGAAGTCAAATTTATTTTCTAGTTGCTGGTACAGTACTTGCAATATTGTGTTTTTTTGGGTAGTAGGTGTCATGGGAGGATAATCTTGCTGTGTTGTCTGGGCTGGCCTTGAACTTGGCAGTCTCTCTGCATAAGCCTCCCTTGTTCTAGAATCATAGGCACACTACCATGTTTAGTTGAATATTGTGTTTTTAACAGATGTTCTCATGAGAAAAGTTTTGATTTCCAAATAACCAAATTATGTATGAATGGGCTTTGGGATTCCAGTTTTATTTGTGAACCTAGCTTGAAGTGCTTACTCCATTTGATAAGCTGCCTAAATTAATATGAATACTATTGACATTTTAAATTGTTATTCATTATTGTTAGAAATACTTAAATCTAAGTAGTGATTGGCAATTTTAACGATCTGTAGAAAAAATAGAATACTTGTTTAGATTTTTTTCCAGAGATAGTGGTGTGGGGGCACAGGGCTTTGTGTAGGTAGTAGTTGCTGAGCTTCTACCAGTGCTGAGTTTTATGTTTAGATAGAGGGCAGTGTGGTGGTAATTGGTGTGTGTTATTTGATTATCACACTCAATGGCATTTGTTAATGAGAGAGTAAATTGTGTATTAGTGGATTTGCTACTTTATAGTCAACCTTTATTACTATAACAGTATTTATAAACATCATATTCCATAGGTCTTACTGGTACCTTCTCTTAGATAAAATTGAGAACTAATAATGGGATTCAATCTTTTTAGATGTCACAGAGGTACTTTGAAGAAATATGCTTATAATCTTTGCCTCAGGCTTCCATAGTCCTCTCTCTGTCCAGATGAGCACAGTGCTTGACAACGTGGATGTTTTCTTGGTAACTTGAGTACTCTCAAAGAGCGGAAAATCAAGCCAGGATTCATCACTGCATTGTCGGCATATCTTTAAATAACAATATGACATGTTCATTTTTCTGCCTTGTCTTACAGCTTCTGACTAAAATCGTGTGTTATGTTTTCTGTCTAGATCTGAAATTGTAGCTAAATTTCATGTTCCTGTTCGTAGTGAAAAGCTTGGATAAAAGCTGAAGTAGATTTGCTTTCTATTTGAACCAACTGAATTATTTTCATAAAATTTCACATGGAAAATTGGAGAAAATAATACTTCAAGGATAACCCCCACCTTGTTACTACCAAAAAAAAAATAATTTGTGAACCTCCTAAAACAGAAAATCACAGTAAAGTTAGGGCTTTAGAGATGGCTCAGGGGTTAAGAGTGCTTGTTGCTCTTACAGAGGACCTGGATTCAGTCCACAACACCCATGATGTGGCTTACCACACACAGTCTGTAACTCCAGTTCCAGAGGATACATCACCCTCTTCTGGCTTCTGTCTTAGGCATACATGTAGGTGTACCACATGTATGCAGCAAGTACATACATACAGGCAAAATGACCATATGTATACAAATATTTTTAAAAGACTATAGTAAAAAAGTTCAATGAAGTGAAAGGCTTTCCTTTTATGTGAGATGTGTTTATAAAGATAGGTAAGGACATGCATGCTTTACTGTATGTAGTAACCAAATTTCCCTTGCTTTTCCCTGTAGGTTCTTGATTATTTCAGACCACTTTCTGAAAAGCCCGGAGTTGGTGGAAGCTATGTATTCCAAACTCAGCGATCAGGAAAGGTAACCCCAAGCCTGGGTGGTTTTGATTCTTTAGCATTTCATATAGTGTCCTGTAGTCTGGACTGAAAGCTGTGTGGTTTCTCATTGGCAAAGGCCTCCAAGTACATGTGTCTGTGCAGTGCTGGTTTTACATTGCTTGCTTAACATCACAGCACAGCCACAACAGGCAGTGATTTTTAGGGTTATTGAATTCAGTTTGATGCCATTTACTGCATGGGCTGGGCAGTGGTGGCGCATGCCTTTAATCCCAGCACTGGGAGGCAAAGGCAGGAGGATCTCTGTGAGTTCAAGGCCAGCCTGGTCTACAAGAGCTAGTTCCAGGACAGGAACCAAAAGCTACTGAGAAACCCTGTCTCGAAAAATCCAAAAAATAAAAAATAAAACAAAATACTGCATTTTGAAGAAATATAAACAAAACTTTTAAGGACAAAATTTTATAATAATAGTTTATTCAAGTACACATTATAGTTGTATGTTTAGGATGTGCTTACTTGTTCATATAACTAGTTTGATTATTTTGAATATATATTGTTGGCTTACAATTTTCTGGTAATTAATTCACATAAAATAGTGTGCCTTTATTAGAGAGGAAGAACATTTACAAGGCCTATTCACATTGACCTAGTAGGTAGTAGAGGGTAATCCAAGTAGTATGTTTCCTGCCACTGAAGTCAGGATGGTAAAATGATACTCTGTGTATGCATGAAGCCTTCAAACACCATAGCACAGAGGACAGGGACATGCAGGTCATGTCTCTTTAAAGAAGAGAGCAAGCTGGTTTTATAGATGTGGTGCTGTGTGTCTCTGACATTGATGGCATCCAGAGAATAGTTTAGACATCATGATCAGTTATTGCCTGCTAGCTCCAGAAATGAATGATGAGTGTCTACCAGACTCCTGAGAGAAGTCTTCATACTGGCTTAGGCTGTACTGGAGGTATGTCTGGTGGTTTGTCTCTTGAGTGGCAGTATGGCCCTAGCCACATTGTTAGCTATAGTAAGTTTTGTTTTTCAAAACAGAGCAATCAGAAGTATTCTGGCCCAGGATTTGTACTTGTGTTTTTCATGCCCTCAGAATTGCACATGTGAACATGGATATAATTTATCTGTACTAACACATGTTTTCAATATATATAACCATGTAGTATTAAAATATGGCCTAAATGTAGGAAGTTGTACTACTTTCTACAAATGAAAGAATTACAAACATTTTTACCACCAATTAGGGCTAAAAGCAAATTTTTGTTACTTGAATCATTTCAGTAAGTGAATTCTGACTGCCTGTGGTAGTTTTTGTATGTGTTTGGGGAACAGTAAAATACTTTGTTTTGGTTGAAATAAAAAAGATGCTTATGAGAGAACAGTGTGAGAGAGCACTGGGCAGAAAGGACAGGATTGGACTTTGTTTTAGCAACAAAAATTTTTGTCTCAACCAATACATTTTTATTATATATTTTATAGTCCTAGGGGTCAAACCTAGAGTTTCATGTGTGATTTGGCAAATGCTCTGCCACTTAGTTACATCATATAGCCCAACCAACAAATATTTCTTACATCCTGATGAATACACCAGAGAATTAACCTGCCTGTGGGGATTATGTCTTATTGGTGAGTGTGAGATAAAGTATGAACTGCTCTGATGATGTCGCTGCAAATCCGAGAGAAGCAATTATTAGTCGGAATCCCTCTGTATTCACAGTGCTGTGGAATCTGGATTCTCAGGCTAACTTGGGAGTGAGCCCTTTATGGTGATTGACTGCAGCCATTGAAGGGCAGCTGTGTATATTGTTGTTTTTGCCCATGCTGAGATGGAGAGGTCCATGTTGAGGAGAAGCAGCTGTGAGGGTCTTGGGTTCTGGGTGAAGTGGAAGCTTGGTACCCTTTGCCTCTTTCTGGGGAAGATAGAGTATATTCTATAGAAGTTTTCTTTGGCAGGTCAGTAGGACTAAAATAAGAGTTTTTCTCAGCAGGTTTATCTCCTGTGCATGGAGAATCCTTAGGAGAATGAAGGAGACAATGTGTTATTCAGAATGTTCCCAGATTCTGTGAGTCAGATAAGGAGCCACACGTGAGAGCACCAGAGGGACATAGAAGAATCCTTTGAGGTGTCGGACTGTGTCTCCAGCCCCTCTGCGTTAGAATATTAGATTGCCCACATTTTAAAATATGTTTGTGGATCAGTTAATAAAACAAGCACTGTGCTAAGTATCTGCTGGTGGCTCCTGGGGCATGATGGTGAACTGTGAGCACACTCCCTGCCTAGTGGAGTGGTATAGCCAATAACTGTGCTTATGTGAAAGTCCTCACTTCATCTGTGCTTTCTTGTCATTGTTATGGGTTTCACTCCTTTACCTAGGGGCTGACAGTCCATTGGGAGCAGATTATTTTGTGAAGGAATTTTTAATACACATGTAATCAGTTTGTTTGGTATGATTCAGTATAATGAGAGCCAATATTATGCACTTTCTGGTCCCTGTTCTTGCTGAGCCCGTGTAATTGTTAGTAGAAAAGGCTGCTCTTTAGAGGTAATGTGTACAGTGCGCAGGTTCTAATGTATGTATGTAGCACAGGAACAAAGGGCAGGTGCTATTTGGTTGGCTCACTTATTTAACCTTTTTAGAGCCCTGTTTCATCTATGCAAAGGGATAGTAATAGTCACTTGATGGAATTATGATAACTACCTAAATAGATGATATATTAAGGTCTCAGTGTTTGCGTAGTTAGTAGTCAGTAAATGTGGGGGGAATGTGCCTTTGTTACAATGTTGCCTAAGCTGGTCTCAGATTGCATTGGCCTCTCAAAACCTGGCATTAGAGACTAAGATTGCAAAGCATGTGCCCCTATGCTCAGCTATGAATTTCCATTTCTGCTTATGGCTTCTATGGTTAGTACTGCGCTGCAACCATAGCTCCCTCTCCTTTGGAGGCTGTGGCTTTTCTCCTAATTGTATCTCTGGAAAGCAGTGGTTAGACAAACACTGAGAATACAAAGACAAATGCCTGATGAAGGTAAGGTTTGTTCTGGCTCACAGTTTTAGAGGTTTGAGCCTGTAGTTTACCTTCTGGGCCACTGTGAGGCTTGGGAGCATGTTGAGGAGTAAAGTGGCTCACTTCTTTTTTTTTTTTTTTTAATATTTTATTTATTTATTATGCATACAATATTCTGTCTGTCTGTATGCCTGCAGGCCAGAAGAGGGCACCAGACCTCATTACAGATGGTTGTGAGCCACCATGTGGTTGCTGGGAATTGAACTCAGGACCTTTGGAAGAGCAGGCAATGCTCTTAACCACTGAGCCATCTCTCCAGCCCAGTGGCTCACTTCTTGATGGGCCTTCAAAGGCATGCCTTCACTGATCTACTTCCTCCAGCCAGGCCCATCTCCTAAAATTCTCCCATCTCCTAAAATAACATTACTGTCTAGGGACCAAGACTATGTGGTAGAATGGTGTTTGTATAAGTGTGTGAGAACATGCCTGTGCACTCGTGCATATGTGTGCACTTTGGGGTGTCTTACTCTATTACTTTCCAGCTTCTTTCTATTCATCCATCCATCCATTCATTTATTCATAGGTAGGGTCTTTCACTGAACATGAAGTTTATGATTTTTGGCTATCCAGCAGGCTCCCAAGATCTGCTTATCTCTGCTTCTCCCATCCCCCACCTTGGGGCTATGGGCATACAAGGCCATCGCTAGGTTTTATGTGGGTGTTAGGAATTAAAGCTCAGCTTCTCTTGCTTTCATAGCAAATGCCCGTATACACATTAAATTGTTTCCCCAGTCCTGTTTTGAGGTGTCACTGTGTGAATTGTGTGGGGATTTTTCTTTTCTTTTCTTTTCTTTTCTTTTCTTTTCTTTTCTTTTCTTTTCTTTTCTCTTTTTAGCCAATAGAAAATCTTCATTAGCTGGAGCTGGTCAGTGACAACACCGGGTGTTTGGGATCCCAGTGTAGCCCCAAGCCTTTCTTAAGGTGAGCTTTTAAGCACAAAAGCTATGTCCTAAGTTGACATACATCAGTTAACAAGAACAGTTAGCCAGAAGTGGAACTACAGAAGCCAAAGACTAAGGTTAGTACATTTTTTTAGATGCTCCCAGAACTGTGGAAATCGATGCATTAGGTCTCTGTTTTCATTTTGGCGCGTAATACTGTTTTTGTGCTGAGTTTTATGGCTTGAATGGTACTTCCATCATGGAGTCAGTTGTGCTAAGGTCTGGGGGCCTCTTACAATTGAAGTGTAATATGGAAGCCTTTTTATCTTTTTTAATACATTGTCTCTGAGGACTTACCTAGGTGGAACCTTGAACTTCTAGGGCTCCTCCTGCCCTGTCAGTCTTCGAAATGCTGGGATAACAGCCACCATCCTCAGCATGTCCTGGCTCAAGTAATTTTTTTTAATTTATTAGATTTTAAAAAAATCAATCCAAGTCCCCACTCCCTTCCCTCCTCCCACTCCTCCTTCTCCCACTCCTTCCACACATCCTCCCACCCCACCCCATCCAATCCTCCGAGAGGGCAAGGCACATTGCTTTGTGGAAGGTCCAAGGCCCTTCCCACCATATCCAGGCTGAGCAAGATATACATCCAAAGAGAATAGGATTCCAAAAAGCCAGCACATGCAGTAGGGATAAATCCTGTGCCACTGCCAGTGGCCCCTCAGTCTACCCCAGTCATGCAACTGTCAACCACATTCAGAGGGTCTAGTTTGGTCCTATGCTTGTTCCTTCCCAGTCCAGCTGGAGTTGGTGAGCTGAACCTCTTTGCTCATATTCTTACTCCTCCCACTCTTCAACTGGACTTTGGGAGCTCAGTCCAGAGCTCTGCTGCAGTTCTCTGCCTCTCTTTCCATCAGTTACTGGATAAAGGTTCCTTTACGTCCCCTCAGTATTGGAGCAAGCTGTCTGTGGGGATATTTCATATTCAGCTGTGACTTGGGCATTGTGTTTTCCAGGTTAGGGATCTGAGTGAGACTCTTGTAATGCTTACTGAGGTTATACTCCAGCCGTGATTCTGCTTAATTTATTAAAGTGCAGAGGAGGTTTGTCAGCAGCATTTATTGCCTCTACTTGGTTAGCATGTTGTTCTGGGTAATACCATTTTCAGCCTTTGTAGCATATAGTATTCAACAGATCACACTTTTGGAGAAGTTCAAATCTAAATTGAAAACTTGGTAGAGATGCCAGTCTTTGAATTTAAATTTCATATATTTTATTTCTTGCTCTAGAATGCTCATAAAACACTCTTTCCCCCTCTTACCTTTATTCTTGGTCCTCATTAAAAACTTTTCAGGGTTGCATATATGTGACTTTAACAACCATAGTCTGTCCTTGTCACTTTAAATATAACTAAATAGGTTTTTTTTTTTTTGCTATAGAAAATTTCACTAAGTCTTTTGCATGTTCATTATTTAAAACAACAACAGATATCATAATTTTAAGAGAGAGTATGTACCTGTTTGGTCAGAAATGAATTAAAAATGGTCATGTCAGTCAGGTGATTAAACTGCCTTTAATCCCAGCACTCGGAAGGCAGGGGCAGGTAAATCTCTGTGAGTTCGAGGCCAGCCTGGTCTACAAGAGCTAGTTCCAGGACAGGCTCCCAAGCTACAGAGAAACCTTGTCAAAACAAAACAAAAAAAAAAAAAAACGCCAAAACAAACAAAAAAGAAATGGTTATGTCAGATAGTGACTTAGACAAAATCATTTATACATATGTGCACACATGCATGTGTATGTATGATGTATATGTATGTATATGGGAGAATGGGCTTGCTGAATTACAGATATTTGATATTTTATACTCACATCTTTAATGTAAAATTATTATTATAAAGATTAAATGTGATAATGTGTATAATGCATAGATTGGTGTTAGCTACTTCACTTTGCTACTATTATTTTGTGAATGTATTCATAAACCTTAAATTCACAACTTTTCTGAAATGTTGAATTATTTCAATCTTTAAAGTAATGGATATAAAAAGTGTATTGGATAGTTTTTGCTGCTAGTAAGTCACATAGAAGAAACTAAATATTTTTTCAAAAACAGGCAATTGATAATTAGCTTTATTAATAAAAGTTTTTTTCTAGCTAGATATCAAAATAAAGTTAAAAATTTTTTAAAATGAAAGTAACTCTTAAAATGTCCTCTGGAAGTCATTCTTGGTCTCATATAGCCTAAGTGTTACGTACTGATGCAGAACTCTTTTATTTTACAGGGTTGCACTGTTAGACATTATGATTGCCAAGCTAGTGGGTGATGAGCAGCTGACAAAGGATGACATCTCTATATTTTTGCGCCATGCCGAGTTGATTGCAAACTCATTTGTGGATCAGTGTAGGAATGTGCTAAAGTTGGTCTCGGAGCCTCAAACAGAGGATAAGGTAAGGAGACAGATTTCATAGCCCTGGAAGGGGAGAACAGACAGGTTTTTAGTTCAGTCAAGTCCTCTATGAAGTTTTTCTTCTTAAATGGTTTTAAAGAGTTGTTTTTAATTTATCTGTGTGTGTTGTGTAAATGTGTGACACATATGTGTAGGTACCTGTGGAGGCCAAAAGAAGGTATTAGATCCCCCAGAGCTAGAATTCCAGATGAGTGTGGACTGTCTTATGTGAGTGTTGGGAACTGAACTTGGGTCCTCTGGGAGAACTTTTCATTGATGACCCACCTCTCCAACCCCTCTTGAAAAGTTGAAGTGTACTCCTTGAGTGATAGGTGGTTTTAATAGAGAACTTAGAAACATAGATAAGGGGGAAACAATGCTCTTGCTTTTTCCAGTACAAGTTAGTGGCTTGAAAAATAATTCTAGTTGGTACTTTTAGTTAAGTAGATCATAACACACAGACATGTGTTAAAGACACATAGATGGATTTTATGCCATTTATTTGTCCATTCCACAGTGGTCATTTAACATATACTCATAATTAGACAGGGTCATCCTGTAACTAGACATGTAGATCGTCTCTGCTTCTTCTCACTGTAAACAGTGCTGTAGTTCAACTCTGTGTGTCCACACTCTCTTGCTGCTCTTGCAAAGGACCTGAGTTGGGTTCCCAACACCCACTTAGCAGTTCACAACCATCTGTAACTCCAGTTCTAGGAGATTTAATACCCTCTTTTGGCCTTTGAGGGCACCAGGCATGCTCGTGGTATATATAATAGACTGATAAAATACTCATACATATAAAACAAAAATAGATCTTTTAAAATAAAATCCTAAAACATCAACAACAACTTTTTAATAAAGGTTTCTGAGCTGTTGTTTGAAAAGTTATTCCCCTTACCCAGGGTAGGGGCTCCCCCACCCCACCCATCCTGGTTAACCATCTCACATCCTCCTTTGCTAACCCTTTCTCTACTGATGGCTACTGAAGCTAGTTGGCAATAATTCTAGCCCTGCCTTTTCACTGGAGAACCTCTGCTTGTTCCTATTTCTTTACCCTTTTCTCTGAGTTAAAGTCAGAATTGTTTTCTCTTGGAAACTGCTCCGTAGCAAAATAAAAGCACTTCTGGAACAGCATGAAAGATGCCCCCAAAGTAGCATGAGAGCAGGTGGATTAAGCTAGACTAGGATGCTATTTTTGTGAGACTTAGTTGTGGGCTAGACTGCTGGATAATGACAGAGAACAGGTCATGTTAGCTGGGGTTTACATCAGGGGTGAGAGTAGTTCCACAGGGACACAGGGAACTTTGTGAATGTTATTCATAGCTGTGTACTTTGACAAACTCTGTTTTGTATGCTTAAAGGTGTATGTTGTGTATAAACCCTATCTCAATGAAGTGGATTTTAAATACAGTTTTAGAAAAAATAATAGATCACTTGTGTCCTGGTAAGAGTGATCAAGAAAGAAGTGGTTGATGCTAGAATGCAGTTGACCTTAGCTTGAGACAAGGTGGGAGACATTCACACAGCATGAAATGGTGTGCAGAGAAGCAGAAAATAGATCCTGGAGAGTGGGTGATCATGGGAGATTCCTGATTTCCAGTATGACTGAAGTCATGTTTGTGATGGTTTGGCCGTGAGAGTGCACTGCCCTCCTTGTACTTGGATTTAAGGCCACTTGGCTGTTGCCTTCATGTTGACAGCAGTTCTCTTCCTGTGAAAGACAGGAGGAAGTCTCAGAATTGATTTACCTTTCTGGAGATGGGTGCTTCTGTTCCCAGCAGGGGGAGCACTGAGGTGTGCTTTAAAAAGTAATGGCATCAATCCATGAGCTGGGGTTCCAGACTGAACACAGAGATTGACACATGAGCACTAGCCTTAATCTCTCTCTGCTTCCTGACTGAGGACCAGCTGCTCCACTCATGTTCTTGCTGCCACAGCTGCTTTCGTCAGCACTCTTTGCTGGCCACGATGGAGCAAACCCTCCAAGTGTGAGTCAAACCCCTCCTTTAGTAACTTTTACTAGGTATTTTGTCCCAGCCTTGAGAAAAGCAACATATATATTTATCAATCATACTATGTTATATATGTTATTTAGTATAACATATAAGTTGCTTTTATATAATATATAATCACATATTAGTATATACTCATGTACACATATATAATATTTATGCATAATGCATGATTATATGTGTAATATATAATAAATATATTAAAAGGTAATTTTTAAGGAAACAGTAAAAAATTGAATATTTATTAAAGCACAACTGACTTTAAATTGTTCACAAGAACTGTGTGTTTAAAAATTTTAGCATTGTAGTGAGATATACCTGCACTCCCCTCCCTTCCTCTGTTGCATGCATGGGAGTGTGCATGTATATACATCCATGGATGTGCATGAAGAAGCCAGAGCAGGATGTCAGGTGTCTTCCTTTATTGCCTCCACCTTACTGTCTTAACAGGGTCCTTTATTGAACTGGTAGCTTGTATTTTTCTTCAACTAGTTTCTGTAAGGGAGGAAGAAATATGCTAATTTTCATGTATCATACTTTGATACATACTTTGAGATAGAAATGGAGATAAAAAGGTACAGTGAAAAAGACCCTTGAGCCAGTATTCCAACATACCATTTTCTCAAGTTTTATTCTGGAACTGGTTGATGCTTACTTCTAACAACAGTCTGCTGTTCATAACTTTATGGGCTGGCTGTTGCTTGGTTGTCAGGGTCATCATAGAAGTTAGTGAGTGCTGCATATCAGGGCTCTGCATTCATCTCCTCCAGCCACTGACCAGCAAGCCAGCACTGATTTACTACAAGAACAAGATATTTAATAAAATTAATAAAGTTTTCAAAAGACTGTGATTGAAAATAGCTGTGCTCATAGAAGTTCTTTGGCCTGTGGAGTTTGAAAATACTGAAGCTTTCTTCTTATGCCTCTTTACAGAAGTAGTTGCATGTTAAGGTGGCTATGCTCATCTTTTGATGTACTCTATGTACTGATTTCCAGGTTTCAGTACCCGTTTAGCCCATGTTGGCATAGTTTAAAGTTGAGTTTACTGAATCTCAGTTACATGTCCCGAGCATCACCTTTCCTTTGACAGATTTATATTTCCTGATTCCTGTACACTTGAGATTTACCATTAGTTGGAGGGGTTTTTATTCATTTACTCCTTATAACCCCAAATTAAGCAACTTTTTGCACTAGCAGTTAATATGAGTAAGAATGGTATCTTTGATTGCACAAACTGGTAAAGATCATATTTTTGCACTTTGCTCATGCTTCACTTTTCTATAAATAATTCTTTAGCTGATGTCCATGAAACAGAGTTAAGTTTCTGGTTTGCCTGTCCCCTACTTCTTCTCTACAGAGCCATGTGTGTGTGTGTGTGTGTTGTTGTTGTTGTGCTAAGGCTTTCCTTGTGCATTCACACCTTAAGTAGCATCTCCTTTTCACATGTTGTATGTACTCTGTGCTTTTTTTTTTTTTAAGAAATTGAGGCTTTAAAAAAATTTTGCAAAAAATTTTTTTTTGGTGGTTTTTTTGAAGCAAGGTTTCTCTCTGTGTAGCTCTGACTGTCCTGGATCTCACTGTGTAGACCAAGCTGGCCTCGAATTCACAGAGATCTGCCTGCCTCTGCCTCCCGAGTGCTGGGATTAAAGGCGTGTACCACCTATGCCAGGCTGATCACTTACCTATTAATTTATTTATTTGGTGTTGTAAGGTATGGTGTGTGTGTCTGCGTAAGTGTGGAGTTCGCAGAACAACTTTGGGGAATTGATGATGGAATATTAGTTTAAGATGTGTTATGTTCATTTATGCTGTGCAACATACATTTATTTATTTATTTATTTATTTATTTATTTATTTATTTATTTTTGGTTTTTCGAGACAGGGTTTCTCTGTAGAATTTGGAGCCTGTCTTGGAACTAGCTCTTGTAGCCCAAGCTGGCCTCGAACTCCCAGAGATCCGCCTGCCTCTGCCTTCCAAGTGCTGGGATTAAAGGCGTGCATCACTACTGCTCGGCTGTTGTGGAACATTTATTTAATGTTGAGTTCTTTTATGCTGCA
Organism: Alexandromys fortis; assembly: GCF_014885135.2. Classification (NCBI taxonomy): domain Eukaryota; kingdom Metazoa; phylum Chordata; class Mammalia; order Rodentia; family Cricetidae; genus Alexandromys; species Alexandromys fortis. The sequence continues at coordinate 12,684,160 of NW_026067901.1, read as the reverse complement.
TTTGTTTAACTCTGTAAAGCTGTATTACTTTACCTGTCTAAAACACCTGATTGGTCTAATAAAGAGCTGAACGACCAATAACTAGGCAAGATAGAGAAATAGGTCAGGCTGCCAGGCAGAGAGAATAAATAGGAGGTGAAATCTAGGCTTGAGAAGAGCAAAGAACGAGAAAAGGATTAGAGAGAAGAGGATGCCAGGGGCCATACACACACACAGCCAGCCACTGAGTAAGAAGGTAAGAAAGATATATAGAATAAAGATAAAAAGCCCATAGGTAAAACATAGTTAAAGAGATGGCTAGAAGCAAGCCAAGCTAAGGCTGGATATTCATAAGTAAGAATATGTTTCTGTGTATTTATTTGGGAACTGGGTGGTGGTGGGCCCCCAAAGAGTAAAAAACAAAAACAAAAAACAGTTACAACTTCCCTACTTCCAACATGTTAATTTCAGAGTTTGAGGTTTAGGTGCAAGCACCTTTATCTGCCTAGCCCCCTCACTGGCCCTGCTATATGTTTTTCAAAGGTTGAACAAGGTTTCACTATTAGACATAGTTTTTTTCTTTTCTCCTAGAATCTGTGTTATTGACCAAAAGGAGGTCGGCTTAACCCCACCTAACATATTCCCCATACTCATTAAATTTCTTTTATTAAAAAAAATTAGCATTAGTTGGACGGTGGTGACAGCACACATCTTTAATCCAAGCACTTGGGAGGCAGAGGCAGGTAGATATTTGTGAGTTTGAGGCCAGCCTGGTCTACAGAGTAAGTTCTGGGACAGCCAGGGCTACACAGAGAAACACTGTCTTAAAAAACTGAAATAAATACTAATGCCAACATTGCTTTGGTGTATCACTTAAAAATTGCTCTCTTAATGACATGAAAGATTGCTCAGTGGTTACAGCCTGTACTACTTTTTAGAGGACCTTTTGAATTCCCAGCACACACGCACTGGGTAGCTCACAGCTGCTTCTAACTCAATGCTTCTAAGCTTTTGTGGTCACCTATACACACCCACACCACACACATATGATACATAATTAAAGGTTAAAAATTTATTGTCTTAAAACTAAGAGTGAGATGGGGCAGGGGTGATAGCTCAGGCAGTGAAGTGCTTACACATAAGCGTGGGACCTGAATTTGATCTCCAGAACACACGTGAAAAAGCCAAGTGTGCTCTTGTAATTCTCACATTGAGGAGACAGAAACAGGCAAAGTACTAGTACTTATGATCCCTAACAGCTGCACTAGTCAGTGAGAAGGAGACCTCTTCTGGCCTCCCTGGGAACCTATTCTCATGTGCACAAACACACACATAAAATTAAAAATAAAATACATCTTTTAAAAAATTTGCAAAGTGTTGTAGCAGCCTTCTAATAGATTGGCGTGCCATTCAAAATACTGCTAAACCATTTTTAATGTATATACTGTTGACCCAGCATTTGGATTTTTAAGAATGTATAAACCCCCATTCACTTGTTCAGAACTGCAGATATTTGTACAAGAATGTTCAATATAGCATCATTTGTGAAGGGTTTTAATAAATTGTATGTATACAGAAAACAAACAAAATAAAAGCAGCCTTTACTATGTTGAGTCAGCCCGCTGTTTCTCCAGGAGACTTGTCACCTAGAGGCGATAGATAGTCTGGGCTGTCACCACTTAGCAGAAGAGAGTGCTTAAGCATTGCGGAGTTAATGGATTTACCCCTGATACTGACTTCAGACTTAGACTCTAATCTTTTTATATCCCTCTTAGCTTTTTATTAGCATGTGTAAGCTTTGAAATAAAGACCCAAGGCATTAAAGTTTGTTATTTCTCAATATTATTTTGAGATTTGTAGAAAACAAGACTTACCTTAAATTTTTCTAATGTCTACAAAGAGTAGTATTATTAAAAAGAATTTTTGTTTTGAAGAATTTTATCTTCATGACCTAAATTTATAGGTGCTACTATGTTTTGTCAAATAATATGTACTTGAAAAAGTGTGGTTTAAAATATATAAAAATTATAACGCTGAAAAATACATTGGAATATTGGGATGCCATAGAATCAGCACATGGGAATTTCCTGGTTGTGCCTCTGTTTCATATAAACTATTTATATGAAGTAACTGTGAGCTAGCATTTTCAAATAATATTATCTTTTCCACCTTACCAATACATTGCATACAGGCTTATATTTACCCAGGACTAGTGTAAGTTCTTAAAACTAGTGTTTTTTAGACCTTGGAACATTATAGGACTTTTGTAGACAAGAAGTTAATGTGTTTAATGGAATGTTTGTATCTTTAAAGTGTAACTTTCATACTGAGAGTGCTTTTAAAAGAAAGTATTTGCATAAGCGTTATGTGTTGGTTGTACTTTGGAACATTTATCCCACTGTTGGAAGGTATTTTTGCTTCAGTAAGAGCTTTTCTACTCTTTTCTCCAAGAAGACATATAATGACATGGAGTCTTGCCCTCTTGATGCATCTGTTAGTGATTATTCAGAATATCTGGACACTTGTGTTTCTCTGTAGATGTGTCACATGGTACTTGTTACAGCATTTTATCCTCTCGTTATCTATAACAATCAAAGTTAAAACTCTGATTCCTAGCAAGGAGGTTTCCTTATCTTTTTAGGAAGCACTGGCTACCATTCGGCTTCTGGACGTCTTATGTGAAATGACATCCCACACTGAGCTTCTTGGTTACCTACAAGTTTTTCCTGATCTGATGGAACGAGTGATTGGTGAGTGAAACAGCAGACTTAGTGTTTTTAGTTAAGAAATTCTTGACATTTTCTGTGCTATAAATTCAAACACAAGCCCTTATTCTTGGTGCTTTCAATTGAGATTCTTTGAAATTTTTCCTTGATTAGAATTGTGATATAATGCTAACAGCTCAGGTTGCTTAAACTGAGGCTGCATTGCTGTTCCTTCTCTGCTATGGAGCGTGGGTCCTTCTTAGTAGTATGTTGACTAATCAGGCCCCTCTGCAGATAGCTGCATTGTCACCTTATGGGAATGTTTTTGATGAAACTGATGGTGGGGATTTGCAAATGGTAAGTTTTATTATACCATAAATTTTATTTATAAAATCTGGTAATTTGTTTTCCTCAATTATACTTCCAAAAACAAAGAATAGGGTTTTATTCAGGTTAGAGATTTAATCTTGTAACAAGATTAACAATTAATAATTAGGAAACCAGTATTTGAAGCATTACTGTCTTTACTCAAAAGCTGTTTGCAAATTAAGCCCTATAGAACCTCCATTCATGTAGATACCCAAATCTATGTTTTGCTTGTCACTGTTCAGTATTTTACCTAAAAGAAAAAAAAAAAAACAGGTACTTTGTTTAGATTGCAATATAGAAGAAAGATGTCTTTGTATCTAAAAGTGTAACTGAACTAGCAGTAGTCTGTAGAAGACATGTAATTCCATTCCAGAGTTCTAGTTTGAATGTAGTACTTTTAATGATGATCAGAATAAATAACCAAACTGGGAATCATGAAGCTAGGGCCAGTGTGGATTGCCATCCTATCTCTGCCATGTTACTACTTCTCTGAGTCTGACTGCTTCTTGTAAGATTGTGAAAGTGATGGCTATATTTAATAAGTTTGTTCAGAAGGTTAAATGAAATAATATGGGAAAATGGATAACTCCTGGAAGCCTGTTTTCATAGGCTTCTTGGGAGTGTTCATAGAATATAGCAGTATTATTTCCTGTGATTATAGTTAATGTCAGTCCATGGCTGAGGCTGATTATTGGCCATTGAGAAAGCTGTAAGTAATTATTAAAACCTCTTATGATTTACATTTAACCTGACTAGCTATCACATTTGATTTTGTATAAACAAATTGGAATTGAAAATCATTTTATAAGAAAAAGCTTGCAACATTTTAGTCAACTTTCCTTTGTGGATAAATAGAAATTCCAAGTGAAGCTAATTGTTACAATCAGCCTCCTTCAAACTGGAACCTAGAAAAATTAATGCAAAAGCAAAGAAGCTGTCTGGTTATTGTTACGCTGTTGTATTTCTGGTGGCTCTGAGGATGAACTGAAGCCTCATGCACTCTAGGAGGTGATCAGCTGCTGTGCTGGACCCCACACGCCAGTCATTATTTTGGGAGTATTAGGTGCTTTATCACTTCATTTTAGTCCGCTGTGTTTGTTTATGGAAAACTTAGATACTATGTATTTTCTTATGGAAAATGAACTCTATTGTTTGCTCTAGATGTTTTACGGGTGATTCACGTAGTTGGAAAAGATACCACGAACATCTTCAGTCCCTCTGACTCTCTAAAAGCAGAGGGTGACATCGAACACATGACTGAAGGGTTTAAATCTCATCTCATTCGTCTCATTGGAAATCTGTGTTACAAGAATAAAGAAAACCAGGACAAAGTAAGATTATTTCTTAATGTGTCACATATAACTTTGTTTAGACTATACTGTTTAGAACTTAGAATGCCTTCACTCGGCAGGGGAGTGAGATCTTATGTGAGTTCTTAGAAAATTAATTGAAAAGAATATCTATGGTTAATGTGTAACATAAAATAGTATGTTACTTCTTTTACCTACAAATAAGCACAATATATCATACTTGAAATTTTTTGCTTTTTATTTTAGTGGTGTGTGTTAGATGTGTATGTGTGAAACAGTGTAGGTGCACGCACATGAAGTCAGCTCTCTCCCTTCACCATCTACTCCAGAAATCAAGCGTAGGTTAGAGGCTCTGCAACAAGTGATCTTTTTTGTCTACTGATCCATCTGGCTGGATCCTGTATGTCACGTTTTTGCTTTATGGTCTGTATTTTTATAGATTTTGCATTGTCTTTGTCCTGAATGTATTTGAGACATTCTCCTTTCTTGTAAATTAGCAGTGTTTGTCTGAGGTCTGTTTATTTAAGCACTCTATTATGATATAGGGAACAGTCAATAAAATAAAAACAAAACCAGCCAGGCTTGGAGGCAGGTGGATCTCTATGAATTCCAGGCTGTCCTATTCTACATAGCAATTTCCTGGCTGCCAGAGTTACATATTAAGATGTGGTCTCCAAAACAACGAAGAAAAGCAACAGACAAATGACTTTAATGTTTGGAAATTTTTCTAGTAATAGACATTTCAGAACATGGAGCCAGGTGTGGTGAGACACACCTGTTATCCCTGCCACTGTTTGGAAGACCAAACAGTTGGAATTATTACTTCAAGGCCAACCTAGGCTATATAGCAAGACTGTCTTAAAAAGAATAAAACCAAAAAGCTGGCATTATTGTTAGAAAAAATCCTTCAATTTTGTGCATCCTACAATTATGGGTGAATAGTGTCCTGTCCTGAGTCTTTAAAACTAAGTGTTCTGAATGGATATGTATTTAGCTTCTGGAAATATGAGAGACTGCCTTTAGAACCTCTTGTGTTCTGTCTTTTGTACTGAACATTGCAGAGCCGATGATACTGAAAACATAACATTAATATTGATGAAAGAGTGGCACGATGCTTAGGTCTCATTCTTCACAATGAATTAATAACCACCTTCCTCCATTCCCCAGATAGTCTTTGTTTAGTAGCCTTAGCTGTCCTGGAACTTGCTATTTAAACCAAGCTGGCATTGAACTCACAGAGATCTGCTTTTCTCCGCCTCCTGAGCACTGAGATTAAAGATGTACCACCATGCCCAGCTGGAACTAGAGGTTCTTTGTCTTATGGGAATTTACTTTGGGCAGTGTTTGTTTTGCTTATTTAAATATTAAGTCTTCTGTAGGTTATATTTTTTAAGACATATTTAAAAGTTCTTGTTATTGTATGCATATTTCTAAGTGTCATTTTACTATAATCCTATAGAGGCATCTATTTCTCCATCCTGTTGAATCTTTCCAGTCCACGTGACTGCTTTGAACAGTAACATATGATAGGCATAAGCTTGTATCATTTGTGGCATAGTCTTTAATTTGCACCCTTTTTAGGAGCTAGTTATGAGGAAGTGCTGATTCCATGAGACCACCTTCCTGTGACTTGGAGAAGCCATATAGAGAAGCCTTGGAAACTGAGATGCAGAGAGTGGAGCTAGTCAAGAAGCACCATGGTACCAGAAAAGTTTGCAAAAGCCACCTTGGAAGTATATGTAGCCTTGGTTCTTTATGTGACAGTGATCCATGCAAAGCCTTGTCTTAATTATGGATGACAGCACTGTGAGAAAAAGTGAAGTTAGAAAAAACTTGTGTAGGTTTTCCTTCTGTTAATAGGGTAGGTTGCTCCTGTCGGCCTTACACAGTTATAAACTGGATGAAGACAGTCTTGTGAAGACATCCAAATGGACACAGATTCATAGATTCTGGAGTGCAATTGGTACTAGAAGAAGGGAATGAGACAAAATGTGATTTACAGAAAATCTGCATATTTTCTAGCTTGGTGGTGGGGGTTGGGAGAGAGAACAAAGCTAGCAAAATGTCTCAGTGGGTAAAGGCACTTGCCACCAAACCTGATGGCCTGAGTTCAATCCTCTGGTCTGGTAGGCTCCAAGCAGGCAAGCTATGGACAAAATAGTTACTGAAATCTGAGTTGTCAGTCTGCCGAGTTTAGGTTTAAGTCAGTAAAATAAGTGTTCACTAAAACAAAAAGAAATAGCACTCTGTAGAGGAAAATAATATAATTAAGAGTTTCCATAGAACAGGTTATACAGTGTCTAGAAGAACTGTCACTCAAGAGAAAGTGATGCAAATCACAGAGATGCTGCCAAGGATTTTAAAGGAGCAGTTCTAAGAGTGGATAGACAGTAGTGAATAGAGAATTAAGACACTTTACTCATCTCTTTAGGAGCATAACAGAGGGACGTTCCTTGTGTTCAGTGATTGTTTTGCTGCTGATTTGGAGTGATTCCTCACAGGAACACGCTGTAGTGATTCTTAGGCTCGTGGATAACTCAGAGAGTCAGGAGCAGGTTGCACCCTAAGAAGCCTGGAGAGTACCCAATTGCTGTGTAGAGGACCCTGGGGCCCCCAGGAAGTTACTGTGTATTCTCTAGTAGAGCAAACAGTTCAGAGAGCATGAAGGATTCATTCTTTGAGTGTGAGAATGCCTCTCCATCCCAGTGTCTTTCCTGTGCTAACAAAGGCTCAAACCTGAAAGCATTACCTCTAGGGGACCCCCCCCCCCACATACTTCTTTTTTTTATGTTCTGGAAGCTTCTGTATTCTTGTAACTCAATCCTGTTTCTAGTTGGATAGTGAAAATGTATTTTCCTAGCTTATTAATTCTGCAAAGGATAAAGTTCAGTATCTTTCTAAAACCTTTCTTACAGTTCTGGGGAGTGGATGTTTGGGGGATATAGTTCAATGTATGTTAGTCACTAATTCCCAGGGTGTTGTTTAGGTGGTTGGTTTGTCTTCTATGCAAATTGGAGCCTACAGATAAATTTGGCTTTATATTTCCAAGACTAAAAAAAAAGATCCAGGGTTGGGGGGAATTTGTGTAATTTCACTAACAGAGAAAAGGAGTGGATGATTTATTTGTTTAGTGTCTGTGTTGCTGCATCATGCCTTCTCATGGGTATTTGCAGCAGCCTTGCAAAGCAGGTTTTGCTAGGGATGCGAAAGGAGAGGCTGTCCAGTGTTGTACTGGCAGAACCCAGAGTAAAACTTAAATTTGTTCTCCTGTGGATTCTCAGGTCTGTACTTGGTCTCCTGCACTCTACTGCCACTGATTTTGGAATTTTCGTAGTTTGGCAGGAACGGTTTAGACTTCCTGAAGATCTTCAGCCCATAGGCCATCAATTAGACCCTTTCAGCTCCTTCTGGGCTCACTTATGAAACGCCTGTGTACTTTCGTCTCTGTTTCTTATTCATTCCTCCGTCAACTGTGAATATCCCTAATCTTCAGGGCCTTTTCTTTGATTGATGGAAATTTGTTTCCTGGGAAGTTTCCATCCTAGGAATGTTGTGAGAAGTCCTCTCTGGGGGAGACAACTATCCCCTTCCTACAAACTCCCATGATTCTACCCCAGTTCACTCTGGGGAACCGGTGAATCTTGAGGCTTACTTTGGGTGAGAGAGTACTAGTAAGAGGGGGGAGACTCCAAAGCAATAGCCAAGAAATTCTTCACCTAGTGTGGATAATGGAGCCCACATAGCCTTATAGATGGAGTTCCTTAGCTTTCCCAGCCTATATGTTCTAGCATCTCCAGAAGCTACTTACAATTAGGGCAGAATTTTATTTAAGTGGATAGGGGATACAGGAGAGAGTAGAATCTCCTTTTCTGCTGGTAGGGAAGTCTTCTTCCCCCTAGTGACCTCTAGTTAGGGCTTTTGCAAGCAGGCACAGCTTATGAAAAATACAATTGTTTTGCTTAGAGGACTGTGCTCTTTAAGGACATCCAGGGATCTTGCCTCTGATCCAGTAAATTATTCACAATAGAATCTTTCATAGAATCTTTGTGCCCGGTGTTAGTTCCTCAGAAGCCTTAGCAGAGATGTTTTCAGCCCTAATGTATTTTTGCTTGCCTTGTAACTCCATTCATAGTAATGTGATGTCCAATAGCTGGCTAAGGCACCCCTTCTGTTGCCTTTTGAGTTTCCTGTTTTTTGTATCTTCATTGGGTAGCTAGAGCCTGTGACTCTTATGTTTTAAAATAAAAAAGATTGACAGAAAATTTGTTGCCGTCAATTTCTAAATGAAGAAACTAAGGCTCAGGGAGATTTCAGTGTGATTTAATTCAGCTGAGATTTATTGAATACAGACATGGAGCTGTGTGTTCTAGAGATGCCACTGATATTACAAGTGGCAAACACACATGTATTAGTATTTCTCACCCAACAGTTCTGTTACAGAGGCCTGTCAGAGAGGATCAGAAGGGTGACTTTATATTGTGGGGTGGCCAACCCAGAATGGTTCTTTCTGTTCAGAGCTGGGCTGCCAAGTCGTGAAGGTATTAGAATGGGAGACGTCTTTCTTTGTATTTGCACTTTTGGACAACCTGCTTAGAAATTTATTGAACCCAGTGCGTCTGCAGGTCTTGAGCTGATCCTTCTGTGGAGCTGGTGGGCTGCTTCTGGAACTGTCCTTACTGAGTTGTGACAGAGATGCTCCTAATCCTGCAGATGTCTCCTTTTACTGTCTTTTGTGCTCCACGTACAACATAGTGATTAGTTTAATTTTTAACCTCTGTGGACTAGATGGAGAATGATTCTGTTTTGGTTTCTATTATAAGAAGCACATGGATATTGATGTTGTAAACACAAAGAAACCAATTATTCTTTGCCTTCTTTGTTAGAATATGGAATGTATAACTTATCCTTTTTCTTCCCCATTCTTTTGCTTTTCACTGTTGTTGTAAATGCCTTATTTGAAGAAAAAAGCTTTTATTTCTTAAAGCTAAATGTGTTATTTGAAATATTTGGGAAGATAACCAGTTTATCTACTTTCTCCCCGCTCTCCCCCCATGGAAACTTATTGAGTAAAGTATATACACTTGTTGGTTGTCAGGTGCATTTTGCTCAAAGCTCCCTGGCAGTTCTGATTAGTTCTTCCTTCTTTCCTTCCCCCTCCTCTTTGTTGAGATTCCCAGCCTTGGTGTTGGAGCTTGGTGGTCTTTGTGTTGACATATGTGCACACAAAGCTTTCATTGCAGTCCATCTGAAGAGGTTCCGTGTGTGAGGAAAGTGCAACTCATGACTCCTGTCCAGAACCGTCCTCTAGGAAATTGGTTCTTAAACATCTGTGACCATAAAACACATTTGTCTTTTTTTTTTTGCTCGTTGTATTATACCTTTAAATTTTATCTGATGATCAGTATGCATTCTATTAAACAAATGAAAATTCTTAAATGGGAAAGTTTACCTTTTGTGATCTATAATTTTTAATTAAAAATTCCTATTACTATATAGTGTGATAGGTTTCCTAGTATTTTCATATATACATGCTATTTTACTTTGTTTATACTCATCCCCTGTCCCCATTGTCTACTCCATCTCTGTATTCCTCTTAGTGATTTCTTTCTTCCTCCACTGATTCTTTTAAGTTGTGTTCTCCCCACTATATTTTCTTTTTTAGGTCCTCATGATCAAACATAGGGCCTTGTGTATGGTAGGGAAACCCTCTACCACTGAGCTATACAGCATCAGTTGGCCTATGACAATTTATCTCAAAAATATTTGTTTTAGGGACTGGAAAGAGATGGCTTGGCAGTTGAGGGTATAGTACTCTTGTAGAAGACCCATGTTAGGTGGCTCACATCTGTCTGCTACTCCAGTTCCAGGGGGATTTGACATTCCCTCTTGACCTCGGCACCTTCACTCTCATGCATTTACCTCCACACACACATGCATATAATTAAAAATAAAATAAATCTTTAAAAAGCTGTTGTCTGTTCACTACAACAATTATGGAGTGTAGTTTTAGCTTCTGAAGATACAAAGTATCTGTTTTCTGACTTGAGGGGTCATTTATAAACAAAGACTAGACAAAAGAAACAACTTTGCACATGGAAGTTAAAATTCCTTTAAATTCTGAATTCTGGGACAAATTTTGAAAGTCTTTTATGTTTGAGATACATTTGTTTGTTTAGTTAGTCTGTATGTATTTGGGGTATGTCTCACTGAGCGTATGTGGAGATTCTGTCCTATAGTATAGGTCCTGAGGACTGAATTCAGGTTGCCAGGCTTGGTGACAACCAAATTTACCCACTGAGCTATCTTACCAGCTCAATTTGGAATATTTAAATACATTCTGATGTAATGTAACTGCCTTTTTATATTGTTCAGTTTTTTAGTGTCTTTTTGTATATAGCATGGCAAGCCTTTCAGTTTCTCATGTCCAGAGCAGGCAGGCCGTCTGGCCAGTCCTCTATGATTCCCTTCTGTGTAACATGATTTCAAGCAGGGTATTTGCTTAGTGAATCATGAAACTGGAGACAAATATATGGCTGTTGGGGTGTCCCGATTGTTTCCTTCCTCACACACAAAACCTCTTCAGATGGACTGCACATATGTCAACTCTGATTTTCTTAAGAGTTAGTAACTGCTCGTTGTCTATCAGTGCTGACTGGTTCTTTGTAAGGAAATAAAGTCTTGATTAGCGTGTGCTAGTGTCTTCCATTGAGCTGCTATAGCATAGGCTAGGGTGGTGGAGTTCTTCTTTACTGTCCGCCACGAGAAGGGTCACTTTCTGTACTCTTTTCCTGTACTAGCATGGGACTTCCCAACCTTTTTTCTCATCCACGTGTCCTTATGTTGCTCTTCAGAGCTCCTGGTCACAAACTTTATGAATTTTTTGTAAACTTATGTCAGCAGGAAGCATGTTCTACTCCATTGTGCCCTCTCTTGGTGGTTTTGCTCTTCTTCCTACTCTGCATATGGAATTGGCTTCTGTGTGTGGATATATCATACACATGCTTATTTTGCTTTTATTTGTCTATGGTATGTATAGATTAACTACCAGCCAAAGAGATACATGGAAAATTTGATTTTTGCCCTCTTTTACCTTAACAGGCTAGATATGTCTGTTTCTAGCTATATTGCCAACCCCACACCTTTTTTCCTGAGTTCTGCTTCTTAATCACTCTCTTATAGAGACTCTCTTGTGTCTTCTGGGTAATATTGCTGAGAAATTTATTGTACCCAGTCTTCCCATGGATCTTGAGCTGATCATTCTATATGGGTGATGGGTTGCTGAACTGCAAATGCATCCAGACATCATCATCAAGTCGTGATAATGCGTTTGTCTATCTTCTCAGGGCTCAGTTCCTTGACAGTCTGTTCCTGGCTTTTTGAAGCTACAGAGTAAGCTGTTCTGTTGCTGTTGTTCTTCGGTCATTACGACAGGCAGTGGGCTTGCAGTAGTACAGACATGGCTAAAATGACATAAACACAGACTAGCTTCTTAGTCAACCATATATTAACTATAACTCTTAGTTCTGCTCTCAGCTTCTTGATTCAATATGGAGACAGTTATATTTTCCTGTGAATTCAATCCTCCGTACCCCACAGGAAAATATATCTAACAAACTACCTAGACTCTCCATTTTACCTGAGCCTCTCTTTCAGGCCATTGTTGAACAGATACAGTATATTTCATCATTTCCTAACAATATGATTTAAAAATGTTACTACATTTATTTCTATGTAGGTGGTGTGTGTGTGTGTGTGTGTGTGTGTGTGTGTGTGTGTGCGTGCTCATGTTGTAGTGTGAGTGTGGAAGTGTGGAAGTCAGGACAGCTTGTAAAAGAGTTGTTTTTCTTCTTCCATTATATGGGTTCTGGGTTTCGAACTTAGTTAGGTTCTTAGGTTTGGTGGCAAGTTCTTTTACCCACTAAACCATGTTGCTGGCCCCCCAAAATATGTATTTAAGTAGGAATTTGTAAATAAATGTCATAGGAATTTACTATGTGTAAAGTAATCTTGATATCCTTGTCTTTCTAGGTGGGGATTGTTTAAGGAAGTAGTGAAAGCATGTAAGAACTTTCTTTAGGACAAGAATACTTTTTCCTTGTCAGGTTTACTACAAATGCTTTTTTAGTTGATTTTTTTTTCTCTTGGTATTATCCATTAAAGAGATGAAGCATTTTCTATCTGTCTAAAATGTATTCCCGAACAGTTCTGAGGGTATGGAGGGATCCCCCCCCCCATTTGTTTATTTAATGTGTGCCTGTGTGGCAGTCAGAGGACAGCTTGTGGGAGTCAGGTCTCTCCTTTCCCCATGTGGGTTCTGCAAATTGAATTGAGTTCATCAGGCACAAGGAGGTAGGTACCTTACTGACCGAGCTAAGAGCCCCGGAGGAACTTTGAAATCTCAGCTCTATGTCCCCATTAGCTGACTTTGTGCTTCTCCTCAGTCAGAGGTAAGTTGCACAGAATCGCAGCTTATTGATTTGATGATTGAATGTATAGACAAGATCTGGCTTGCTTAGAATTCCACTTCTTTGTAATGTAATCCGAGTTCAAGAAATATGTCAAAATTCATAAATCAAGCTGTCACCATTAGTTTCTTGAACTTACAGTTCCTGCTACAGAAAGTGAAATTAAAATTCCTATCTTGAGGATACCAATTGAGATTTAGTTTGTTGCAGCTGTACTTTTTTTTTAAAAGGCATAGAGGAGGGCTACTGTTGTAGCTCAGTAGAAGAGCGTGCACCTAGTAAGTATAAGACCTTAAATTCAGTCCCAAGAACTACCAAAAACTAAAGCATTGAGGATGGTTTATTGTTTGACTTCAAAACTCCCCTTTTTCTGTTTCGTACTTCTGTGGGAGCAGCATGGCATTATTTAAAAGGGAGACTTACATGGACAGTACGAGCCATGTGCTGCTATTACTGCAGCATGCTTAGTGATCCATGCTCTGTGTTTCTTCATGGTATCCCTACTGCTGGCTGAGTCAAACTGGTGAGCTCCAGGCTCAGTGAGAAAACCTGTCTCAGCAGAGTGGAGAGTGATTAAGGAGGACGCCTGATGTTAACTTCTGGCCTCCACGTGTGACCATGCAGCAATGTTGATTTCTAGCATGTTTAGTTTTTTTTCTTGCAGCAGCACCTAGAAGTTAAGAGAAGCGGAGTTATTCAACATGCATGCACACACACATGCACACGCGTGTGTGCATAAAGGAGGATGGGTCGAGAGGCTGTTTGTCTCTGACAGGAAGGAAATGGAAGTTCTTGGTGGCTATAGCCATTCTTTTTTCCATTTTCATAGTTGGTGCTTATGTCCTTAACTTCCTCATCTAATATCTAGGAATTTAAAAGAATTTCAATTCAGATTTTATAGAAAAAATAAAGAATAAAACAGTAGCATATGATCTGGATAATTTTACTAGCAAAAATAATTAAAGCTCATAGCAAGGTGACCGGGGGCATTTTTGAGTGCGTATCAATTTGTCTGTGTGAAAGAGAGGGAGAAGCAAGTGGATAAAAACAGAAGGACTATTTCTGTGTGTTGAGTTTCTCTCTCTCTCTCTCTCTCTCTCTCTCTCTCTCTCTCTCTCTCTGCAAAGGAGTAGGATTTGAATTTAACTTTTGTTGGCAGGGACTCTGATTTGGGTGTGTTAGCTTTTGGTAAATGATTAGTTTTAACACTTTTACTACAAGTTAGAATCTAATGATAACCCAAGTGCTTTTGACATTGTAAGTTTTCCTTATATCTCTATACTTCATTAGTATGGACAAATAAAGTTATTATTTCAAGTGTCAGACCAGTGCCTTTTTTTCTGAGGGAATAAAAAGGATAGACCTGTCTATCATACAGCTAAGACATTGTCAGCCTCTGACATGATTAGTTGTTTGCTCTTCCTAGCAGCGAAGGTCCGCGTTACATCTTATAAAGGAGTAATCTTCTGGTCCCTTCTTTAAAAATCCCGTTGCTTGCCTTATTTTGGTAGAATTTAATTTCATACTCATCATGTTCTAGTAGAAGAGTGGCAGTGAGTCGCTCGTGCTGTGATGTTTAACTCAGATCTGCATTGCTCTTATGCAGCAGTTGGAATAAGGCCATTTCTGTTTTGTTCTCCAGATAGGAACTGCCGTGCTGTCCTGTCATCCATGGTAGAAACTTATAGTTTAGTTCAAGTATGTATTTGCCATCTGCTGGGTACCAGCTGGTGTTCTGGACAATGAGAATGTCGAAATGGGTTTGGCATAGTGCCCTCTTGAGGAATTCATGTACACAGGGGAGAAAGATGTAAAAATTTGCCATTTAGTGAGTTTGTGAGACTAAAGAGTGGCTGCAGTATGTGCCAGGAAGAAGGAGAGGCTCCACTCAGTTCAAGAAGAGTGCACCCAGTGCCTAGGTGAACAAAAACGAGGGAGCAGCCTGTGAACTCTAGAATTTTGTTCTTCCTTGTCACCGTTCTACTGAAGACCCCCTGTGCTTGAGCTACTATCTCATCGGTGCTAAAATCCCTGTCTCTGCAGATCTTACCCCAGTGGGATCCTGGGCACCTCTTTCCATGTCCTATTCTGGACTTACATTTCTGGTTTCTGAGAAAGATGCAAATGCTACCCAGTGATAGGCCAGTGCCCAAGACTTCAGAATCCTACCAAGGGTTAAGCAGAAAAGCATCTATCCTGCCAGTCTCTCAGGAGCTGCTGAGAGCAGCCGTGAGCCAGGGACCTACAGTGGGTTTTTTTTTTTTTTTCCTGAAGTTTCCCTTGACTGCCTGCTTCCTTTATTATAGTCTTCCCTTTAGCATAGTGCATGGAAACTTGATTTTAGAGTTTAAATTCCAATCTCCTCCCCTCCTCTCCCCTCTGCTCCCCTCCCTCCTTTCTCACTAGGCAACCCTTCACATGTTTCATTTTTGAGTTTTCCTTCATCTAGAAATTAGAGCTCATTTTCCTGATCTCATGTTTGCTGTGAGGACTAAGTTGTCATTACTACAGTGACATCCACCAGTAACTACCTTGTATGAGTGCCTCAGTGTGTACGCTAGTGGATGGTTTTATAGTCCTGCTTTCTTTTAGCCTATACTTCTCACAAACCTGAATCTCACTATGTTGTTTGGCCTTCTCAATTCCATATACAGGGGCCATGTTCTTAGTACCTCCTTGGTGGTCGGTGGGACTCTTCCCTCAGTCCTGTACTTGTCAATACTGTCACAGGCTCTTGAGCAGGCAGCACCCATGAAGGATACCAGTGGTGCAGAGGTAGGTTAAGTTCCATGCCAATTTCTTCTCTGCTCATGAGTATCCATAAAAGCCTTCTCCCCACAGTGTAGAGTGGCTAACTCTCTCTAGTAAGCCAGTTTCCTGGTACCCAGAAATGTTTAGTGCAGAACTCTATAAAGAAAATTGCTTGTTTGCTGCTGTATATAGCACCCAGAGCAAACCTCCTGACCTCCATTGTGTGTCTGCACAGTTCTGGTAAAACCTGACGGAGCAGAGCTGCTCACTCAATCAAGTAAGCAAAGGCCTAGGTGGCATTTCACCATCTTCTCGATGTTTTCGTTCTGTTACATGTTCCATTGTTAAGCTTTCATTTCCTCACCTCTCCAGTCATTACTAAATGGAGGTGAAGGGGCTCTCACCACCACAGTAACTAAATACCTTGTAGCTCTCTGTCCTTCTAATAGTAATCATTTGTATGTATTTGGAAGTTCTATATTTCTTTTTAGGAAAAGTATTAGCTTAGATACTCGCTTTGATTGGAAAAATTTAAAGTTGAACTTCAGTCAAGATCTTGCAAAGGTTAGTCACTTGCAAACTGAAAAACAATCATGTTAGTCCCAGTAACACAGTGAACATGGTGCAATGATTATTATGTGTCTGGAACCCCTTTGAGTCCTTACTTTTATCAGTGTATTTATTTTTGTAATACTTTGGGGGAGTGGGCAATATTATCTCATCTTAATTTGCAAACTCAGATGTGTGGACATTAAATAATTTTTCTAGGGTCTCATATAGTCAGTGGTAGAACACAAGAGTCCAGGCAGACTGGCTTTTGACACAATATTCTCAGTTTCCTTATCTCCCCACCCGTGGAATGGCCACAACTTAGGAGTTATCTCTGACGCACATAGTTAGTCAGAGCTATAGTTTTTGTAGTTTTCTATGATATGATCACAGATTTGATTTATATCTGCAGATGTATATAGGATAACCCATATCTTTCAGGTATAATAGGAGTTACGGTGGGTTTTGTAAATTAGGCATAGATTGCCTTGGTTTTTCCAGACTTTTAAATTAATGTTGAATACAGTCTTGAAACACTGCTCTTTCTAAAAAGAAATGTTGATTAAAAGACGTTTTATATATCAACATATATTCACACAAGCAGAGTGGATACTTGTTTTTTTAATTATTTAAGGGAAATGAACTAAAATGAACACTAAAAGAAAATTGATAAAGAAGGATATGACTTAAGGTACGGTTGTTTCCAGTTTTTGTTTGAATTTTTCTGATGCAGGCAGCATTTCAGGCCCCACTGAGAGTTGTGGCCAACACAAGTGTGGATAGAGCTTCTTCCAGTTTATCTGTGGGAGTGAGGTGGGGGAGTGATTGTCCCTTTTTTGGTTGAGTTGTTTGTGCTTCTTGTATTATTGCGCATCTTACATTACAACTCCTTCCACAAGCTCATGTTCCTCTTGGACACTTGAATAATTGGTTTAATGTGGGACAGATTTCTGGGAATGATTCATCACTATTTGCTTAGTATTATAACTAGTGACAATGTTGAATTTACCTGCTGGAAAAATCCAAGAGGAAATGTTTAAATTAAGTCACTAACCTACAGAGAGTTGGGGACAAGAGGAGGCATTTGAGCTAAGATTCATTTTCTCTAACCCTCTACTATCTATGCCTGAGAGGGCAGAAGGAGTGCTCCTCCTGAGACATGGATGTCGAGTGAGAATTCCCAGTGTCCTAAAGGACAACTGGGCTTCCTTCACACAGCCTGGGACAGCCAGCCAGAGGGGCTGTGGAGGAGGAAGGCTGGGGAAGGCTGATTTGGCCTGTGGTTGAATAGTGTTGACAGGAAAAGTCTGACTGGTAGGTCAGGCAGGCCACAGGATCAGGGAGGGAAGGGCATGCACACCACCTGCTATGATTTCAGCTCTAGAAACCTTGACTAGTACCCTCTGCTCTCCACCCTTAAAGGAGATAAACAGAAGCTTCAACTCTAGTTGGTTTAAACTATGAGTTGGTAGTGTTTGTTCCCCCTCCTCATTGAGCAGCTGGTTCTCATAGCAGCAGGAATCATTGGGCATCCTGGCCTGAATTCAAAATTCTGCTTCTGCCCCTTGGGGCTCCTGGTAAAGGTACTCCTAACTGGGGAGTACCTTTGTTGAGAAATTAGAGAGTGAGAAAAAAAAATCTTTTTTTCTTTTAAAAATATGGTTGTTTTTAATCTTGAGAAATCATTTCTAGCCATTTTAGAAGATAAAATATCAATCAGGTGAAATGATTCAATAGATAAGGGTGCTTGCTGCACCCTGGTGACCTGAGTTCACCCATGTGATATGGAAGGCAAGACCTGACTCTGGCAAGGTGTTCTCTGACCTTTACACACTTACAATACCAGACCTGGGAGCTTGTACATACACATCATAAAATACATCTTAAAAAATAAAAGAGTGTTAGTGCTTGTGATGGCTAATCTGGGTTGTCATCTTGACACTCCTGGGAAGAGGGACCCTGAATGTGGAGTTGCCTTCATCAGACTGGCCTATGAGCATTTCTGTGAGGTATTTTCTTGATTGCTGATTGATGTACAAAGGCCCAGCCCAATTGGCAGTGCCATCCCACCTAGGCTAATGAACATGAGCCTGAAGAACAAGCCAGTGAGCAGCATTCCTCTGTGGTGTCTCTGTAGTTCTGTCTTTCTGCGCTCTAGCCCTGGCTTCCCTGCATAATGGTGAAATGAACCCTTTCCTCCCTAGGCTGTTTTTGCTCTTGGTATTAATCACAGCCACAGAAAGCCAACTAGGACAGTGCAACATTAGTAAAACTAATGCTGGTTCTCCTTTTAGAGTTATCCTTTACTAATGATTTTATAGGAGTCAGCTTACAGTTACTAGAAAAATAAGCTCTGGCTCCACATCTTTAATAATCTCATTGTTTTAGCCTACACTGATT
The DNA here is from genome assembly GCF_014885135.2 of Alexandromys fortis. NCBI lineage: Eukaryota > Metazoa > Chordata > Mammalia > Rodentia > Cricetidae > Alexandromys > Alexandromys fortis. Next base: position 12,665,632 of record NW_026067901.1, on the reverse strand, counting down.
ATAATGGCATTTTGGGATTTCTACTGTGTATCTGCCTTTGTGTTAGGGCGCACAAATTCATGTATAAATTGATACTACTCAGTCTGACTGACCTAGTGACACATTGCCAGCAGCCATAGTGGCTCAGGAAGTTTGGCCTGCAGTCTGATGGCACCTGTTCTACCTCTATAACCTGACCTCAGTTAACCTATTGTCCCATGCTCCTGTCTGGCCTGCCTGTGGCTCAGAATGTTCATTTTTCACCTTCCTTTTTTTCTGAGGAAGGTCCACAGCTCCCTCCTTGGCTTGTGGTAAGATCACTTGGGTAATTTGTATACAGCACTAGCATTTGCCTGGAACATGGCTTTCCCTGCTGTAGCAGGAGTGCTAGCCACTTCAGACTCAAGAAAGTGATGTTTAGGAAATTGCACACTTGTGGCTTCACTTTTACCTACCTTAGTGATGTGCTTGGATCAAAATGCACTTTTACTTAAAATTCAAAATCAATACTGATTATTGATCTGTAAACACTGAAGTTTTCTAAGGAACACCATAGTTTATTTCAAGGTTCCTTTGTGGTATTTGCCTTGTTAATCTACAACTTCTAGAAGTTTGTGGTGAGTGCCAGGTTTCCTGCTCTGACAGCTGTCTCTAAAGGGTTGCTTTTAGCTAGGTTGCAGGTGTTCATTTAAGCATACTGGCTGAGTGCTTGTGTGTGCATGCGCACACCCCAGACAGTGCCAGAAGCTGTAATTTAAAGGTGAGCGGGCAGAGGAGTATGTAATGTTTTTATCTTCCGGGCAAGATCCTGATGTACAGCTTCATGTGACATCTCGTTTTTTAAAAGCCCGAGGCATCTGTAATCTTTATAGCAAAAATTCTAGTGCTATGTTTTGCATTCCAGGCTTACCGTCTATCCTGCTCCGTAAATATATGGCTCTTGTGGACTTATAAATCATGACAGTAGGACTCATATCCAAAAAGCAGAGATTTAAATCTTTACAGAGCTTCTAAGATTTAATGTAACTTCGACCTTACTCTTCCTCAGAAGTTAACATTCTTACTTAAAGACAGCACATCTCATCTCTTTGATAGTAACTTTAAAAACATATTTCCAGAGAAACAAATATTTAAGAGCATAGTCAACACTAAACTTTGTGCAAAGTCTGGAGGAAGGAAATAAAACAGGTAATTGCCTGTAAACAACTCACAGCCTAGAGGAAAACATGAGAAGCTAAAGATCCTAGGATCTGTGTCTCTGCAACGACTTCCCCCACCCACTGAGACTGTGAGGCACTAGCAGAAGGGAAGGCTTCTCCAGGCAGCCAGTGCCACACAAGCTTCCGGACGGGTGATGTTGAAAAATGCTGTCCTCGGGCCAGATTCACCAGATGTCCACATGTCCTTCCCAGATTCCCTCTTGCTCTTCTTACCTTCATGAGAGTTCACCTCTCAGGGAGGGGCTTTACTTCCCTGAGCATAAGACCAATGGGAATATGCGGCAGTTACTAGAATCTGTGATCCATTCTTCCCCCCTTTCTCTCCTCCTTCTTCTCTCCCCTCCCCTCTCCTTCTTGTCCCTTTCCTTCACTTCTTTTTGAGAGGGGCTGGAAGCAGTTAGTTGCCCATACTTGGTGGTCCGGGCTCCTTTTAGGGGAACTTTAAGGCACAGGACTTTCCCATCTACAGACAGTGTCCTTGCCCTCGTCCTGCACTTTTGTTTAGCTGTCTTGCAGGCCAGGTGTGCCTGTGTGCATACCCTCGCTGACATGGTGCTCTGTGTGTGTAGAGCACGTGTGAGATTCTTCAAGGTCACAAAAATTGTCCATCAGTACTCTGTTCTGTGGTTCAGAAAGCTTCATAGAGGCCCACATTGTGACAGATACTTTGATAAGCCCTTCAGGTCTCAGACAGAGCGCTATAGTGCTATTTTTTCTAAGGTAGTTCATGACTTGCTATGGGATATCGTGCTCCAAGATGAGAGTGGTGAGTGATAAGGCTTGGTAGTAACAAAGCAAAGTCGCCTGTTCTTAGTGCTGCCTGTGTACCAGGCACTCAGAACTGCAGCAGTTTTAAGTGGAATTCACTTACTTCATGTAGTAAATGGTACAAAAGAGGAGACTTGAGGACCTGAGAGTTAAATTATATGCCCAAGGCTGTGCAGCTGTTAGATGACAGAAATAAGCCATCCTATTTAAAGCCACTTAAATTTGTATGTACTGTTTCTTACTGCAGCATAACATCATCCACCTTAGTTCAATAAATTGGAGAAGAGCCACCATGCCAAGGAACTATCTAGAACGTGTCTGCAGATGTCTGCATTAGGAAGAAGTGGGACGGCAACATAGGGTAGGATGAGGGACAGATTTCAGACAGAGTTGGGAGAAAACAAGACAACAGGCAGCATTTCTTTGATTGGCCAGTGTTGTGTGAATGCCTTACTTTTGGTGACATAATAATGTACCCTACTGTATAACATCCCAACAACAAAGTATGATTCTACCAATGAACTGATTGGGCTTACTTAAGAGCATGGGTGAGGAGTTGTCACCAGAGGTGTGAGTGGCCCCAAAGCAGTTGCAAGGAAAGCCTTGACCCAGCATGCATAATAGCTTCCACATACTGACATGGAGTGAGCCCAACTTCAGCTAGTCTCCTCCAGCCCATACACTTTAGCACTGAGAGCATGAACAGTTTGCTCAAAATTGAATACAAATGACTGGGGGGGGGGGGATCTCAGATGAGGTTACAGTGAGCTTCCTCACAACTTCCGTTGAAGCAACGTCAGCAGTCACCAAGCTCAGTCTTGATAGACTATTGTAAGCAGACACAGCTGATCTGATCAAGATGGCAGCTGTTTTCCTCAGAGGTTTGTAATCCACAGTAGTCAAAGAAGTAACTGACCCTTGGGGAAGCAGTTGCCTTTTCATGGTCACTGTGTGTTCTTATAGACTGTCTCAGTATTGGGATGCTTTTGTGATTTTGAAATCTAAAATGTGAGCACTTGGCTTTTAAAGATTGTAAGTCTGTTTTGCTTCAACACTCTCCCTCTGTGTCCCCCACACCCCCCCACTGGAACTTCAGCACAGTGCCTGCCTGAGGTTAGTGCTGTCTTTTTGTTTGTTTGAGAGTTTCATATATGCATATAATGTGCTTTGATCAAGTGTACTCCCTATCACCTGCCTCCAATTCCTTCCATAGTCCCCTTTCCTCACTGTGCCTCTCAATTTCACGTGCTCAATTTTTTAAAAGCCCATTGAGCCCACTTAACACTGCCAGAGTGTTTATGGTATAAGGTTATCTACTGGAGCATGGGTATCATCTCAAGGGCTGCATCCTTGAAGAAAAACTATTTTCCCTTCTTCCAGAAGCCATCTATTGGCAACAACTCCTCAGTTAGGGGTGGACTTTATGACCCCTCCTTCTCCGTTCATGCTAAGATTTTGTCTGGCTTGATCTTGTCTTGTGCATGCTGTCACAGTTGCTGTTGGTTCATGTGTGAGAGTACTGTCATACCCAGAAAACATGGTTTTGCTGCAGTTCTTTGCTGCGTGTCTCTCATCAAAGATCAGTGACTCTTGGGATAGAGGGATGTAATATAAATGTCCCATCTGGGGCTGAGCACTCTGCAGTCCATTATTACACAGGTTGATCTGTGTGAGCCTTTGTTTTAATCACTGTCTATTGCCCAACCCCCAAGAGAACTACCCCCGCTTTCTATGAAGGTTGAGAGAAGCACTAAGCTCTTGAGTATAAGTTCTTAGGAGCCCGTTTACAACTGTGACCATTTAGCAGGAGAGTACGTCTTCCTTTGGGCCTGTAACCGTGGGCAAATGAATATTCTTTACCAATGCTTTTCCCAACACTTTATGTGACACTCCTCTTTTTTAAATTTTCTTTTTAGAAAGCTAGGTGTGCAAGTAATGACTAATTACTTTCATAGTATTCCTTCTGACTCTAGTGACTTGTGTGTTTTTAGATAAGCCTTTGCTATTCCTTTTGAAATCATGTACCTTTTCCCGCTTTGCCTACTCATTATTAATAATTCTATAAAAATCTTTTTCTTAAAGCCATACCCCAGCAAAATAGCAAAAGTTGATTGCTTAATATAAACAGCCTTTAATTAAAGTTGGGAAAAGATTAGTCTTTGATGATAGAGATATTGTTCCATTGTTTGCTGAAACAGAAGAGACTGATTTACATTTGATCAGGTGGAAACTGTACTCAAATGGATTAAACTGGAATCTGACTTTAAACCCACTGCTAGCTGCGTATTGTCAGTGTATGGTGGTCCCACCTTAAGCTTGTGAGTGGAGCCACAGGCCTTTGAGTTTTTGACTCCTGAGTTTTCTCAGTTTTATGGCATTTCCTATTTAAGCTTCAAATGAGCTGAACAACAGATGTCAGTTGGGAAAGGTGACTGTTTACTTACAACAGTTAAAAAACAGCTTAAAGTTATAGGTAAAAAGAGAATTGGTTTCCTATGTGCTATGCAGATTTCTTTGTCTCAGGGCCAGTACCTCAGTTTGTTTTCTCCTAACAGAGGGCCCTGACCTAGGGTAGTTGCCCGGTGTTTATTGAATATCTTGCTGTGCCACATCGAAGAAGGGGCGACTGTTTCTTACTTACCTTTGCTGTGATAGGTTACAGATAAAGCAGTTTTTTTTTTTCCAGTCAGAAACAAATGCAAGCAGAGAATCCATTGAACTATTGTGTTTTCTTTGATGAATATTGATTAACTTAGCCAGAATCAGAATACACCTTGAACTTGTTGATCCTTACTGGATAAACCCTACTTTGTCTCAGGTCAGGGTTCTTCCTTGTTCTCAGTCTGGCTCAAGAAAGCCTGGGCCAGAGCTGCACTTGAAGGGGATAGTGAAAAAACAGGATTCCAGAACAGGAACTGAACTTGGGCCTGTCTCTCTGTTGCTTGCAAGATCACTATAAGCTTAGGGCTCTGCCTCCTGATGCCCCTCTAGTCTCTTGTGTTGTTACCCCTGGCCCTGTAGCCTTCTGCTAGCAGACACTGTTCTTTTTCATGGTTTTAGGTCCAGAATAAAAATAATTCCAGGGATTTACCTGTGCTTGTTGCCATCCTTGGTATACACACACACGCACACGCACACGCACACGCACACACACACACACACACACACACACTATCTCTCCTCAGATATGGGCCCTAGACTCTGGGTATTCTCTGCTGTGTGTAACAATAACCCCTACCTCAGACACTCTGTCTCAGAAGCTTCTCTACTGGGCTGGAATGTATGGGGAAGTGAAGGACTTTGCCCACTGAGGTCTCCGGATAACAGCAATTGCCCTTTCCTAGACATGTTGTGGCTACTTGGTCTAGAGGCACCTAGAAAAGGGCCTTGCCTGTGGCTCTCCCTTCACTCCTGCATCCTGATAAACTCTTAGCTTGGAGAAGGTTGGCATGGGACAGGAAAGTGCAGCAAGAACCAGTTCTTACCAGACAGTGTGATAGTGAGAAGGAGTCTGATAAAGGAGTGAGAAGGGGACTAGCTGAAGAAGGTGATGTTTGGAGGCCTCCTAGGAGTTAAGTAAGGATAGACAAAGACATGGTCTAGGTGATGGGAGGACTTCAGTGTGCAGCTGAGGCCTGTGGGCCTTTATCCCCTTTAACTAATGTACCATTTTTCATTGGGGATGCCCATCTCCAGAACTGTGCAACTCTTTTTTGTTGTTGTTGTTGTTGTTTTCTCATTTCTTTCAGGCTTTTGGTCATCTTTGCAAAACTCTTACTGCCTGGGCACACCTGCCTCCACCTGCATTTTTTCTTTTTTCTAGGTAACCTGCTACTATCAGGCCTACTAGGTGTGAAAAGCACCTGTTTGTGATTGGCTTTAGTTTGTTCTCCACACTAATAGACTGTAAGCCTTCAGGGTACCAGGTCCCTGCACATTTCTGGGAGGTTTCTAATGGATACAGGGTACCAGCTCTATGGGCCCTTTGCTATATGCCTTTACCCCATTTTCTTACCTCAGGATGCTAACCATCATTAGGAAAATTATAATAAATGCTCTGAAAATACTCTTCTTGAATTTTACCAGCTAATATTTCCTAGTTTCTTTTAGCAGTTTTTTGTTTTGTTTTGTTTTTAATCCTGCAGAGCTTGAGTGCCATCTTGTTCAGGTGCACATGTTGATCTCAGAGGCACAAACTACAATCATCAGGCCACTAGGTAATCCTGGCCCACAAGTTGTTCCCCAGCTCCCCAGGCCCAGGCTCTGGTATTGACCTCCAGGAGCCAGACTCCTCAGGGTCAGGTCCTCTCGCTCGTTAACGCTGCTGTCTGCAGACTTTCATCCTCATTGTTCTCACCTTTGCTCACACTTCAGGACATTGATTAGAATTTAGTGGAAGTGTTGCAGTGAAAATGTTTATCGTATCCTCTTTCGGTCTCCAGTGTTGCTTTGAGACTCTGAGGAGACCCTGCTCTGCTTCTTCTAATCCAGACTTGTTTGACTTTGTCTCTTCAGCCCTGGGTTTTTAACTCAAGTTTTCTTACCCTTTGTCTTTACTCAAGGCAGTTTTGTTGACCTCCCCATTTCTCTTGTGGTAGGTTTAAGCTAAGGTAGAATTTGTTATCTGTCTATGTTTCCTTCGGCTTCTGTTTTATAAATGATAAAACCCTTTTAGGAATTCTGATAAAGCACGTTTAAAGAGACATGCTGGTAGGAAAGCAATGTAAAATATGCTCTTGTGGAAATATCAAATATCGCTGGGCTCTAAAGAGACCACCTCCTCCTCACAGATCACCCCTGGAATACATTTCTTCTCAGAGCAGTGGCAAAAGGGGATGTTCGCCTTAGTGTGGGATGCTAAAGAAGCAGTAGTGGCAGCAGACCTTCATGGTGATATATGGAGATGGAGCCAGGAGAAGGCCTGCCTGGAAGCATATGGGCCATGGAAACCTGGCCATTTAGATCTTAGCAGATCCAAACTCTGTCAGGAGCCAAGGAGAAAGGAATAACTCACCAATCCCAGCCATCTGTCTTGAGATTTGTGGAATCCTCTAACATTTCTAAAATAAATACTAATTGCAAGAAGTGGCTTTCGAGGGTCCCACTGGGACCAAGGGTGTCACTGTGGTGGACTTGTTCCCACTGTCTCTCACACTGGGCATTATCTAAGTTCTCCCACTTCGACCCTTCACATTTCAGTGCAGAGGCCCCAAAGTTCCTCCATGTCATAAATCATTCTGCAAGCTGAAGTAATTTCTTAACAATTTGCAAATCTTAGTCTTGCTGCTAAAATATTGGCCATTCTTACATAGCACTCTGAAAGGATAGGTAGTAGTTCTGTGAACTTGTTCTTGTCTTTGGGGTAAAAGATTGTTTCTGTGGATGCTGTTTCTACATTTACCATTGTAGCAGCATATTAATAATATTTGTTTTTAAATAAAGACCTAGGTAAGAAAGTTAATCCTATTTCTCTAAATGAACAAGTAAAAATAGCCAGAAAATTCCCAAGAAAAGAAAAATGCCTGGTCGATTTGTGTGCTTAACATGTACCAGTTTCGCAGTTAGAAACTGTAGGTTATTGTTCTGTGTTGGGACAGAACACAGAAATACACAAGTAACAGGAAGATTTTATTAACATAGTTAGCTTATGATAAAGGTGCCATCTGAGATGATTATAGGGAAAGAAGTCTTTAAAGAGATTGAGGCAGTGAAGGTGTTCTTTATTCAGAACACTGCCTCTATCCCTTATGATATATACTTGTTTGGATAATTTCCAAATGTCATAGGTATACATATGAAACCATTTGGGTTTTAGGAGAAAATGTGAATGGACTTCTTATAAAAGTTGGGAGTGGGGAAAGCAGTTTGTGACTCAGTCTGTGTGGTGCTTAGTGTTGGCAACTTGACAGGATCTAGTCACCTAAGAGACAAGCCTCTAGACACCACTTGAGAAGTTATGTTGTTTAGACGATATAGCGTGGGAAGATACACACTAAAAGTAGGAATACCATTTCCTGGGCATGTGTCCTGGACTATATAAAAAGAAAGAAAGGGCTAGACAGTGGTGGTGCACGCCTTTAATCCAGCACTTGGACACCTGTTGCGGGAGGTCCTTCCGCTCCTCCAACCAATAGCTGCTGAGATATCAGCCCATTGGGGCGTGGTCTCTCTCCCTTTAAAAAAGCAGCTACTTCCCTCCACGCTCTCTCTCTTCACTTCCTGCTCCTCAGGTGACTAGACTCCCTTCCTGGTTGCACAGAGGGCTGTTGTCTGGGATGGTGATCTGTAAGTTTTTTCCCCTTTAAATAAATACCACCCTATTAATCATAATTCCAAACTGGTGTGGCATTGTTTGTGACCTACGCCTTCAGACACCAGAGGTAGGCAGATCCCTGTGAGTTTGAGGCCAGCCTGGTCTACAAGAGCTAGTTCCAGGACAGCTAGTGCTGTCACACAGAGAAAACCCTGTCTCAGACAACCCCCCCCCAAAAGAAAGCTGGCTTTGCACAAACATTCATCATTCTCTACTTCCTGATTGTGAATGCAGTGTGACTCAAGTTCCCACTGCCCAGATATTTCTTGCAATAATGAGCTGTATGCTTGAATTGTGCAGTGAAATAAGCCCTTTCTCTCCTGAGGTACTTTTGTCAGTCGTCCCCTACCCCAACCCCATGGCAACCAAGACAGTTTGGAAGCGGAAACAGAAGATACTGGCTAATTTATTTTTAGAAGCTTGATGGCACTAAACACAAACCAGTTTGAAATGGAGTTGAAAATAAACACTCCTAAATTAAATAACAAACAACAAACAAAAACCTGACATCTGTAAATACAGAGTTCCTAAAAATTAAGAAAAAGACCAGCAGCCTTATAAAAATGGGGAGGGGGCAGATAAGAACAGACAGTTTACCAAGAAGTAAATGTGATGATACAAAGGATCCTCAGATTAAATATTGTAGCTTGGCCTTGATCAGCAACAGGGTTCAGGCTAAACTATACACTAAAAAAGTTGGGTCCCAGCCACTTTTCAACACCTGTGTTTGGCAATACAGCACGTGACAGATTCCTTGTGTACTCTTGTAGAAATGCAAAATGGGGCAAATTGGCATTGCTAAGAATTTAGTAGTGTCCCCTCCCCCAAATACACACATACAGTTGCTCTTCACTCAGTGGATTGACTTTTAGGACCCCATCCCAGAGTCCAGACCCAAGTTACTGCTGCATTGTTTCTAATCCTGAGATGTGGCAAACAAAGAGACACCAGTTACGGAAGACTGTGGTAGAGCAGTGAGTGCATTGAAGTACAACACACTAAGAATACATGGCGCAGAGCCCTGTGTGTTCTTTGGAGGAGTAGAGCAGCATAGTACTAGGCGAAAACAGCACTCACAAAACTCTTTGCTAGCTTTTGTGTAATATGGACAAATCTGAACACACACACACATCATGTAGTTGTGTGTTAGTCACGTATTTTGAAAAAGAAAGCATGAAGAATAAATAAGGAAAATTTAAAGAGGAACCAGGATAGAATAGATATCCTATCTCACAGGGGTTAGAATTCTCTGAATGTACTACTTTTAGTATTAATTTGAATTGCCTTTTTTACTCAACTAAAAATAAAAAATGGGCATTATGTGAAATTCCCAAAGAATCAATAAAAAATTATGATTAAAAATAAATTTAAAATAAGGCTGATAAAAGTCGAACTGAAATTCTCTGTTGGGTAACCAGCTATCACCAAGCTCAGTAGGCTTTTCACCTCTACCTACCCCTTAGCAGTTCCTCTAACAGCTAATATCACTGCAGGATACCTATTAACTCATCTCATTGGAGGAGCTACACTAGTTCTTACAGCAGCTCATCCTACTAATGTGACTAGAAAAAGCTATCCCCCAAGTCACCTCTACCTTCCACACCTATACCTAGGGTATCATTTGATATTACCTCCATGTAGAGTTGCTAATCAGCTAAACACTTTTACTCTGGTTGAAATGGCTGAATCTAAGAACCAATTCCTGTAAGTTGTCCTGACCACCATATACATGTGTTTTCACACACATTTACACATATGCACACAACATACCCTTAAAGTATTTATTTATTTATTTGTTTATATAATATATGGATGTTTTGCCTGTGTGTATGTCTATGTACCATGTGTATTCCTTGTATCCAAGGCCAGAAGAGGGCATTGAAATTTACTTGGGACTAGAGTTACAGATGGTTGCAAGCTAGTCAGGGCTCTTAACAATTGAGCCACCTCTCTAGTCTTACAACATTTTTTTTTTTTTTTTTTTTTTTGGATTTTTCGAGCTAGGATTTCTCTGTAGCTTTAGAGCCTGTCCTGGAACTAGCTCTTGTAGACCAGGCTGGCCTCGAACTCACAGAGATCCGCCTGCCTCTGCCTCCTGAGTGCTGGGATTAAAGGTGTACGCCACCACTACCCGGCCACAACATATTTCCAAAACATGATTTAGAAAAGAAAAATTTATAAATGTAGTCTCTCCCTGAGAGAAGCTTTTCATAGGTGCCATAAGCTAAAAACAGTGAGCAGGAAGATTGTGAGTTTGAAACCAGCCTGGGCTATGTGAACAAGTTATGTTTCACTGTGGAAGAAATAGTGGCTATGTGTGGATAGAAAGTAGGAGAAGATCTAGTAAAGATTCAGAAAGCTGAAGAAGCATACTGACCACATGTTCTCTGTTGGCTTTGAGAGCTAATGCAAACACGCCAGTTGTGAAAGGTCTTTTAGGGATCTTTTAGGATATTTGAACATGAATGAACACCAACTGAATGCTAGATACTGTTAAGAGGTTGTAATTGATCTGACTAGATAGTGCAATGGCAATCTTTATTTTTGTTAAGGTGCATCTGCTAGAAATATTAAATTATTAGCTGGTTATATAAACACATGAGACTGTCTTCAGTGGATTTGGGAATCACATAAGGTCTGATAGAGTTTCATCAACTGTAATATCTATGGATGGGTACCTGTTCCCCCGACCCCATGCACTTGGTAAATACAGGTAAATTTTGTTATTATCACAGAAACAACAGGTGTCTCCCTGATCTTTACTTAGTATGGAAATAAACTGACGGAGCAATCAAGGAGGAAGTGGTCAGGGCACTGCCTCATGAGTGGACGAAGGCCACCACAGAAACCTGATGTTGGAAAAGTACAGATGGCCTAGAATGCATCCTTTCAACTCAGACTTTCCTGTGGGAAACACAGAGGGAAGCGATGGAGAAGACTACTTAGGAACAGCAGCTGCCAGCAATGGCACTGAGGAGCAGGGAAGGTTGAGTCTGGCCAGGGCCAGGTAGAGATTCTTGAAAAGACTTGGGCAAAGAAGTCTTGTGTGCCAAGGGCAGATTCCAGTCTGTCATCTACCTAAGCAGCCTGTAGTGACTGCTATTACTGACTTCTAAAAAGTACATGATTCAGCTATGCAGTAATAGTACTTGGAAGTTCAGAAATAGATATTTCTTGATGGAATGTGAAGGATAAATATATTGGTTGAATAAAAACATTTGCCATAGTAAATGTATAATTGAAAATAAAAGCCAGGTTTATTGGTGCATGCCTTTAATCCCAGCACTCCGGAGGCAGAGGCAGGCAGAACTCTGTGAGTTCAAAACTAGCCTAATCTTCATAGTGAGTTCCAGGACAGCCAGAGCTATGTAGTGAGACCCTATCAAAAACAAACAAACAAAAAAATACCACCACCAAAAAAAAAAAAAAAAAACCAGAAAACAAGGAAAATCAATAAAATAGAAATAACCACAGAGCAGCCTGTAAGACTTGGAGCTAGTGAACAGAGCTTTCTTTGTACTTGTAGAATAAGGATGGCCATGGCTTCCTCAATACAGTGTGGGACCAAGGCAGTGTGTGTGCCTTTTTCACTAAACAATTTGTAGCTCCTGCCTTATAGATGAGAAAGCAGAGTCATGGGGGTAACTTGTCCAATCTCTTTATAGCAGACATGATTGAAAGCCCTCTTCAATCCTACCTTGAGCAAAGACTTTATGAAATGAATTCCACTGTTCATAAAAAGATTTTTTTTAAAGCATAACAGGGTAAGATGGAATAGAAGAAATGTTTTGTGCATGACATTGAGTATTGGAAAAGAAGTGTGTACATTGTAATGTGACCTGTGGGCCTGTTCACACAAAGGATGTATATATCTCCATGCAGTAAGTTTAAAGACAGTCCAGGTAACTTTGTGTTGGAATCTCGGAGTGAGCTGGTGGGTAGGCAGACACCTGGCCCAAATAGAACTTTCTACCAAAGCTTGTCCACGTAGGAAAGCTACCCTTGAGGAAACTTGGCCTATCCTGTGATAGCAACCTAGGACTAGCCAGGACAGGCCTTTGCTTCAAGGCTCAGCCCAGATCAGAGCAGACTTCTCCAGGAAGGAGAGCTTAGTGCCAGCATCAGCTGTCCACACCCTCCAGGCTTAGCTTGGTCTCTTAGGAGAGAGAACGATTTCCACTTGAATATGTGTACATTTTAGAGTAGCCTGCTAGTAACTACCCACAACTTACCATTGTTGTGTTTGGTCTACTGCTTTCTTTGAGGGAGAACTGATGGCATTTCCTTGTGGAGCCTCCTAGGCCATGAGTAGGGACTGTCTTGTCATTAAGATCTCTGATAACTTCGCCGGCACTTTGATTTCAGCCTGTATGTACTTTGATAGATTTATATCTGAGTATAAATGAGGAACTACTATAAATGTCCCTTTTAAAACAGTCTTCCGTTCGTGGTTGGTCATTGTGTGTAGGTAGGAAAATAAGATTACTTTTTGTGTTTTTACCTGATATACTGTGGCTTTAGCATGTTTGTTCTAGGGGTTTACAGAGCAGATACCCTAGAACTTTTTACATATGGAAACATCTGCGAATAAGGATGACTGTTTTCGCTTAGTTTCTGCTCTGTATGTCTTCATTGCCATTTCTTGTCTTTATGTACTGCTAAGCTTTTATTTTTATCTCTCCTTTTGGGGGAGCAGAATGAGACTTGAACTTGCTTTTTATCAAATAATTACTGAAACTAGAGTTGGATCAGTGATTAAGAGCATTTCCTGCTCATGCAGAAGACCTGGGTTTAGTTCCTACATGATTGTACACAAATTCCTGTAACTCCAGTTCCAAGACATCCAATGTTTTCTTCTGGCCTCCACAAGTACAGGCATGAACAGTTTGCATATATGCCATATATATGTATATGTATATATAGTATATATATGTAAGCAAACACACATAAAATAAAAATAAATTTAAAATCTTTAAAACCCAAAAATTATTTTGTTGTTGTTGGGCCCCTTTTTGTTTTATTTTGTTTTTTTTTTTTTTCCAAGGCAGGGCTTCTCTGTGTAGCCTTGGCTGTCTTGGAATTCACTTTGTAAACCAGGCTGACCTTGAACTCACAGATCACCTGCCTCTGCCTCCTAAGTGCTTGGATTAAAGGCTTGTGCCACCACTACCCAGCCCCGCCCCCCAAAAAAAGTTTCAAAAAAGAATAAGTCACCTAAAAAGTTAAAGAACAAAGAAATGACTCAAACTCTAGGAAAACAAAATGAGAAAAACCTATAATGGTGTACCCTTCTAAATAAGGATTTCCTGCTCTGAATATTGACCTTGGATACTTCTAATTCTCCTATCACCTACCCCTTTCTAATCTTTGTGCACGTGTGATGTGTGATGGGTGGGATGTGTGGAGGTAGAAGACAATCTCCAGTGTCAATCTCATCTTTTATCTGGACGGAGACAGGGTCTGTTTATTTGCCACCTTTGATGCTGGCCCAGCTTCCAGGTATTCCTCTGTCTATGCTTTTTATCTCACCATAGGAAAGCTGAGATTAGACATATTACTACCTCATATGGTTTTGCATTGTTTCCAGAAATTCTAACTCAGGTCCCCACACTTTCATGGCAAATTCTTTACCCACCCAATCATTTCTACAGCCCTCATTCCAATCCTTTGAGTGAAAAGAATGGTTAGTTGAATCACACAAAACACAGGACCAGAGCAGCAGAGCAACTTTGGGGTGTTAGACAAAAGATTATGATGAACCTTACACTCCAGTGGATATTTGAACATACCGTTTTGAACACTCTTGTAACAATTACCCATGGAGGGTGTGTGACCTCATAGGCCCATGTGGAATGTCTGCCTGTCTTTCCTAGAATATTACAATTGGAATAAAACAATGTAGAGATGTTGTTTCTGAAAACACACATGACCTTCAGTCAGAAAAGGCTCAGTTTTTGTCTATTCATATGGAAAGGCTTGCTTTAAAGGAGATGGAAAACGATTCTATGAAGGAGATCAGTACTCTGAAATTCTGAATACTTTCCTGACATACTTCTACCTACATGACCTAATTTGTGCAGGAAACCTACAAAGTCCACCTCCCTTCTCTTTCCTTCACTTCTCACTTCTAGCATAAGACTTGGCATATTCTCTCTAGAAGCAGTTACTGACTGCAGTAGTAGGGACACATCCATTTCCAAGGTGGAAGGAGGATCTTGTTTGGAGCATACTTGGAATACACTGGCCTTGGGTCCTCACTATTCTGACTTAGGAAAGGTGGACTTGAAGCAGATGGGAGGGACACAAGGGTCTAAATCCACAAAGGATGTGTAATTGACAGCACACCAGGGGCTTTTTGGCTCTGAACTAGAGCTGGGCCTTCCTGTCCCCCCTCAAGTCTACAACTCAGCATAGGATCTAGAAACAGAGGTGTTCCTCTGTCAGGTGACTCGGTTGTGATTTTTTTGTTTGTTTGTTTCAGACAAGGTTTCTCTATGTAGCCCTGGTTATCTACTTGCTGTGTAGACCAGGCTGGCCTTGAATTCACAGAGATATGCCTCCTGAGTGCTGGGATTAAAGGTGTACATCACCATGCCCAGTTTTGTGATGAATTTTGAAGAAATGAAGACTGGAGTTGAAAACATAAATACTAAAGTTTGCAGCAGGTTGTGAGGCTGCTAACAGTTTATAGTTGACCCATAGTTTTCTTACTCTGTCCAAATATTTACTTATTCGTTTGTTTAATCATCTTCAGGGATTGCTTATTCTAAAGTGTTTAGGTTTTATTAAAATAGTGACTGTTGGAGAGTATGATTTGACTTCAGTACCTGCCAGTATGGCTGTCAGCTGTTTTAGTCTGTGAAATAACAGTTTTTCTCCTAGGTGCAACTATAGTAAAAACATGGTTTGCAGTATCATTAGTAAGAAAGTTCTGGTAAAACACAGTTGAGTAGAATCTATACTTGAAGACTTTGTGACCTGGATTGTCAGTTAATTTAACAGATAGCTTTTGATCTGTCTCATCAGTGAGCCTTCTCAGCAGCCTTGTGAGCTGAGACTGTTGACTAGAAACCTAGAGTTGTGAGAGATGAAGCGGAGCTCCCGTGGGCACAGACTTTCTGGCCCTTTCGTAACTTATTAGTGCCATCCTCTGCTTTCAACATCGGGTTTGCTTGAGAGATGGCCTCATGCACAGAGCCCAGGGTTATAGCAATGCCCTTGAACAAGCCATGTGATTATTCTGAATTTTAGTTTTTATGTCTTTCAAGATGAAAGGTGGTAGTGTACTCTTTAAAAACTAGAGTCAGCAGAAACAGTATTTTTCAGTAGAAGGTATACAGATAAAAGGTGGTTGTGTGGCATTCACTATTTTCTGGGAGCTATGAACAAGCCAAAGTAATAATGGTACCAGTAAAGTCTAACTTTGTGAGCCATTGAGTTTATTTGGGTCACTTATAGGAATATGGATGAGGGGATACTTATAGGAGCATGGATAACTCAAAAGAAGCTAGGCCACCAGAAAGTTCGCTTTAGCCTGATAACTACTCATGAAAGCTACAATCCCTGAACTCTTCTCATAGCATGCTGGTGAGTTGGATTCTTTTCATTTTTTGCAGTCTTTACTGTCCTATAGCCTTGGGAAGAGACTTGTGACTCTAATAAGTCTCAGGGACTTCTGAGACTTGTGAGTTGTGTAGATAATTCTGAGAACTGCTGTACAGCAAGGATGTAAAAGGTTACAGTACTTTGTTTTTTCCAATCAAATTTTTTCCAATTTGTTCTGGACCATGTTACCTCGATCATAAATCATTCATTTATTTGATCTTTTCACACAGCCCTTTAGAACTACACTCTAACCAAGGCAGCTTTCTGGCCTGATGACTTTACATTTTATAAAGCACTTTTGTGTGCATGTGAGTGACATCACTTGTGTTTCATGGAATGCCCACCATTTCTTTTTCCCTTAAAACTTTGCTCACCCAGGTTTGGGTATAAAGTTCCATCCTTAACTGAGGAGCTTTTGGCAGTTTTTAGCTGTGCAGAAGGGAAAAGTCACTTTTCTATAAACGTGTAGTCCCCAACAAGTTGACCTTACTTCAGTAGAAGGCCATATATCCAGAATATTTGGGTAGCACAAATTGACCTTGAAGTGGGGGTAGGGTAGGGAATAAGGGCACAAGTTGCATGGGAAGTTCTCTCTGGGAAGAGTTAGGGGAGGGAGAACAAGTTTGATCAAACAGTTATAGGAAGTTCTCAAACTAAGAAATGTGAAAATTTAAAAAAACAAATCTTTTTTTGGAGGGGGGGAAGTTTGTATGCTCTTATCCATGGAAAGCTCTTCTGGGACCTATTTCTGAGCCTCAAAGTTACAGCTGAACCTTGCTTTAAGGGACGTTTGATAATAAAGAACAGTCGCAGCCAGAAGGCTTTGTGGCTCAGGTGCTTACTAGCTGAGTTGAAGCATAGTAAGCACCAGTTTTATCATTTGAGAAAATGTTTTGTCTCACAGGGTTGCTGTGAGTAAAAGCTGTAGTGGGGGGTGGATGGGGATTTGGGGTGTGTGTGCGCATGTATTCTGTTAAGTGGTACTCAATGAATGACAACTACTACTACCGTTCTTTTCCCTTGGGGTGTTAGGGATCCAGCTCAGAGCATAGGATACACTAAACTACTTATATTCGAATTATATTAGGCTTTTACTGAGAATTCTGAACTAAGTTTTTAAAACTTCTCTAATAGGAGAAATTGTGTTCTCGGTTTTTTGTTTCCATGTATCCCTCTGCTCATATTTTTTCTGTTAAGTATAGCAAGTAGATCTCTTAAGTAATATGTATATCATTTAAATGATGGACAATGTTGAAATGATTTAGATGTATTTGTGCATGTTGCTCATAATAATGCCAGATAAACCAGAAAGGTACTTTCATAATTTGGAATATAACGACTTGGGTTTTCTTGACCAAACTTTGCTGTTGCTCTTAAGTGCTGCTTTACACTACTGAGATAGGCCAGCCTTGAGGACAAGTTTGTCAGGGTTACTATGTACCAGATACCCTATAATTACTGAGATTACCCAGCTAGTGTAAAGTGCTGTTTAGTTTTTGTTATTCAGTCGTTACCATAGCTGGAGTCAGTTGGGTGTTTAAACCCTTTTGAACTCAAGCTTCTTTTATGTTGATAGAATATTTCATGTTTTAATGCCCAGTATAGAGTGTGTGCTCAAATATTTTACCAGGTATGTGTTTTTTACAGGTTCATATAATATATAAAATGCATTTCTGTTCCAAGAAAAATATAAGTGGTAAACAGTTGGGAGAGGGCTTGCATATTTTCCTTTATTATCCTGTCTGATGATTAATGCTTTCAGTTATGTTCACCTCACGTTTAACCAGGTTAGTGTTTAGTTTTGGTTAGGTGTTTTCCTTATGAGCACAGGAACAGCCAATCCTGTGCTCTGCCTGTCTTCCAGATGGAGTCTTTGCATTGTTTCCAGATCACGGTGCTTAATGTAAGGTCAGATTTTCTTATGAAAACAGATTTTGGATTAGCTATGTCTGTGCACTTGCACACACCCCTGCACACCTGCCTGTGCACCTAACCTGGAGTTCTGATTTCAGGACGCAAAGGCTTCACATTCTGCTTTATAACCTGCAACGTGAGCCTGAGTGCACTGTCCCCTGCAGCCATTGCTTTGTAGAGCACAAGGTCTGGTGAAAGAGCTCGATGATTGTGAGCACTGCATGCAGGGGGTGCACACTATGGCATATGCGTCTGTTTTTGTAAATAAAGATTTCCTGGGACACTTAACTAAATCAGAGTTAAGTAGTCATGACAGAGATTGTGTGACTTGCAAAATCTACATTATTTTCTACCCTTTACAAATAAAGTTGGCAACACCTGACAATTTATTTATTTATTTTTTTAAAGCTGTTTGAACTCAGCTTGATCACACAAATACCTATAGGAACTTGACTGTCTTCTATGAGCTGCTGTTTTCCAGGTTCAGGAGGTAGAGCATTGACCACAAGAGACATAATACCTGTCTTCATGGAACATGAGGCCAGTGGCACATGTTCTATGAGGATAGCAACCACATAACTTTCATAAGAAAGAGTTGGGAATTTGATATTTACAAAAGTAATATTTAGAACATTCTTTGGCAGAGCCAAAGTTAGTGTAAATCCATGTTTGCTACCCTCAGAAGTTTTCACTGGAAGAGGGAATAACTAGACGTAACCGGGAATATCTCTGGCACATTTGCTAAACAGAGATGAACACGTAAGAAATTCTGATTCACCACTGAATAAGTAATCCTTATCACCGCTTAGGTACAAGCAATGCAAGAGTAACAGATTGTTCTGTTCTAGTAGAGAAAAGTAAAAGTGAGAATAGTAAAAAGCCCAGTGCTTTCAGTATGTTAATACTTTTTGTGAATCTGAGTTAATTCATAGAGTTTCATGCCCTTTCCTTGTTTTTCCCCCTTTAAACAATAGGCTACTTTAAAAATCCTGGGTACTTTAGAGGCTCTTGAATTCGTGTATCAGGAAGAATGCAGAGTGCATGGGAATATAAGAATCAAGTTAAGTTCCTGTTCTTTGAAGTGGTGATTATGTTCTAGGAATGAAGAGTAACATTTAAAATTATGGAACTAGCCAGACTGCAGTGGTGCACACCTTTAATCACAACACTCGGGAGGTAGCGGCTAGTGGATCTCTGTGAGTCTGAGGCCAGTTTAGTCTACAGAGCGAGTTCCAGGACAGCTGGAGCCAGAGAAACACTGCCTCAAAATAAATAGATAGACAGACAGATAGATGAATAAACAAACAAACAAACAAACAAATAAATAGAAAAGGAAGGAAGGAAGAAATTATGGAACTAATCAGTAAGTGTGATAGTCTAGTTAAATTGATCTTTGTACAAAAGGTGTTAGAACCTGAGTATTTTATTACATCTTGGTGTCCCCTCATGTTTGGGATGAGGGTGAGAAATACTTTGGTGAATATTATCAAATAGAGTGTCACAGAACCTAAAAGATGGCTTGGGGAAATACACTTTTTAAAAACTTGAAATTTTTAATTTTATTTAGTATTACTGTGTGTAGTGTGTGTGTGTGTGTGGATACACGTACATACATACGTACGTATGTGTATCTGTATGGACACAGGACAACTTGCAGACCTGACCTGCACTAATCAGTTTTTTCCTTTGGCTGAATACCTCAGAAAACTCGTTGTTTGTTTTCTGTCCTGTAAGAACGGCTACTTCTACAATAAACTGACATCTATGGTTTTCCGTGTGTCTAGGTGGAAAGCACTACTCATGGAGTTACAAGACCCATTTTTGAGATACATGAGCTGCTGCTGCTGCTGCTTTTTTAAGCGTTTAGTAGACGGGTGTACTTAGGTGTGTCTATGCACTTAGGTGCCTGCAGCAGTTAAAAGAGGGTTTTGGGTCCCGTGAAGCCAGGTTGTTGTGAATATCAGCAATCAGACGTGATTGCTGGGACCTGAGCTCAGTTTTTCTACAAGTGCTTTACTGCTGAGCTATAAGTGGAAATGTAATTTTGTTAAGCTACATATTTAACTAGTGCATTTTTCATTTCTGCTCATATTTCATAATGTAATTCAGGCAGAAGCTGAAGTAGAAGGAAGGAGGCTGTTTTGTGTACCTGTTTGTTTTTCAAAGAGAGAAACCTTCACAGGTGGGAGCAAGACAGGGCTTGGTGTGTCAGATTGAGTGACCATCTTGCAGTGAGCAGCCACAACTGATTTCACATCTTCAGAGAGAACTTCTGCTGTTTTTCTGTGATGGTTCAGCAGAATTCTTTTTTTTTTTAAGTTTAAATAATGTTTTCCCCTTGGCAAAAAGAAAGAAAGAAAGCACTAGAAAAGAAAAGATGGTTTGCCCAAAAGCACATCCAATGTGAAACACCTAATCCTTGATAGACACAAGCAGTGCAGTCACTAATATGAAAACTAGGAGTTGAAATCTAAAGCTGTAGTCTGTGATCCGGTAGAGATGTGTTAGAATCTGCAGGCACTTTTTGAAAGCACAAGAGAAAATTATCTGTATTATATTTGAAAACATTATCTTGGGGAACACAAGCACACATCTACAAACATAAAAGAATCAAGCTTTATACTGCAATCCAGAAAACTTGGGCCAAAACGAGGAAAGGCAGCCAATGGCCACCAATCCTAGGATGAAATAAATGTTGAAATTATTGACAAAGTTTGTGAAGAGGCCTTTATAGTGATGCCCCAGGGAGCAGTCATGGACACACTTGAAAAAAATGAAGGAAATCTCAGTAGAGTAGAAGACACAAACTTTAATAAGCTGAATGGCAACTTTAGAGCCAAAACAAATAAACGACAAAAAATGAGATAAAAATAACCCCACGTCATGGCTCACTAGTTAATCCATAGAAACAACAGAACAAACAGCCAGTGAATTTGAGGATAGAATAAAATTACCCAGTATGAAAATAGACAATAAAAGTAAATTAGGAAAAATATTAGCAAACCCCTAGAACACCTGGGACTTTAATGTTTGACATTCTGTTTTCAGATTTGCCACCAAGAAAGGTAAAATGGAGCTGAAAGGTAACCCAAAGAGTATATTTCAACTGGGTAACAAACAAACCTACACATGGAGGAGGGTCAGGACTGGTCAGGACTCCTTGGCAATAGCTGTAGAATAGTGAGTGACTCAACTTTGAAATTTTCTGTGAGCCCAGTGGCCCACCCATCTTGTTAAAACAAGAAGGACTTTGCTATCAGTTTTACTCTATGTGACTAGGAGCTGCTCCCTCCCTTTAGCCCAGGCTGCATCAACTAACTTTTCCAACTAGCTTTTTTGTAGTGTAGAAAGGTATTATTGTTGCTAAACCGGTTTTTGATAGTTAGACTTTCTTCACTGTAGCGAATACTTGAGGTAAACTCCTTATGAACAGAAAAGATTATTTTGATTCACACTTTTGGAAGTTTTGACCCATGGTATATTGGTTCTGTCTCTATAGGCTTGTGATGACACATCATTACAGACATGCATGAAGGAACAAACCCTTTCACTTTATGGTGGTCAGCAAGCAAAAGAAAAAAGAAGTCTCCTTGAAGGGCATGTCCCCCATGACCTGAAACCTGTTTTTGGACGGATTTTAGTACATTTGAAATTGCTTTAGCTACCC
Source organism: Alexandromys fortis (assembly GCF_014885135.2). Taxonomy (NCBI): domain Eukaryota; kingdom Metazoa; phylum Chordata; class Mammalia; order Rodentia; family Cricetidae; genus Alexandromys; species Alexandromys fortis. Next base: position 12,644,166 of record NW_026067901.1, on the reverse strand, counting down.
TCTCTGCCTCTTTCCTTATTTTTATTTTTTTTTAATGTTTGAGACAGTTTTGGCTTTGTGTGGCCACACTGTGCCAGTCTTCTAAAAACCAGATCGCAGGCATTTATAATTATTACAGGTACCACATCATCACCACACCTGTCATCCTCTTTTCTGAAGATGAGAAATATTTTCATGGAGTTGAAATAATGAATGCATACATTTTTAATTAAACAGACCTGAGCTTTGCCCACTGCTCAGTGATGTGACTTTGAACTAGTTAACTGCTATGAGTCTCTTGATCTTTATCTACCTGATAGGAATGCTAACTGCTGCCCTGCAGACCTGTGTGAGGATCAGATCTTGGCATAGGTCTCCCTTCACGCTCACATGTCACATTTTGTAGCAGAGCTAGTAGCTTCTGTACTGCATCTACTTGGTGCATAACCTTAATTTTAGTAACAAGCAGGTATTTCAAGTGTTTTCTTTGGTTCCATGTGTCCCATTTGATGGAGGGCAGCCACACGATTTTCCCAGAGATCTTTGCCAACTTGCCAGGCTGTGTGAGTGGCTAAAGGGGAGGACAGACATGCATTTGGTTCTCCCAGGTTTCTCATCAGCTTTATCCCTCACTATGTCCAGAGGACGCTTAGTGTAGAATGGTACCTAAGCAGATGTCCTGCTGGTCTTACACATAGAGATGCTCATTACCAGTCTAGTGTGGCAGATAGTTAGATGACCCAGAGCATCAGTCTCCCAGTGGATAGTAGCACCATAGGCAAGTTGGTCACCAGGCTCCAAGACTCATTTACCAAGGGCCAGAAGCTCAGCTGATATTGCAACCGAAAATGGAGATTCTGTCCATGGGTTAAAAATTAATGACCAAATGCGTTCAGAAGAGAATTCTGTTTGTTCAGGCACTGAACTGTAGCGTTTTAGATAATGCATTATGGGTGGGAATTGCACCTTAAGTAGCCAAGGTGAAGTGCATATTTTTCTAAGCTTGCTGTCTGAGTTGTTTTTGTTCTAAATGTAGCTGTGCCTATTAGCACAGTTATGCCAGAATAGCTTCTCAGAACTGCCTGCTTTCTCAGCCACGGCCATGGCTCCCAGTCCCTTTTGGTGTTATGCTTTCTCAGGTCATATTCTGTGGCTTTGGGGTGACATCTAGGTAGAGTGGAGCTGTAAATAATGTGTACTTGTGTATTGAAGAAGTGCTTTTCTTGACTCATGTTTTCTTCTACTTCAAAATAGATCTTTCGTGTAGTTCTTTAGACATGTCACTGGTCATCTTTTGACATTTCACTTCAGTAAACTGTCTTTAAGAAATGACAGTCAGGGTTGGAGAGATTGCTCAGCAGTTAAAAGTGCTGACTGTTGTCTCAGAGGACCCAGGTTTAATTCCCAGCACCCACGTGACAACTTAAACTATCTGTAACTTCAGTTCTAGGGGACCCAACACCCTCACAGACATACATGCCTGCAAAACACCAATACACATGAAATAAAAATAAGTAATTTTTAAAATAAGAAATGGTGGTCATTGAAAACTAGCAATACTTATGAATCAACAGATTTAAAGTTTTCTAGAGTGCAACAGAAATGCTATAAATAGAAGTATAAATATGAATAGTTGTATTAATGTCCACCATTCAGGGTATTTTCTAGAAGCAACCTGTTGTTTTTGGTTCGTTTTCTCATCATTAACTAAAGTGACACCCTCTGATTGTAATGTAGCTTTGTTTGGTTTGGTTTGTTTCCCTTGACTTTCATATGAGAAGTGAATCAGCTTCCTTCAAAGCTGTACAGATGGCAGTGCCAGTCTCCCCTCTCTGCCCTTGTGTCCCCCAATGGCTTTCCTGCCATTGCTCCTTGATTGGGAGAAGCTGCAGGAAGTGAAAAGGCTAAACTAGAGCTCATCGTGGGGAGGGCCATGCTCTGCATTCCAAATCCCTGGCAAATGCCTTCTGACATCTAGTCCTAAAGTGTCTAGTTGATTTGTAGTTGGGAAAAGTAGCCTCAGACCCTCTTGTAGGAATGCACTGAGTTTTCATTCACCAGATGTTGCCCAAGTTCCTGCCTGTGCACTTTCATCCTACTTTAAGAACAGTTGGGAGTGGGCTTTATGTGTTTGTTTGATTATTTTTAAGTCTTGTGTTTAGAAATATAGTTAGCTTCTTTTTTTTGTTTTTGTTTTTGTTTTTGTTTTTCGAGACCGGGTTTCTCTGTGGTTTTGGAGCCTGTCCTGGAACTAGCTCTTGTAGACCAGGCTGGTCTCGAACTCACAGAGATCCGCCTGCCTCTGCCTCCCGAGTGCTGGGATTAAAGGTGTGCGCCACCACTGCCCGGCTATAGTTAGCTTCTTTAAAACTACCTGACTTCATTCGTCATTTAAGTAAAACCAGTTAGGCAGAAGGGTTTGTGAAATGTGCATGTGTTTGTTTGCTTGCTTGTTTGTTTTAAAAAGGAGCAAGTTACCAAGAGCATCACAAATTTAAAGATGTTTGTATTTGCTATCTATGTATGGTATGTGTTGAACTTTCTGGAATTTGGTAGCTGAACTTAGAAAATATCTCTTAAGGAGAGGAGAGAGGAAAGGAGGGAAGCAGAGAAAAATATATAGCTCAATAAAAACAATTTTAATAAAAGAAAAGAAAATATTTCCCATTAATCATATTTCTCTTTGTCTCTCTAGATCAGTGGTTTTTAACCATCTAATTCTCTGACCCTTTAATACATTTTCTCATGTTGTAGTGACCACCATCCATAAAATTATTTTTGTTGCTACTTCAAAACTATAGTTTTGCTGGGCGGTGGTGGTAAACATCTTTAATCCCAGCTCTTGGGAGGCAGAGGCAGGCGGATCTCTGTGAATTCGAGGCCAGCCTGGTGTACAAGAGCTGGTTCCAGGACAGACTCCAAAGCTACAGAGAAACCCTGTCTCGAAAAACAAAAACTATAGTTTTGCTACTGTAATGAGTTGTAATGTAAATATTTGATATGTAGGATATCTGTGAAAGGGTTGTTCATCCTCCAAAAGGGTTATGATGCACAGCTGAGAACCTGCTCTAGATGGCTAAGAGCCCCCAGCTATATTATTGATGAGATGCTGTGGTTTACACAAAATCTCACTCTACTCAATTGCATTCATTGTGGAATTCTGGTCTCTCCTCCTCCTGTACTCTTGTATGCTACAGTGAGCTGTTTCTCACATTTTGTTCTTCTGGGTGTGGAGGGTTACTTAGGGGCTGCGGTCTCTGAGGCTTCTGTGCGCTCCAAGTGTGCCTGCACAGTTCTTGAGTTTTATGTGCCGCTCTCTACTTTTCACATGTTGGGTTGTCAGTCTGTTCTGTCTGCATAGTTGTTGCTCTATTGGTCCTGCCTTGGTTGGGTTCCAATACTTTCTCAGGATGACCCTGGCACATACTAGTTGGTCAGAGTCTTTACTTTTAAAGCCTTTATTTCCTAAAACCTTAGTTTAGAAAACCTAAGCTGGTGGGGAAATGTTCAATCTTTCTAATAATATAAGGCCAAGTAATCCCCTACTCTATAAAGTTGTTAATTAAATTTTAATTATGGGTAAAGCAGTATGTAATTAGGAATCATTTTGCTGCTATGTTCTTTAAACAGAAATAAAATATTAAGTTTCCCCCTAGGCCCATGACTTTGCTAGTCCCAGGTTCTTGGCCACTTCAACAGTGTCATACATGGGTTCCATCTCATGGAATGAGCCTTACTCCAAGCAACAACTTAGTTGGTTACTCTCGTATCATTTGTGCTTCTATTATACCAATATATCTTGCAGGTGGCTCACAAGGCTTGTAACTGGATAATAGTGATGGTTCTCTTTCTCCTGCAGTAGTATACAAAGTCCTTTCCAGTGCCATGATTCTAGGCAGCAGGGATGAATTTTCTAGTTAGGCATCAGCTCCACTTGTCCATCTTCCATGGCATAAGTGTCATTTTTAGCAGTTGGGCTTTACCCCCTCACTGTCAGGTTGTGCTGAGCAACTGATAGCCTTGGCAGTGATCTTTGATACTTGGCTTTGCCAGGGATGGGGAGGCTTAGTGAACAATTAAACAAGGTGTAATCCATGCCTGTTTACTTGGGGCATTGTCTCCCCTATTATTTGGTGACTCCACTTAGCTTCCTTTCATATATGTATATATTTTAGGAAGTTTCTACAGGAGTGGGTCATTCTTATGATTTTTCAAATGGCATTTAGTGTTAGTTGTCCCTCCCCATATTCCCATCTTTACCTGTCTCTCCTATCATAAAGAGTATTCTTAATATTCCAGCCCAGCCCCGCACTTTCCTTCCGTATCTCAGGGAATGAGCTACAAGTGCCACTTAGCCAGTTAGAGTCTCTCCTCTCTCCTTTCCCCACTCTCCTTGAAAGCAGTTCTGGGTCCCAGCCTAAACTTTTCTTCATTTCCCTTTAATCCTGTGATCCGGATACACATCACTCTGTGTTCTGCTTCTGTAGCAGCTTTCTCACAGGTATTCTGGGTGCTGCAGAATACTTTCTACTCTCTGCTCAATTCTTTATGTAGTTGAATCTAAACTGAAAACTGGGTATGGTGGCTTGCCCAACACTAGGGATACTGAGGCAAGAAGATCACAACAAAGCCAGACCGGGCATCATAAGGAGATCCTGCCTCAGAAAACAAAACAAACAACAACAGCAGCAAAAAACAAAAACAAAACTTTACATTGGAGTATTCCATTCATCTCCATAAAATCTTCAACGGCTCTCTGGTCTCTACAACTTTTTATTTTACTCTTCTGTGTATTATGTATATATGCTTAGGATTATAATCCCCCAAATTTAGATTTAGTTGCCAGGACATGGGTGGAAGTTTCAGTACTTTTGAAAGTTCTCCACATGATGTGTAGAAGCAGTAAAGACCAAGAACCACCTTCTGCATTGTAGACACTGCAAGACCCTAAGCCTAGAGCTTCTTAACGGTGAAAGTCCAGGTGTTTGCATCTCAGAACAAGCTGGCCTGGTGATTGTGCTGCTGGTCCCTAGAACACCCTTTAAGATAATCGTTAGTGTTTGACTTCTTTGTTCTCCAAATTCTGCATGCCCCCGTGCAGATGTGACTTGTCAGGCTCAGGTTTGTTCAGTCCTTTCTTTATGCATCAGTCTCTGCTTCTGGTTTGCTCTGTCTGAAGGTTACTGGTGTTGGTATCTGGCCCATCTTCATGACTTGATCACTCTCATAGGTGAGGTCTCAGCACAGTTATCACCATTTTATAAGAAGATCTCTCTGGCAAACATCTAACATAATGCCTTGCCAATCATGCTAGTTGATCATCCTGTGTATTTCTTTCATAGGCACTAACATTATGCTGTAATTATTTTACTTCCTTTTTCTCTCATTCTCTTTGTGGTGTTGGTTAGGACTTAGTTGAAATTGGGGAGTGTAAAGGTGGAGTAGGGCCATAGTTGGAATTAGTTACAAAAAATGTTTTGTCTTCTTCACATACATTTTAAAAAGCAAGTAGTTATCAGTCATCTAGGGGATCAAAGAGTGAAAGTAGTTCTTAGGTAACTGAGAGCTCTGAACAGCACAGCTGTGATTTCTGTGATTTCTGCTTCACTGGATTGCCAGCCTCTGGCAGTCGGGGCTATGAAGTAGAGAAGTTGGGGAATTTTGCATCAGCTCAGAGCAAGAAGCGTTCGAGCCAGCTGGCCTCTTCTCTGGTGGTGTGACGGTGTGCTGCTTCACCTTTGATCCCCAAGACCATGGAGTGTCCACTTTTGGGAAGAAGCTCTGCATGTCAGATTTTGTGCTTTTACCCCCTGGCTGCTCTGCCAGCACTGAGCTACTCCTTCTTTCTCATTGGCCACTAGAGAGGAGGAGATATTTTGCCCTCAGGAGACAGACCTTAAGTGGGTCAGAGTAACACATGTATCTTATTAACTCCAATATCACACTGGCCTTGAGGCAGATAATGTATTCCATTCTGATATTCTCCTGTGAGAGGCCTAAACTCATTATCATCAAATGTCCACAAGAGATACTACATATTTGATTATTAATTCTAACTCATTATCAAATTTCCAGGGAACCGTGAAAACCCAGAGATAATATTACAAGTCGAAAGACATTAAAGTTAAATCATTTGTCCATGTGTGTGAAAATACAAAGATGTGTAAGTTCAAAATGTGTTCTGAGTCTGCTCTGCCTCTGGCTGTGTGCATGTTGGCATACTGGTATCATCCCCACGGCTTTGATTTGCTCAGTTCTTTATGCATCAATCCCAGTGCTGCGGATTTTGTTTTGGCATGAGTGTGGGGGTATCTCTTTATGTAGCCCAGGGTAGCCACAATCCTGCTATCAAATTCCATACATGTGCCACCCCCCCTGGTCTAGATGTGCTCTAGCTGCTACCAGTCCTTTAGTATTTACCTCTGTGTAAGTACAACCTCAGAAACCAGCTCTTAGAATCCATTGCCATATCCTAGCTACCACAAGGAATCTGGGACAAGGAAGGCCCTGAGAGTCTTATTTTTGCTTCACCTGAGTTTTGCCAGCCTGTGGCAGTTGTTGACAGTAAAATTTGGGAGCAGTCTTTTCTCGCTGAGTTTTTGGATTCTGTCTAAGTTAATCTCTTTTTCTCTCATGGGGTTTGTGGGACACAGTCATATTGCTACTCCAGAAATAGAAGGACATCCCTTTCCTGTAACCCAAATGTACTGTGGATAGAATGGACTACATCCTCATTCCCCCCTTGTCTCTTTATTTTAGTAGAATGTCTTTTATTTATTCTTTGACAATTTCATATGTATAATCATGAATCTTGATTATAAACACTCCTTGTAGGAACCCCCAACTTCACCCTCTTGTTGGCCTGTTACCCCAACATGATTCCTTTTGTATCCTTTTGTTTTTCTTGTTTTGGTTTGGTGATAATACACTGAGTCCAGTTAGTGCTGTCTGTTGGAATGCTGACTGATCTTGTGCAGGTAATCGTAGCTACAGTGAGTTCATGGGTGCTTTGATCATGTCATGTCCCCAACACAGTGTTTCACTGTGTTTCTCCCATCCTCTGCTTTTTACATTCTTTCTGTTCCTCTTCTGGGATGTTCCCTTAGGTCTTTTGTCCAGGGAAGTAGGGTTTAATGGGTGACTATAGATGTCCCACCCAGGACTGTGCATCTATTAGATACTTCTCTCAGCACTTTGATCACTTATGAATCTCTGCATTTACTGCTACTCACTGCAGAGAGAAGCTTCCCTGACAAGGCTGAGGGCAACATAGGTATAAGCATAAATACTTAATACATAATACATAAATACATAAAATAGCAGTAGGCACGTGACCTCCTGAGCCGTGGCCTTGTTAGTTTACAGTAGCACTGGGCCTGAATTCCTTCTGTAGAGCAGGCCTTGGATCCAACCCCAAAGCAGCTAGTTACTCCTGTTTGTAACCTTTGTGCGCCATTGTGCCAGTGGGCGCGCCTTGCCTGGCAGGTGCTAATATGATAGCAGGCATGGTTAGCTGTAGGATACACTGCCAGCAGCCAATAGAGAGCCTTCTGGCACTGTGAAACCTTGTCAGCAGGAAGCTTTCTTCCCTGATTTCTCTGCATCCTGCAACAAAAGTGTGTTGTGTCTTCAAAAACAGGGTCTTACCATCTAGTTATGGTTAGCATCTGAGGTCGACGACAATATCATGTGTTGTCTTAGGGTTCTCTGGGGTCCTACTCCTAGGGGTATCTCATAAAAGGTATCCCATACCCAGTACTAAGATTTTTATTTAACAATCCGTGTATTCTACCAAAATCATTGTCCACCTGTACAGAGTATTTGTGTTTAAACTCCTGTTTTTTAAAATTATGTCTTAAATTAGTTTACAAACATAGTAGGTTTTTTTAGGGATTTTTTTCATGCATCCTTAGTTCTGGTTAGCCCACCCTCACACCCAACCCCCATCCTTCCCCACACCTCAACAGTATGGCTACCTAAACCAGATCTGAACAATGACAACACTAATTGACATGACAACTGGGATGGGAGGAATCTGGTTGTCCGCCAACCTAAATGAAGAGCTCCTAGGCAATTAAAGACTGCAGAGAGAGAGTCTGACTGTCAGTCTTCCCCGTAGATGAGGCCCCAGTGGGTTATTCAGTGCCAAGTGGTCAACCCTAAAAACATGCAGGCAACACTAAACAGACTCAGCAGTTGTATTTATATATTTGCTTATTTATTTGTTTGTTTATTTGTTTGTTTATTTTTGTGTTTGTGCTTATGTATAAAGTTATAATAATTAAAGAATGAGAAACTATGAATGTTAGAGGGAGCAGGGCAGGGGTAGGGTGAAATATGGGAAGGACTTGAGAAAGGGGTTATGTAATTAAAATTTTTGAAAAGTTACAAAATCAAAATAAGAACAGTCTGCTCCTCTGTTAGCTCTGTCAGTCTTATACTTTATGATTTTCTTTCCTCCCCTGCCTCTCTGTCTTGTTTGTGAGCCCTCAAGGGCTTCTCATACCAGCTCCTCATGGCATCCCCGAGCATCTCTGATTCTTAGAGATAAAATGTTCCAAAGACCTTTACAATTTTAGTATATCATCAAATTAACTTTTTTACATCATTACTTGGGAGTAGGTAATGTTTGCCCTTTTTTTTCTATTGTTATGATCTGTTGCCAGAGGTTTCTGTCCCACCTGGTCCTACAGCTGTTCAGTCCCAAAGAAAAATACTCAGAAGTCTACATTAATTATAAACTGGTTGGCTATAGTAGGAGACTGTTTGTTAGTTCATTCCTGGCTGCTCAGCCCTGGAAAAATCACACAGAAATTATATTATTTGCAATACTGTTTGGCCAATAGCTTAAGTGTATTTCTGGCTAACTCATATCTTAAATTAACCCATTTCCTGGTTAAATTTCGGCATCTGTCTCCGCAGGGCTACATGGCTTCTCTCTTACTCCGCCTTCTTTCTTCCAGCATTCAGTTTTCTTTTCCCTGCCTAGTTCTACTCTACCCTATCACAGGCCAAGGCAGATTCTTTATTCATTAACCAATGGCATTCACAGCATACAGAGGGAAATCCCACATCAGTTGACCTATTAACTCAGGATTCTTACTAACTCTCATGTCTTAAATTATCCCATAATTCTTGTCTGTGTTAGCCATGTGGCTTTGTACCTTTTACCAGTGAGGCATTCTCATATTGCTTCCTCTGTGATGACTGCAGACTCAACCTTTCCTCTTCCCAGAATTCTCCTGTTCTGGTTGCCCCACCTATACTTACTGCCCTGGCTACTGGCCAATCAGCATTTTGTTAAAGCAATACAAGCAACAAATCTTTCTGGGTAGAAGACCATTGTCCCACAGAAATGATGTACCTAAACTAAATGAGGACTTTATGACAGGCAGGCCTCTGATACAGCCTCGTTTAGTTAAATGGTTTTCTGAGAATGAAAGAAGTTAGAAGTAGGGCTGAGCTTAATTGGTACTTTTCTCTGCAGACTGAGATGAATTTGAGTCTATCAGTGAGAATCATTTCCTTGTCTACATCTTGATCTGTGCTATACTTGAATTTTTTTTTTTTAGAAAGCTGCCTGATCTTGATGCATTTTTTGGAGACTGTTTAGTCTAGCTAATGTTGCAGGATTGGTGGTGAGGAGGATTTAAGTGATCCTTTAATTTTCTTGTACTCGTTTGTCTTACTCAATTTAGAAACCGTGTGATATTGGCTTCATACATTGTTTGTTAGCTTTAACTTTTTCTGTTCTAACAGCTGTGTACAAACCATGGTTTGTTCCTTAAAGCATGGTGGCACACATTGTTTGGAGTAATGTAATGTTGTTTATAAACAGGCTACAACAGGTTAAAGATATATACTCTGAATTCTAGAACAACCATTTGAGCGAAAGATAGAGGAAGAGTTATTAGGGAAGGATCTTGAGCCAAGCTCAGTTTGAAAAACACAGCAAAACTCTGTCTCCAGAAACTAAACAAATAAAAATATCTAGCCAAAAAAATGAAATATTTCTACAGTGCCATTATAAAGCATGAAATTCTTAGGAGTAAGTTTATGTATAAATTTCAGACCTGAAAGCCATAAAAAAGTTACCAAGAGAAGCTGAGTTTCAATGAAAAACTGACTGTTGTAAGGTTATGTCATTTCTTCCCAAGGCATCACCTGGCAGTTATTTAGGCTATACCAGTCCAGATCTCATAGGTTCTACTTTCTCTTTCTGTCTTCCTTTTTTTTTTTTTTTTTTTTTTTTTTTGGTAGGTATAAACTGACTTTCAGGTTTATTTTAAGAGACCTGTAGTAGCCATTATTAGTTGAATTTTGCATCCTCTGCTTCACAAGTGCTGGGATTAAAGGTGACCTTACTCGGAAACAGTCATTACAGGTGTGATTAGCCAAGTTATGATGGTGTTAAACTGATGTAGGATGGGCCTCCTAACTCAGTGTGACTGGTCTCCTCACACAAAAGAGCAGTTTGGATACAGTCCACAGGTATAGGCCAAACATCACGTGAAGGTCAACGCAGGAAACTGCCAGCTGAAAAGGACCCTCCAGCAGTGGCCCAAAGAGAAGCCTGGAGCAAATTCTCTTCTACCACCTTCAGTAGAAAGGAAATTTTAACAATGAAAACACTCTGTTCATCTCTTAACCTTCAACTCTTTGCCACCAAAGCAGAGAAATGGTTGTTGTTTATCCTATGAGCCGTTTGCTCTGTGCACTGTCAAACCAGTACAGCAGCCAGAGCAATCTTAAAAATCGCAAGCACAATAGTGTGCACCACTACACCTGGCTACAGTCAGTCAGTCAGTCTGTCTGTCTGTCTGTCTGCCTGCCTGCCTGCCTGCCTGTCTGTCTGCCTGCCTGCCTGCCTGTCTGTCTGTCTGTCTGTCTGTCTATCTATCTAATCTATCTATCTATCTGTAGTGCTGGGGATAGAACCAAGAGCCTAAAGTTTCTTAGGCAAGTGCTGTGCTGCTGAGTTACACACACACACACACACACACACACACACACACCCTCCAGACACCCTCCAGACACACACACACACACACACACACACACACACCCTCCAGCCATGGTTCGTTCTTTTTGGCATGAGATTGTGATCTGTAAGTCTACCTGAAGATCTATGTTATGAATGCATTTTTTACTAAACATTGAGGCCTGACTGGAAAAGATTCTGCCCCACCTTAGTATTGTGTATGTTCTTGAGTTTTTCCAGGATTTTGCATTCTCCCACTCAGTGTCGAAGCAATCAGGATTATCAAGGCAGTTTCTTGGCCAGCCCAATACATGTTCCCAAAGGAGCTTGCTCCCCTGTAGGACCTATATGCTTTCCTTGTTTCTCCAGCATCACTTGCTCCTGTGGGGCAGAAAGGAACTAGATAATCAGTTACTGTCCTCTGTCTACACTGTTTCCAGGGCCTAGATGTTTGTTTAAGCTAGGCTTACTGTTTTGTAGGGCAACATTACCATGTAAAAAGAAAGTGTTGACTGAGCTTGGCTCCTCCAGAGAACTACAACCTGTGACTCATTTATTATGGGTTTGCAATCAGTTCCTAACATGTTAGGTAAAGAAACAAACAACTTCCTTATTTTATGGAGTGCTAACAGAAGAAAACTCATTAATTTCCTAATTGTTCTCTTACCCCAGATAGTCCTCTGCTGGTGTAGCTGCAGCAATAAACCTGAGTTCTGCAATAACAAATTCTGTTGTCAGCCCCCCTTGGGAAGGTGTTGCATTGATGTTTGCTGTTCCCAGTGACCTTACCCTGTGTTCATTCTTAAGTCTATAATTATGTATTTGTCATCTGGGTCTAGAATAGTCCTTGTACGTTGAAAACAGTCAATGGGTTTCTATAAAAAGTTTCCTGTAGCCTTTTGTAATGCAGTCCTGTGAGTGAGGTGTTTACCTAGGAGCCCAAAGTTTCAGTAGAGCCATGATGTTTAATACAGCTTTAATTTACCTGTATAGTTGCTTAGATTTCAGTATTTATGTGTGATTTCACTTCTATCAAACTCCTACCAACTTGATAGACCTTAGAATTTTATTTTTTAAATACTGAATCTTTTTTTCTTCTTTCACTTATGATAAGTTGGCACTTTAGCACCATGCAGAATGAAAGTATGTATTTGGCCCTGTTGAAAATATACGTGCTTCCTTGCTACAGTCAACTAACATCATAATCCGTAGATTTTTACATCCCATTTTGTAGATGGGAAAACTGAGTCTCCAGGGTTGGGATCCTGGCCAACCTCAGCTCCCAGCCTTGTCACACCTGTCTCTTGAGTCCTAGATTGCTGCTCAGGCTCCTTATATAAATGCTAATTCTTTGCAAGTATATTACAAATCTGTACTATCCTACAAATATTTTTCTCTATTTTCATTTGTTTTTTTTTTTTTTAATGTCAAATGTTAAATCTTTCATTTCTGGATGTGAGACCTAGTTGAAAACATTTTCCTGTTTTCTTCGTAGAAAAGGATTCTGATCTCTATTTTGGTAGCATTTCTTTGTTTTTAAATTAAAGCTCAGATAGGGAGTTTATCCTTAAAAGGCAGCATTAGAGTATAATCTACTTCTGTTCTTTTTTAAATGACTGCCCAAATGCCCTGTGTTAAGGAAGAGTGAAAAGAATGAAGTCCTCTCTGTGCTCATATGTCTGCTTTTCTCTTTGTGTGTGTTGTGTGCACGCGTGTGCATCTGCATATCGAGACCAGAGGGCAGCTTCAGTGCTCTTCCTTGACACCACCCACTTTGTTTTGCGACAGGGTTTTATTGATGTGTTAGGCCAGAGTACTGACTGTCCACCCTTGTGCAAATGTGCACCACTGTTCTGGTGTTTGGTGGAGTGGGGGATTGGGTATTAAGATTGTTGTTATTGTTGCTTAAAAAAATGCATGGATTCTAAGGATTAAACTCAGGTCTTTATGGTTGTAAAACATGCACTTCACTGACTGAGCCATCTATCTAAACCCATATCTGATTTTATATATTATAGGTGAAGCAATATTATAATCAGGAAATTAGAGCGGTAAAACAAGTCATCTATTCTGTAGTCCTGACCTGGTTGTCCATTTTCTTTCCCTTTAGGTGAACGAGCTGGATGGCATTCCTCTGATCCTGGACAGCAGCAACATCGATGACAACAACCCCTGTATCCTTGACTATGACCCACAACCAGGTGCTGTAGCCTGGCTTGTCCCTGTCTTGGTGTTTGTTCAATATGTAAAATGGCTAGCTCATAGAATAATGAATTAATTTTCAAGGTAACCAGGACATCTGAAAACAGTGTTTGGCTAAAGTGTGTGGCAGAGACAGCTCATTCCACTGTATATCGTCTTCCAAAGTTATGTGTGTGGTCTTGGAATAAGCATACAACACTAGGCTTGTGTTCACTGTAGAGATCTTAGACTCCTGTTAGTTAGCACTCTTTAACAAAGGCTTGACAGCACAGAAGCAGGAGGAGCATTCTGCACCCTAGCAATAAGAAACATTTCTGTGCCCATCATTTTTCCTTGCTCAGGGCCCTGTCCTGCAGCCCCTGCTGCTGAGGTGGGATTCTGCCCCTACTTGGGTTGTTGTCCATCCTCCCTGGCTAGTGTTCTGCATGACATTTTAATCATTTCTTCAGTGCACCAAGTCATGATGCCAAATAAAACTAATTTAGTATTGTGATTGGTCAGGGACCTGGTGCAGCCTCTTCAGGCTTGAAATGAGACCTATTTGATTATCAGAACTTACCTGACGAGCCAGATTCTATCCTGCCCTTTGCTCTGGGCCCTGTGTGGCCTGTGCTTTTGCACTGTAAGAGGAGTCCTTTTGAAGCTGAAAGTTGAGAGAGTAAGGCTTGGTTAGATAGTGAGGAGCCCATCCTAGGATGATTAGGGGTCTTTTACCCAGGAGAACCTTCTCTTGGGGGCTTCTGCTAAGAAGATAATCACATTTCAGAGTAAAATAAACAGAAAAATGCTTAATGTTTTTGTTAAAAATACTGCCATTTGCCCAATTTACAATATAAAATCTGATTTTGAAGAGCACAGCAGCACACGAGATCAGGAAAAGCCAAATCAAGAGCCTCAGAAGACTCCTTCGAGGCTCAAAAGAATTGACGCACTGTGTGCGCTGTCAGCAGTCACTGCATAGTACTCAGAGCAGAGTCTGGATGGCTTTTTAGCTCCAAGGAAAAGGAAAGACAAAGAAGAGTGTTTCTGTGGTGGGGGGGGGGGCAGTAGAAATTGCAGATGTCTTTTCAGGCAGAAAGCCAGTTGTCTTGACCAGGACTACCCCCAGTTTGTCTTCACACTCCCTAAACTGAGAGTGAGGTTGGGTTTTTAGCATTGGTACTTATCTTTACTAAAGTCCAAAGGTGAATGTTCCGGTGTGCTATGGGAAATAGTGTTCACAGCACTTTTGTCCTTGTTTAGTCTTTATTGTATGTTTTCATGTGTTGTGGCCTTACTTAATTCTGACAACACATGAAGCAGATGCTTATATGATCAGACCCCATCTTGTAGATGAGGAAATAAACCAAAAGTCCCAATCGTTTGTCCTAAACGTCAGTCAGAACTTATGCTTGTGAGTAGCTGGTTCTCCTGTCCTGCTTCCTTAGGAGTTGCTGAGATGAGGTGAGCATATACAGCCAAATCCTGTGAACGTGCCCATGCAGTAGAAAATGACTTTAAAGCATACATGTCATGGATGTCCATGTAGACAACTGGCTTTCGTGGTGATAATTCAGCATTGGGAGACACTCAGTTTGTCTCTAAATCATTAAGAAAAGAGAATATTATAAGTAGTTTTAATGTGTTTGATATTTCTTTGCAGTTTCATTTATTAGTCCCACCATATTTTAAAGTCATATAAAGTTATGTTTATAATAAGATGAGCTATTGTAATATCCTGAAATATCCAAGCAAAAGGCAAATGTTGAATTGTCAGAAATGAGAAGACATTACACCCCAGTGATTCATTTTTCAGTTACAGCTGTAAATTAAAATCTGGTTACCAGAGCAAATAGAGAACCAGTGTGTCACGTTGCCCACCTTACCCATGTGTGCAGCTGCACAGCTCCTTTGTTTCTGTTTCTCTGCTTTTGCTCACAGCAAGTTTCCTGAGAATTATCTCCATATCTTGACACTCTTCACCTCCCAGTTGGTCTTCTTTCTTGGTGCTTTTATTTCTTAAATGTTTTGTTGAAAATAATATACTTATGCTAGGTGTATTGGCACATGCCTTTAATCCCAACACTAACTAGGGAGGTAGAGCCTGGTAGATCTCCGTGAGTTTAGGGACAGCCTGGTCTGCATAGTGAGTTCCAGAACAGCCATAGCCAGAACAACATAGTAAGATCCTGTCTCAAACAACAACAACAACAACAACGAGAGAGAGAGAGAGAGAGAGAGAGAGAGAGAGAGAGAGAGAGAGAGAGAGGAGAAAAAGAAAATAATGATTTCTTTTGGGGAGTGGGGCATTTGAGACAAGGTTTCTCTGTGAAACAAGTCCTGGCTATCCTTGAGCTCACTCTGTAGACCAGGCTGGCCTTAAACTCACAGAGACCACCTGTCTCTGCCTCCCAAGTACTGGGATTAAAGGCGTGTACCACCAGAGCTTGGCAAATAATGCATTTTTAATGGCTCTTGTTTTTTCAAAGTACTAGAAGGCATTTAATGGGAGAGCTATAGATCTGGCACTCTCTACACTTTGGATTTTTATTTAAATTTGAGAAAAAGGTCTTGCTGTATTGCCTAGTCTGGTCTCAAATTTTCAATGGTCCTCCAGACTCAAGGAGTATGCCACTATGTCCAGATCTCCATTCTTTTTATTCCACCCTTGGAACTGTTTTTTCTTGTATTTGCCTTTGTCTATGGAAATGTTATACTGTGTTTTCCCCCCCAAGATTTATTTATTTTTATTTTGTGGTTATAAGTGTTTGCCTGTAGGTAGATAAGCACATCATGTGTATGCAGTACCCTCAGAGGCCAGAAGGTGTCACTGGATCCCCTGAGTTACGGTTACAGAGGTGGGATTACAGACATTTGTGATCTGCTGTGTAGGTGCTAGGAACTGAACATGGGTCCCTTGCAAGAGCAGCTAGCTCTCTTAACTGTTGAGCCATCTCTCTAGTCCAGCCCATAAACTGTAACAGGTAACTTTAGTACTGCCTGTTTACTTGATGGTTGGAACATTTAGCCTTGTATACACCATATCATTTTCCTCAGAGATTCAGCACTGCAATTAAGACTGCAGACCTCACTCCCCATGGTACATTTGTAAAGGGTCTGAGCATCTCCTAAAATGTTTATTTGTTCAGGAAGTGATAGGGCACATTTGTAACCCAGTACTCAGAAAACAGAGAGGTAGCTAGCTACCTAGCAAGATTCTGCTTTATGAAACAAGCAAAAAACTAAACCTTTATAAAACATGTTCACTTGCCATATGAATTGTGTTTGTTATATTTGCTCTTATATACAAAACATCATGTTCTTGATGAAGCCATTTATATATTCTTACACTGGGCTGTCTCATTTTTATTATTTGTGTGTATGTCGTGTATATGTTCATGTGGGGAGTGCATGTGTACGTGAGTATGTATATATAGTGAATGCATATTTGTGCACAAGCACGTGGAGTCTAGAGCTTTTACTTTGCATGTTTTTCTCAGTTACCTTCCACCTTATTTTTTGAGAAAGGGTCTGTCACTGAACCTGGAATGCCTAGATTTGGCTAGGCTTCCTGACCACAGAGCACTGCTGCCCCATTCCTCAGCACTGAGGTTACAGGTGATTTTGTATTGAACTACACTTGTCACCATCACTGGACACATAGGGTATGGACAGCAGGTCGCAGGTGTCTGTAGACACTTTCACTTCTACTTTCACATGATATATACATGCATGATTTTGTATGTTTCTGTAAACTTTAGGATCCACAAATGAGAGAAAACATGTCATACTTGTCTTTCTGAAACTGATGTAATTTGCTTGGTATGACCGTCTCCATTACACTCATTTTCTTAACAGCAAACCTGATTTTCTGTCTATACATACACTGCAATTTATTTATCCATCCTGTCTGCTGGTGGATATGTAGGCCGGTCCTATAGTTTAGCTATGATGAGCAGTACTGCAGTAAGCATTGATGTGCAAGTGTCTCTGACGTATTGCCTTAGAGTCCTTTGCATAATCATCCAGGAATGCCATGGCTGGGTCGGCTCTTTCCTTTGCTTTTAGTTTTTTGAGAAACCTCCATTCTAATTTTCATAGTTGGGTGGAACTGAGTAAATCCCCACCACATTTAAGAAGGGTTTTTTGCTCACATCCTTGCCAGTGACTCTAGTTCTTTGAGTGCTGTTCTCACTGGGGTGAGGAGGAATCTCAGTATCATTTGTTTGGTTGTTTTTTGCAGTTCTCTGATGGGTACAAGTGTTAAACATTTTTTTCATATATTTATTGGCCATTCATACTTATCTTTGAGGGTTGTCTGCTCACTTCATTAGTTCATGTAACTGGGTTGTTTGGTATTTAGTTTTCAGAGTTCTTTGTATATGCTAGATACTAATCCTCTGTCAGGTATATACCCAGCAAAGACTCCTCTCAGATTTTGTAGGCCATTTCTGCTCTTGATGAATTATTTCCTTAGCTAGTCATAAGCTTTTACTTTCGTGAACTATTGTTTGTTAACTGTTGGCATTATTTCCTGAGCAAATGGAGTACATGATGGAATCTTCCAATCTCAGGCCCCTTACTTCTCTTAGGTAGTCCAGCCAGGACTGCTAAAAAACCCCCATGCTCTAACTATGCTGTGTTTAGTTCTGTATTTGGAACCTCATAAAATAGGTTTCTTGGGCCAGGTGGTGGTGGCACACACCTTTAATCTCAGGAGGCAGAGACAGGTGGATCTCTGTGAGTTTTAGGCCAGCCTGGTCTATAGAGTGAGTTCCAAAAAAAAACCAATAGATATAGGGATAGAAATACACACACGCTTATATTCATGTACATGTTTCTTGGTCCAGCAAAATGAATCAGCAGGTAAGGGTGCTTGCTGCCAATCTTGACCACCTGATTTTGATTCCTGGAATTCACTTTGTGTGAGAGTACCAACCCCCACAACTTGTCTGACCTCCACACATGCTATAGCACATATGTGAACACACACCATAATTAATGAAAATAAGTATTGTATGTGTTAGTATTTGTTTAGCTCAGTGTATACATTTATCACCTTCCCTCTCCTTAGTTACTTACTTCTCCACCATCTGCCTAGACTCATTCTTCTCCTTTTAATGCGGCTTCATTGTTGGAGGACAATCTGAGTTTATTTGAAAATGTTTTTCTTGGGCTGGTGGTTCATGGGGTTAAGGCACTTGCCATGCAAGGCTAGCAACCTGGGTTTGATCCCAAAACCCATATCAAGTAGAAGGAGAGAACTGACCCTACAGAGTTGTCCTCTGACCTCCACATGTACATCCTCATACATATGCACGCACACATGATTTTTAAAGTGTATTTTTTTTTAACAGAAAATCTCTTTGGCCTCCAGTTTTTCATTGTTGTGCTAAAATGTGAAGTGATTGTCTGTATTTTGTCAGATTAGCTGCAGGGACTTGACTTCATCATATTTATGCTCATATTTATTCCCCTCCTTTCCCAGAAGGTTATTTCCATTCTTAGCTGTTTCTGATGTGTGCTCCATGTTCTTTACCCTGCTACTTGACCTAATGGGTATTCTGCTCTTCTATTGAGATGAAGGAGGGTCACTGGGGTCCACCTATTTCCCGGCCTGCGTGTGTGTGTGTGTGTGTGTGTGTGTGTGTGTGTGTGTGTGTGTGCGCGTAGGTCAACCTCAGGTGTCATTCCTTCTCTAGTGCTGTCTGCTTTGTTTTTTGAGTCAGAGTCTCACTGGAACCTGGAACTTGACACAATTATCCTATCTTCAGCTCCCCTGTGCTAGGATTACAAGCGTGTGCTACTCACCTGGCATTTTATGTGGATGTGAGGATCTAGCCTGGGCCCTCATGCTTGAATGCCAAGCACTTCATAGACTGAACAATCTTTCTAGACCTCAGGCCCACCTACTTCTTAAATTTGCAAGCAATTTTTTTAAGGGATTTGTGTGTGTGTGTGTGTGTGTGTGTGTGTGTGTGTGTTGGTTTGAAAAATGGCTCCCATAAATCCATAGGGAGTGGCACTAATAGGAGGTGTGGCCTAGTTGGAGTAGGTGTTGCTTTGTTGGAGGAAGTGTATCACTTCCTTTAAGTGGGCTTTAAGTCTCAGATTCTCATGCCAGGCCTAATGGCCTACTTCTTTTCCTGCTGCCTACCAATCTAGATGTAGAACTCTCAGCTCCTTTTCTAGCACCATGTCTGTCTGTGTGCTGCCATGCTTCCCAACATGACAATAATGAACTAAACCTCTGAAACTGTAAGCCAGTCCCGATTGAATGTTTTCCTTTATAAGAATTGCCATTATCATGACTAGTGGGGTGGCTCAGAGGTTAAGAACACTGACTGTTCTTCCAGAGGTCTTGAGTTCAATTCTCAGCAACCACATGATTGCTCATACCCCCAGAACACTGTATGCATAATAAATAAATAGATAAATCTTTAAAAAAAAAAAAAAAAAAGAATTGTTATGGTCATGGTGTCTCATCAGAGCAGTAGAAACTCTTTTTTTTTTTTCATTTTTTTTCATTTTTTTCATTTCTAAGGGATGGAACCCATTTTCACCTGTAATTGAATATGTACATGTTATCATCCTTGCATTCAAATCACTTCTTTAGTCTTCTATACTGCCCTCCCTGGTTTTACTCAAGCAGTTGTCCTATCTGTTAACTTCTTGTCTTCTTCCTTTTAGCATTTAAAATATGTATGTATGTATGTATGTATGTATTTAATTTTATCTGTATATGTATGGGATGGAGCATATGTACTGCATGTGTGCATATGCCCGTGGAGAGCAAAAGAGGACGTTGGAACCCCTGGAAGTGGATATACAGGTGATTCTGAGCTGCCTATTGTGGGTACTGGGAACCAAATTCAAGTCCTCTGCAAGAGCAGCAAATGCTCTTAGCCACTGATCCATCTCTCCATCCCTAGCTTCTAAAACCTTTACATATGTGGATTTGTGCCTTTAAATTTTTTTTCATGCCAGTGCACTTCTTTAATCCCAGTGCTCAGGAGGTGCAGGCAAGTGGATCTTTGTGAGTTTGAGGTCAGACTGGTCTACAGAGCTAATTCAAGAACAGCCAAAGTCTAGACAAAGAAACACTGTCTCAAAAAACCCCCACTCCTCAAAATTTTTTCTAGTGGGACTTCAAAAGGGGTCAGAGACAGCACGTGTTTATAAATTTCATGGTTTTTAATGGCCACATTTCCAACATACTGCCAAAATGGGTGGATATTTTGCTTTATTTGTATGTGATTTAATAGTTTTAAGGTGTATCTTGTTTTTATTTATGTGTATGTGGGTATGTATATACAGGTGTCCACGGAGACCAGAAGACAGCGTTAGAATGCCTCTAGAGCTGGATAGAGTTATGAGTGGTTATGAACTGCCCACCACTGGTTCTGGGAATCAAACTTCTGTCCTGTGGAAGAGTAGCAAGGTTTCTTACCTACTGAGCCATCTTTCCAGCCCTATGACTTAATATTTTATCATTATTAATCATGTCCTTAACATACTACCTTTCTTGGTTTCTATGTTTTTCTCCTCCCCTACTCCCTTTTCTCAGTGGCTCTTCCTTGTCTCCTTTGTTGCTGCCTTTTCTCTAGCTTAAATGTGACGGGTGCCTAGGCTTGCCTACAACTCCCTTCTGTTGTCTCTGGCAGTGTTTATTGAATGTCTTTTACATATCTGACACTGATCCAGGCCTTAGGAAGGACCTCCAGGAAGGTTGTTAATGCCATCCAGGCAAGAGGTAGTAGGTGGCATGGCTCAGCCTGATGTCAGTGCTGTCCTGTGTGTGATCACAGTTCCCAGTGCCTGTGCGCTCTCAGGGCAAACTTCATGCTGAGCATCAACTCCCCCTTTCACATTCCTAAATTAGCAGGTCTAAAATTAAATTTAAAACTGAGCCTCTCTGCTCCAGTCAGTGAGAAGACATAGTCACTCGTGAGTTTCCTTTTTAATTCTTCTATGTAAAGTATTACCATGTCTTGATTCTTGAATTTATGTTTATTAATCAGGAAGCAGAGCAACTCTAAGCCCAAGAAAACTTTTCCCCGAGGGTTCTTTAATTGTCCAATGAATCATTATGTTAGGTTCTGGAATATTTTGAATTTGGTTTAATCCATTCATCCAATCATTTAGCCTAATCAAGTTTTTAATCAAGATTTAGACACACCTTATTCTCCCCCCTTCTCTGTTGCACGCACATGAACACACACAGCAAGCATACAATACATATTTGGATGTGCCTGGATAAACTGTAAACTGGCTGTGTAGTGTGCTTGAGCATCCTCCAGGTATTGGGGTGGGGCCTGAGAGTCTTGTCAATGTCCATCTTTCCCATGAGAAATCTGTATACCTCACTGTGAAAACCTCTGCTTCCTCCTCACATGTAGATGGGAAGATTAGACTGGTCTAACAGTGGGGTATTCTTTAGAAGCAGTTTATGCAACTAGCAGGGATTTCCATTGCCAGGGGAAAGCCATGGCTCAGAGGGGATGCAGGCCTGCACTGGGGTACTCCTGGGTCAGGGATGTAAGCCCAGCCAGCTCCCAGCTGTTCATCGCCCCCACTCACTCTTGGGTCACCCACAGTAATGACAGAGTAGCTGGTGCCATCGGAAAATTCCAGTTTCACTACCGCAGAGTCAATTTCTTATTTGTCAGTTTATTGTGGCAAGTGGGATTTTTTTTGTTGTTGTTCCCAAATAGAAACAGCTGAACTTTATTTGCCATGTTTTTCTTTTCATTCTTTTTTGATCTATGTTTTGATCAGTAGTCCTTGATGTGGGTTTTTTTAATATATTGTTTTTATTGGGGGGATTGGGTGGGAACAGGGATAGAAAGAGAGCCCAAGCTGAGTTGTTATGTATATTTTATGACCCCCCCACTCTTAAATCTATCTCATATCTAAACTCCCCCCTTGTTGTTGAAAGACTACATTTGTTTAAAAAATAGAATTTATTTACATGAAGAAATGTAATCCTTTACAGGAATAATAACATGTAATCTTGTGCTGAGGAAGCATGGCATAGTGGCAGGTGTGACTACTCGGGGCCAAACAGACCTGGACTTGCTTTCTATCACTTCTGCACTCCAGGTATCTCATTCTGAGTCTCTACCACCCCCTCCTGGGTTGTATACCATGTGTATAAAGCCATCTGCATAACCCTACATAGCTCCTTAGCAAGTACGTACTCTTGCACACATGTCTTATTCTGGCTCTTAGTCCTTCCAAGAAAGGTAAATTTTCATCTATTATTGCTGTGAGTCAGTGATACTCCAGTAATGACATCCAGAGCAAAATGGAGTGTGTGGAATTATTATCACAGGCCCCTCATTCAAAGAGAAGCAGGTCTCCTGCTAATGGGGCTGCAGCAGAGCTCTCTTGGGGATGAGGGCTGGGGGCTGCAGAATATCCCAGACTCCTCCGTTTTACCATTAAGCAATGTTAATAGCCTTCACTGTGAGCAATAAAACAATAGAGCTTCTAGAAGGAATCGTGGGGGAATATGATTGTTAGACGGAGGTAGACAGAGTTCCTAAGCAAGATACCAAACCCCCAATTGGGAACACTAGCTCTAAAAGAAAGAATGAAATGTTATTTGCTTTCAGTATATTTGACTTTGAACTTGTGTAATATGGCAAGTATTCTAAAAAAAAAAAATCTAAGAAAAGATAATTCTATTTTTTAAAAAAAAAAAAAACAGACAAAAGATTTGGTATACAACTTCAGTAAAAAAAAAGAAATCCAGTGGCCATTAAAAAGAACTCTACAGGGGCTGGAGAGATGGCTCAGAGGTTAAGAACATTGCCTGCTCTTCCAAAGGTCCTGAGTTCAATTCCCAGCAACCACATGGTGGCTCACAACCATCTGTAATGGGGTCTGGTGCCTTCTTCTGGCCTACAGGCATACACACAGACAGAATATTGTATACATAATAAATATTTAAAAAAAACTCTACATACAATAATAAGCCTCTACTTCCCCATGCTGGGGAAGCAAGTGGTTGGTGGCAGGGACGTGCAACAGCCTGAGCTTTACAACTTCCTATGGGGTGTGGATTGTCAGTTCTGGTCAACACTGAGGAACATGTACCCGCTCTGCGAGCCAGCAGTGTACATCTCGGTGATCTCCAATGTGTGCATGTGTCTGGCAGCAGATATGGGCCGGAAGTGTCACAGCAGTAGCATTCTTAAAGCACTCTCAGGCTGAAATAAACTGGGTGTTTATCAGTAGTTAAGTAGAGAAATAAATTGTGCTTGTGTCGGTCATGACACACAGTAAAGGAAAATAAACTGCTGTATGCAAGTATTGATGGTTTGGTTAACATACTCAGTGATAGAAACTGGATATAAAATGCATCTGTGCTTTGATTCTTCTGTGGTAGTAGACAGAAGAGTGGTTATGGGAGCTGGGGACATGAATATTGTTAGAAAAGCACTGGGGACTCCTGAGGTACTTACTAGCCATGCTTTAAATTTTAATGAGGAATGAATAAATACATACATATGAAAACAGTGATCAGTATGCATATTTAAGTGTGTGCATTCTCTTGCACCTCATGCTTAAATATTTTAATCATTCACTGGGTGCTTTCCGCGTTCCACATCCTGCCTATCCGTTGTCTTAAGAGTTGGTAATAATTGTTTCAGTTTTACAGATTAAGAAACTCAAGCTCAGGAGTTGAAGTTTCAATCAGAACTCTTCCAGCTCATGTGTATTGGCCAGGGCAGCCCTAGGTTTGTCTGACACCATGGCTAAATCCTTTGTCCTAATCAAAAAGTCTAGATTCCCACCCGAGCCCCCTCTCTGCTTGGACGCCATGCTTCTTTCAATGGTATTTTCTTGAGGAAGAGATGGGCACAGTTGTGTTGCACTGATCCTGGTGACAAGTACATAGTAATTATTTGATAAAACTTGCTGTCCTGCCTGATCATAAGTAATGAGTTACGCCAGCAGTAGAGTGCTGAGTTGGTAGCAATCTTAGGATGTATTTCCAGCTCCTTCATCCTTTAAGACTTGAGTTGTATATGTCTTCTCCAGGAATTGCTCCATGATCCTCAAGTCATGTGCCTTGGTTTTGTCTGTCATGGTCCCTAAACAGGTCGCATAAATCACTTTTTTCAGTTGACCTTTTCTGCTAGAAAACGCATCCCATGTGTTTTTGTAGTCCTGTACCCTGAAGTATATCCCTTATCCTGAGGATTATGACCAAAATGTGTTTCTAAGCACCTTTCGGTCCAGAATATCTTAAGTAATAGGTAGGAGAAGCCTGTTTTAAGAAATGAGAAGCCCTCACTAAGCAGGATGGTTTCTGCAGAACTTGACAGAGTTTTAGCTAGTCTTGTGTGCATTTGGAACCTTGCTTGGGGAAACCAGAACTATCGTTCCATTTATTTGGTTTCTTTCCTAGGCCATGATAAAATGCCCTGGCAAAAGCAACTGATGAGAGAAGATCTTTGTCTAGCTCACAGTTCTAGGAAGTCTGTCATGGGGAGGAAGGCAAGGCAGTGGGAGCTCAAGAGCTGTCACACTGTCACAGTCAGAACAGAGAGCCATGTGTGCTCCCCTCAGCTTTCTGCTACCTACCCCAGTTAACTCAATCAAGGTAGTTCTTTCTGGCATGCCCCAGAGCCCATCTTCTGGCTGAGTCTAGATTTTGTCAAGGTGATCGTTAACCCAAAGCACTGCAGACTTATCTTGGTGAATCTGAGAATTTAAGCGCTTTTTTCTGTTATGTTTCTTTATGAGGAACCCAACTTGTGACAGCGACCAAAGGACATCAGTGAGAAGCCACAGACCCTACAGCAGGGAGCTGTGGACTTGATGTTCACCAGTGAATGGAGAATCTCACATGCCTTCCTGCTTCCACGTTTAACTGTACCCAGCTGCAGAGATATCTCAAGGGAGGCTTGCTCTGGAGAGGGTGCTCTTACAGTTGTTTGTGCTTAGTACCGAGCAGCTGAGCAGCACTCACACCTGTTCCACTGTTGAACTGACATCATAAACCAGAATTTAATAGTACTGCTTTCCTTTAAACCTCTAAATGTTTTGTCCCATAAATCAGTTTTTATTAAAGGTGTAAAGTCTCACGGGCCACAGGGGCACCCACCTTTATTCTCAGCTCGTGGGAGGCAAAGGCAGGTGGATCTCTGAGTTTGAGGCTGGCCTGATCTGCATTGTGAGTTCCAGACCAACCAGTGCCACATAATGAGAACCTGTCTCAAAAATAATACAAAAAAAAAATGTGTAAGTTTTCTTTCTCTTGCCAAGATAATACGTAAATCAACTTTTCTGTCTACCAAAAGCTAGCGAGTGCCCGCACAGAAGGTGAGTGCACAGGAAAGTGGAGGCTCATTATGGGAAGACAGTGGGCAAGAACTGGGCCTCTGGCTGGGAGTGCACTAGTGACTCTCGGCGTGTATCTCTTGACAAGGTTGCTGCCAGGTAGATGGGAAGTGAAGACCTGTTTGGGTAGCATTGCTGTTGGTCTGCTAGTGGCACCCAGAGCAGGAACTTAGAATCCAGAGGACATGGACATGCTGATGTGTTCATAAAACGTGGGCCACTTTTCCTTAGGCTGTTTCAACCAAACCCATTTAAAATGAATCCATACAATCAGTGTTCCAGAGCTATGTTCCATCTGATATCATCTGTCTCTGTAGAGTCCTTATTTTCTTGCATTGCCAAAGTCACTCAGGTTTTAGTAGTGTACAGACTGCTGTGCACCCTGGCCTGTCTTTGAAGTGGTGGTAAGCGTTATATATAGAGGCACGATGGATGCTTTCTTGTTTCATCTGATAACCCTTACTCCAGGGAGCAGAAGTGAACCAAGCTTTGCTATATCTGGTTTTTCCGTACTGGAACGGTTCCCCAGACTGATTGTCACTTCTGTCAAATGCCAGGTTGTCGGTTGTGAGGGAACATGCTCTGTCATAGATGACTGCTTCTCATGTTCCTTTCACCGGCCCAAGAGTGGTGATGGTCTGAGGACATAGTTCTGTCTGTTAAGGAAATGTTGGGAGAGTGGTGTAGGAGCTGCTTACTTGGGTGACCAAGTATCAATGGCCAAACGCAAAGCTGCCAGTCATTGATGCTATGCGACACTCACTCTTAGTCCTAAAAATTGCATAAGTCTCAGTTTTAAAGAACAAAATTGGAATCTCATGCCTAAGAAATTGCACCTTAGTTATCTTCTTGGGACATTTTTAATTTAGAACCAACAAGGAACTTTTTCCAGTCCTGCAAGATGGCTCATTATAAAGATGCTTGTCACCACCTGGCAGTGGTGGCACACGCCTTTAATCCCAGCACTCAGGAGGCAGGCAAGCCTGGTCTATGAGAGCTAGTTCTAAGACAGACTC
The DNA here is from genome assembly GCF_014885135.2 of Alexandromys fortis. NCBI lineage: Eukaryota > Metazoa > Chordata > Mammalia > Rodentia > Cricetidae > Alexandromys > Alexandromys fortis. The sequence continues at coordinate 12,617,655 of NW_026067901.1, read as the reverse complement.
CAAAACTACAGAGAAACCCTGTCTCAAAGAAACAAAAACAAAAAAAGATTCTTGTCACCAAGTTCAATGATGCGAGTTTCATCCCCAGAACCAACATGGTATAAGAAAACCAACTCCTACACAGGTTTCCCCCTGACTCCTATGGCACACACACACACACACGTACATAAACACATAAAATAAACATACTTTGTTTTTTGAGATAGGTCATTATATCATCCTATGGATCAGGAACTTTTGTATAGGGCAGGCTGGCCTCAGACTTACAGAGAGATCTATTTATCTTTGCCCCTCAAGTTCTGGGACTAAAGGCTCCTTTCACCATACCTGGCTAACAAGTCTTTTTGTTTTGTTTTATTTTTTTAGAAACTTTTTCTAAATTATATATTCAGTATGTTGACACAGATATTTTGCACATCTCCCAGTTTCTCTGCACTGCAAATTGCATAGTGTAGTACAGTGAGTTTTTAAGTCTTAACTTTATATTTTAGGACTTTTATATCCAACTTAACAAAAGTAGCAAGACTAAAATGCGCCATGCAATGGCTGCCTGCCATCACTGCCTCTGAAGAGCTGCTCTCTGGTTCCAAGAAGTCTGTCTATCAAAATCACAACCCCAGCCACAAGGAAGCTCAGTGTGATGTATGTTACACCTCTCTCCAAATTGCTTCACAAACCCAGTGTCACAGGTGCTGTCATCCCACTTATGCAGCCTGGCGGTTCTCTGGCCATAGTCATCAGCCATCTCACAGGGTGAAGATTTGCCTTCAGACAAGCTGCAGAATTTAGAGTGAGCGTAGTATGGCTGCTGATGGGCATAGCGCAGAGACGCTCCTGGCACAGAGCCTGGCACAGTATTAATACTTAGTACCAGTTTTTCTACAAAGCTACTGTTTGTGTTTTCTTTTTGTGTTAGCTTCCTGTATTTCGAACAAAGGTGACTGGATATGTTTAGGAAATTAGTAACATTAAAATTGCTATTCTCAAATACCATTGCCATGAGTAATACATATTTAGTAAGGCACTTCAGAGATTGGGTAGCTGATTGCCATAGAGAAACATGTTCTAGGTAACCCTGAATAATCGCCGGCGTTTTTGTCTAAAATGACTTAGCAGAAACAGTCATTTTCTCTGGACAAAACATTGACAAACCACAGCCATTCAAAACTGTTAAATAGTAACTCACTGCTTTTTTATTTTTAAAGCCATCATTCCTAGCAGGAAGTGTTGTATTCTCTTGTTTTTCTAGGACCGATACTTTGAAAGAGAAAAAAAATATTTTTGTTTGATCCTGTAAAGGGTGTTACATTCTCTTTGAGTTAACGAGCAGGCAGTCATTATTTCCTTGTGACCAAATTATAGAAGCCAAGCTCTTAGACTACTGAGTTGAGGAAGAAAGGTAGACAGAAAACAAAAGGTGGGGAAGAGAGAATAAGCTGACCAGTGGATGTTGGGATGTGGTAGGGAGTGGAAAGGGGCTGAAAGAATAAAGGTAATGACTGAAACTTCCCATGTTTGATGAGAAAGACATGAACATATAAGAAGCCCAGTGACCTCAATGTAAAGTGCTCGTCGTTCAAGCATGAGTGCCTGAGCTTGGGTCCCCAGGACCCATGTAAAAAGCCGGTTGCCTGTTTCTTCTTTACTGGAAGACAGAGACCAGAGGATTCCTGGGCTTACTAGCCAGCCATTTTAGCTAAATCTGCAACCTCCGGGTTCATAAAGAGACCCTGTTTCACAGAATAATAATGATAAATAAGGTGGAGTACAGTAGAGGAAAGTATCTCATGTTGATTCTGGCTCCCATGCGTGCATAAGTGTGTACAAACAAACCACACCCAACACACAAAATAATTTTCAAGAGATTCATGTATCATAATCACTTTTGAAAGATAATTTTAGAATTAGCAGGAGAATGAGTTGTAACATATAAGATCAATCAACAAAGATTATTTGAAATTTGTTATCAGAAAACTTCCAAGTAGGTCTTGAGGTGATGTGTTCATTGTGTGTGTGTCGGGGGGAATCAAAGCCCTACCGTCTAAAAGTACCACCATGTTTGTCGACAAGCCTAAGAAATTAAAAGATTCCCAGAGAAATGGGCTAATGACCTTGTAGAAAATGTTCAAGGGGAACCAATAGTATGAAATTAGAGGCTGCCAGATGGAACTGGAAATCTAATGGCCTAATTTGCTTCCTACTACTTGATAAAGCTTGTGAGGAAAAGCAGCACTGGCAGGGAAGAGTTTATTTGGCTTATGCTTCCAGGAGGAACTGAAGCAGAAGCTATGAATGAAAGCTTACTTTTGATCACTTGCCCAGCTTGGACTACCTGCCCAGTAATGGCACTGCCCACAGTGGCCTGGACCTTCCCACATCAATCAAGAAAATGTCATACAGATTTACCTATAGGCCAGTCTTATGGAAGCATTTTCTTAATTGAAATTTCCTCTTCCCACATGAGCCTGGTTTGTGTTAAGTTGACAGCAAAAAGTGAATGAATGGTCTGCATACCTTTGAAGAAATTAATTGATAAAGTAAACCCTTGAAATTAAAACAAGTTCAAATTTTTATCATAAAAAGCAAACTTCACACTAAAGAAGAAATTATGCCAAGAGAGTCATAAACCTGACAGAAAACAGTAAAATGACATAAAACTGAATCCTTCCTTGTCAATAATTACTTAAATATGAATAGATTCTCTTGTCAACAGAGTACTTAACAGTAGGTGAAATGTGATCCAATTATGCTGTCTATAGAAACTGCTTAGATTCAGAGACAGAAAAGGTTAAAAGCATAAAAAACTTGAGTGAGAAATAATTCATGAAAACTGTGATGGTTTATAGCAGACAAAATTACTCTAAAGTTAAAGGTGTTACAAAGGACAGTGAAGGGCATAATACATAGTAATAAAAAGTGCAACATAGCAAGAAAAGACAAGAAATATAAATGTTCCTTGGTGGAGAGATGGTGACTGCACAGGTTAAGCCACTTGCCACCAACCCTGAAGTCCAGAGTTCATTCCCTGAAACTCATTTGTTATATGCAGAGGCCCAACTCTAGAAAATTGTCCTCTGACCTCCAAATACTCATACTATGGCAAGCATGCACCCACATGCACACTAAAATAATTATTAAAAGTTTTTAATTGAAAATATTACAAAGAGGGCCAGGCAGTGATGGCACATACCTTTAATCTGAGCACTCTGAAGACTCAGACAGGTGGATTTCTGTGAGTTCAAGGCCATCCTGGTCTGCAGAGCAAGTTGCAGGACAGGCTCCAAAGCTAGAGAGAAACCCTATCTCAAAAAAAATTTTTTTCTTACAAAGAAATATAAAATTATAACAAAAGTACATCAAAGTATATGAATAAGAAACTGACAAGTCTAAAGAAAAGAAGTTTGGGTTTTTTGTTGTTGATTTGTTTTCAGTTTTTCGAGACAGTGTTTTTCTGTATAACAGTTCTGGCTGTCCTGGCATTCCTCTATGGACCAGGCTGGCCTCGAACTCAAAGAGGTCCGCCTGCCTCTGCCTCCCGAGTGCTGAGATTAAAGGCGTGTGCCACCTCTTCTTGGCTCAAAGTTTTCTTAATAGTTGTCTATTTCAGTCTCCAACTTTGAATAACAGGTAGGAGTCTGTCAGAAGATGAGGGCGTGCAGAGACTTTAAACAGCATGCTGCACCAGCTGCATGTACAGAATGCACAGAATGCAATGGCATGCCTATCTCCCACAAGTGCTTCCTGGAGCGTTCTCCAGGATAGACCCTGTATCACAACACAGATCAACTCTCAGTGGGTTTTCAAAGAGAGTTAGTACACACGGCTTTCATAATAGAATGAAATTAGGTGCCAAAAGCAAAAGTTGTTCTTTTAGATGGGTAACCTGCATCTACATGGTTATGAGAAAGGAGAGAAGACTCAAATCACTAAAATCAGAAATGAAACAATACAATACTCTACTGACTCTATAGAAATAAGAATGATAAATGCTGTGATAATTGTATGCCTATGGTTTGGTTAACCTGAGTGAATAAATTCTAGATATTGGATAAAATTGTATCTAAGTTGCTAAGGAATGGAGACTGAGTATACCTGTCCTGGTGAGGAGGTCAGCACCCCTGCACTTGATGCCTTCCCTGGTGGAGTCTACATTCACAGAATTGACACTGGTCATTCTCAAACTTTTCCAGAACATTGAAGACAGAGTAGCACTTCTTACTTCATTTCATGAGAGGAGCATTACCTTATAATACCTTATAATAGTTAAAGGAGACACTATAAGGAAACCGCAAACCAATATTCCTTAGTAATACTGACATTGAAATAATCAAGAAAATACTAGCAAACTAAATTCAGCTGCATGTTAAAAGGATTATACACAAAAATCCAGCAAGATTTCTTCCTGGAATGCAGGGATGGCTGCACTAAATTGGTTGTCTTGGTAAACCACATTAACAGAACAAGTGAAAAGATTGCATGGCCAATTCTGTTGGTGCAGAAAAGGCGTTTGGCAAAATTAAAAAAAAAACTTTCATCTTAAAAACAAACTAGAAATGCACTGTAGCTATCCCAACATAATAGAAACTTTGTAAGAAGTCCACGGCATGCATCACAGTCAGTGGCAGAAGATGAAGAGCAAAGCAAGAGTGCTCCGCTCCTGTTTGGGTTTTCAAGACAGGGTTTCTCTGCGTAGCCCTTGCCGTCCTAGAACTTTCTATTTAGACCAGGCTGGCCTCAAACTCGGAGATCTGCCTGCTTTTGTCACTTGGCTTGTTTTTCTACCTCTTATTTGACATAGTTGTAAAGGTTCTAGCCAAAGCTACTAGGCAGGAAAAAATGAAGGGCATTTAAATTGGAAAGGAAGAAATGAAACTGTTCAGGTGATTGACTATACATACAGAAAACTTATGTATTCTAGACAATACTAATATAACTAATAAATGAATTCTATAAAATAGTAAAATACAGAATCAATGAATTAAAAACAATTGTATTTCTGTTTACTAATGAACCTTGTGAAAAAGAAAGTGTTCCATTTATAGTAGCATCATAAAATACTGAGAAATTAATTTAACCAAGCAGGTGGAAGGCTTATATAATGAAAATGTTGTTGAAAGAAAAGTACTCTCTAAGGGAATGGAAATACACTCATGTTCATGAGTTGAAGGTTTTGATAATCTGTCAGTAATTTTCTACTACTAGTATGTCTTTAAATTTAGTGCAGCTCAGTAGGAAAACTTGTTCTGAAATTCACAGGATCTCAGGAAACATCAGAAACACTACTCTGGAGTCCGTATGCTTCCTAATTCTATAACTTGATCTCAGCTTTAAAATTGTCCTAAAGAAAGCCATGTGAACTAGTACAGTAGAATTCAGACCCAGAGATAAACCCTGGCATACGTAGTCTCATAATTTTTTGACAAGGATGGAAATTTTCACTGTATCCACAAATAGTACAGGTAAAACTGGACACTCACATATGACAGAAATGGGGAAGCTGAGCAGCTGGGGCAGGAGGACCACTTGAACCCAAGAGTTGGAGTCGATCCTGGACAGCATCATGAGACCCATTGCCAAAAAAGGACATTAGGAGGGACCCTTTCCAACACCATACACAACATTTTATCAAAGGCCTAAAGATACTAAAACTGTAAAACACAAGGAAGAAAGTGCCATCTTTAGATTTGGGGATGGCTTCTTAATTTTGATACCAATGGCAAAGTCAGCATACAAATTGGGCTGCATCAAATTTTAAAAAATTGTGCATTAGAAGACTCCATCAACCATAAAAGGGTAACTTTTTGGAATGAGAGAAAATACTTATAACCAAACTACGTAAGTCAATTCCAAGATGGACAAATGAATTGGAAAGATCTTCCCTTGGGCTGTGTAATCACCAGAAAAAGATACTCCATATCACATGTCATTAAGCACACACAGCAAGCCATGAGATACCTCTTTATGCTCCCTACAGTGGCTAACTGTCAAAAATACAGAAAGTTAAAACAATTTGGGGAGAATTAGGACCTTGTGCACACTGTTAGTAGGAATAAGTATACAGCTACTATCAAAACATTTGTTGGCAGTAGTGCTGTCCCAGAAAGTTAAGAAAAAGATCATTATACAATGTAGCAATACCACTTCTGAGTACTTCAGAACCGAAAGCAGGGCCTTGGAGATATTTTCACACCCCTATTCATAGCAGCATCATTTACAGTAGCTATAGGCTAGATGCAGCCTAGGTGTCCATCCAGAGGATGAATAGGAAAGCAGCATATGCTTTTTGTGTCACAGAACAACTGCTGTCATATGCTGTGACATAAATGAACCCAAGGCCACAAAGTAAGCCAGTCATAAAAAGACATGTCATCTCCACCGCCTTGTACTTAGAATAGTTGGAACCATGGAGACAGGAAGTGGAAAGGTGTCTGCTGGCAGCTGGGGGAAAAGGGAACATCGCTGCTTAAGGGTTTAGAGTTTCAGTCGTACAGCCCCAAAGGTTATGGAGAGGGTGGGCGAAGTGACTGCTGCACAAACCTGAAGACTTGGCCAGCCAACATAGTCAGAATGACATTCTTCAGATGTTATCAAGAGAGCCTGTCTCAGAAAAATAAGATGGAGCCAGGCAGTGGTATCACACACCTTTAATCCCAGTACTGGGAGGCAGAGGTAGACGGTTCTAACCTGGTCTACAGAGCGAGTTCCAGGACAGCCAATGTTACACAGAAAAACCCTGTCTTAAAGAACAGAAAGACAGAAACCATTATACATCAGCATCATGCCCTGACCTCCACATGTGCACACACATACACCACACAGAGAGTTGTAGGGATGGGTATAGCATAGTCGTATTTAAGCTGTGTACTGAGAAATGGTAAAGATGGTGAGCCCTATTTCACTGCAGTGAGAAATTGAAGAACAGGATGCAGCAGTTGCACCTTGTACTGAGTTCCTTCTCAGGGCCCATACAGAGTTAGTTCCTGATCTTTTGGACCCAAGAACCAAAGCATCCACTTAACAATTCTTATCCATGACATTGTGATTTTATTTAATCTTCATGACTCTCCATAAAATATTACCCTTATTTTATAAAAGTGAAAGTTGTGGCAATCGCTTTTGTGCATGGCCAAGTCTGTTAGGCAGTTAACAACATAAATGGCAGTCCTCTTTAGACCTTATGTCCATGAGTCCCACACCATCATCACCTCATATAAGAAAATCTGCGATCCTCGTATGTATGAGGAAGCTTACAGCCTAGAGGCATGGGAACATGCCCATTTGAAATGACTCCTACTACAAAGCTCTACACTGGAGCTAGACCTGGGCCTCATCACCTAGGCAAGGCATATGATCTTCATACCTCCTATATGAATGCTTCAGTCATGGTTAAGGTTCGGAGAAATCCTCCAATGTGTGATTAACAGTTTGCACTTTTGTTGGGATCTTTATCCATTGCTCTAATCTTGGTATAAATAACAAGCCATATTGTCTATATTAGAGGGAAAGCACATTTAAGTGTTAGCATTTCTAGAAGGGAATCCAGCAAGTAGTAAAGTGCTTGCTTAGCGTGCACCAAGACCCTAGTGCCACAAACAGGCAAGCATGATGATAACAACAGAAATATTACAGTTTTGTAATAATCTCCTCCACAAAAGCACAGTATCTAGTACTAAAAGATAGATATATAAAAAAAAAACTATAGAAATTTAATGTCACCACAACACCTTACCTAACTGAAATAGTCTAAAATATTTATTGACTCTTGTTTTCAGATTATAAATTTCTGTTGTAGGCCGCCTGTGGGAGGCTAAAGAGATGCAGTAGTGGTCTTCCCTGATAGGAAGTCAGGCTTAGGGATTCCTATGCAGAGAAAGAATCAGGGCAGCTCTCTGCCACCTCCTTCTAATTATGTATTCAGACACCTCTTTCTTGTCCTAAGTCTTAGGGCCACACTCCACTTCTGACTGCTGACTTCCTGATGGTTTTTGTGAGGGGACAGGCCAGGCACACGCAGCCTGTCAGCATGCCCATGTGACTCATGACCAACCTCCTCCTCCCCCCAGGGGACTGGTAAAACCTCACTAAGGACAGTAGGTCCAAATGCCCAGGCCCCAGCATTCACAGGATGGGACTTTCCTGGCTCTTGTATGCCTGCTGTGTCTTGTCTTCTCTCAAATCCACCAGAAGCTCTGTGCTATTTGTGTTCTTCATTTAATCCTTTCTAGCGCAGAACTGTTTCTGACCCTTGGCTACACTTTATTAATTCTGAAATGTCGTTAGTGCTAGACCAACACTAATCTCCTGTAATTTAGATGGATTACTTTCTCGACTCCACATTTTCACTTCATTTTGAACATCATTTTATTAGCTAGTTCTGAAAGTGTTTTACGGAGATTGTTGGTCTGAATGCTGTCTGCAGGTTGGTGTTGTCCTGTGGGCTTTTGGGAGTGAAGGAAGCCTGTTTCAAGTCTCAAACTTGACTATTCTTCCCTTCTTTAATGTCTAGGCAGAGCATGAAACTCAGAGTGCCTGGAGGAAGGCCTACCCTGTTCTTCTGGGGAGTCAGTCCCCACGGGCAGAGGAGGTGTTTGGAAGCTTCATGGCCTTGAGATGGGAGGTGAATGCTGGAGCCACATTGCCTGTGGCTATGCCCTGGCTTCACCATCTTTTATTGCAGGACATGGACAGGTTACTCAGCCTCTAGGTCTTCAGGATCTTGGTTTCCTCTTCAGAAGGTTGAAGATAATCATAGGGTTAGTAAGTGCTTAAAACGGCAACTGTCAACTAGGTTGGAAGTGAGTCTGCTATTGTTTTGATTACTGCTTTTCCTTTTTATGCAGATACACTGACCATTCTCTTCTCAGCCTTGGCAAGTGGGGGAGACATTGAAGTAAATGTCCTTCAGAGCTTCACCTGCACTGAGAGGTAGTGTGATCAGAATGGGTTCAGATGAAGCAACTTTTCTCATGGCTCTTCTATTCCAGAGCTCTAAGCATTTTATAAACATCTCTTGTCCTATCAGGTGGGGCCTTGCTGTAAAGCTCAGCCGTGACACTGTTAGTGGGGACCTGGCTATGACTGGCGTCCTGGGCATTGTTTTCTTTAGAAGTCTAATAATCTCCCCAGCTATCCCCACAAGAATGAAGGTGGATGTGCTTGTGTTGTGCATCTGTATGTGTTCCTTAACATCTCACAGCCCAAATCTGACACAGGAACTGAGCAAGCTGTCTCTGGTTAAATAGTTAGATCACTTAAGCTCTGTATACCAAAGGCCACAGCTCAGATAAGACAAAAATCTGGCAGGTGAGCAGGGAGCCCAGGAAGAAAGCACCCCAGAGTGCTATAGAATACTGCTCATATGCCCTGGGTTCAGTGCACGTGCTGGATACTTCTTAGCATGTCGCATGCAATAGCCCGTTTAGTCTCAGAAGTGACGTCAGAGTGCTGCCCCAAATACAAATGGAACCACTTGTGGCCCCAAAGCCCTTTGGTGTGGTCTGGGTTAGAAGTGGTATTGGTTGTTTCTGATCCTGAAACCTGTAGTGTGATAGGGGTGCCAGACTGTGCCTGCTTTGTACCACGCTCTGCTTTGAAGTGGGTAGTAAAAAGGATTCCAGAATATGTAATGTACAAAATTAGTTTCAGTGCTCTAAGATCCTTCACCACCAAAACCCCGTGAAGACAAGGTACCTGCGAGCACAGCCCTTCTCGCCACAGAAGCATTTGGAGTGGGCAGTGCGAGTGATGACTGCCTGGCAGGGAGAATGTCGTCTTCCCATGACTTCACTGCCAGCTGGATGGGCCCACAGTATGTTTTCTTTCTCATCTTGGATGCCGGGTGGTGTGCATCTGGGATTGAAGGAGTGAGCACGGAACCCGGCCAGGGTCCAGACAGAGGGCGGTATGTGGCATGGTTCCCCACCCTGCCCACAGATGCTGTCAGGAAATGGGAGCTTTCAGAAGGTGGAGCAATGTGTGGGCTTCGAGGAGGAGGCCCTTCAACAGTGTCTCACTCCTCTTTAAAGGTCACTCTAGGAAAAGTAAGTTGGACGTTGTAAAGAGTGAATGTGGCCTTTGCACAGAGGAGCAGGTCTCTAGCAACAGAGCTGTTTTGCATCATCTCTGCAATTTCTTTCTGTCTCCCTTGTGGCTGGAGAGGACAGGAAAGCATCTGGTCTTTAAAGTGGTGATAATTCTGAGGTGACTTTCCCTCAGTGTAGGCAGAAACTACTTGGCTCTTTATAGCTTGTATTAAGAACACATATTCCATATTCATATTATGGCCTGTAACTCACGAATGTGGCGGGTTTTTTTTCTTTCCTACCCTTTTCTGTTTGTTTTTCTCTTTTCCCACTTTCAGTGTTGGCAGCTAGCCATTAGTAAGTTGGCAGGTATGCACACATAACGTGAGCTGTGATCTGCTAGACACTGTTAGACAACAGGCCGCAAACCATGGAATGGCACATGCAGCACTCAGTGAAACCCTCGAGTACAGATGTTCCCTTGCATTAAAACACACAACGCGAAAGACAATTAGATACGAGATAATCCAACGATTTAGGGCAGTAGGAGGAGCCAGTGTGGGTGGTTTGTGGTGGTTACTGCATACACTGGTTCCAGCACCCTCTCAGGAACTCAGGAGGATCTGTCCCTACTAAGCCTTCCTCTTTAGTTTCTGAATGAGAATAGTGTATAGTGAATGAGTATTGATAACTAAAGATAATAATAAAAGTTAACAGTGATATAAAATGAACTTCATTCTGAAAGCAACAGAAATCTCTCTGGATGTTCAGAAATGATTGGCCTGTTTAAAGAAGCTAAGTAGTTATAAAGACAGTAGGCCAAAGAAGCATGGGGTTTAACATGCTGCCATTCAGATGTTGACCTGTGGCTTTGGCTAGGCAAGGAACTAGTAAGCAAGGGACTATTAAAAGTATGGAATTGGGATACTTACATTTCATTGATAATAGTTTAAATATCAAAGGCTTTTTACTTGAATTTTAAGATATATATGTACTTGACATAATATCTATATATGCGTGCCATATAGTAGTTGATCTTTACCTACATAGTATGCTGAAAGGTTATTTTAGACAGCTAGCCAGGGAAGGTATAGGATCTACATGCATACAGCTTTGGAGGAGCTACTGCTATAGGGCAAAAAGCAGGCATGGCAGTCCTCCAACAAAACTGAGAATAGTCGGTGACAGAGAAGTCTCCTTCAAGGGCCTTTACAAACCATGCCATGGAAGGATTTACCATTCATGGAGGACCAGAGTGAATGATAAATGCCTGCATCACCACTAAGTAACACCCTTTTCAAACTATGCAAAACTGAAGTTTGTGAGCATAGCAAGCAGTCCTGTTATAAATGCTTTATATTACTAAAACCGAAGTGTGCTTATTCCCCTTATACAAAGCAGGAAAACCTTGGGGGTAGGGACCAGGAAACAGTGCTCATCACCCCAGGCCTTCTTGGTGTGAGCTGGGTGGCCTCCATCTACCTTCCCCTCAGAGGCAGGATTAACTCATGGAGAAGGGGAAGCAGTGCTGCTTGGGAAGCACCTGTAGCGTCACTGTCAGAACACGGGCTGGAAGGAGGCTCCTGAAGAGAGAAGCGGGCAGACAGGACGGAGGTGTGCCGTGCAGAAGGTGTCTGTTCTCCCACAAAGCCCTGGGTCACTCACGTGTGAGTGAACTGAACTTTTAGATACTGAAATTGATTCCCTAACATATATGAAAATTATATAAAATAGATAAAACTGTTTATTGTTTCTTGCCAGTTACTTGCCAACCCCCATTTTCAGCAGGCTCCTAGACGGGGTTTGGGCCTTGGCAACAGTCATCTTTAGACTTGAAGTCTGTTGGATTTGATTCCTAGAAACATTCTGCCTATAGCTAGATGAAGTCTGTCTTAACAGGTAACATTTTAACTCAGTTGATTGTACTTTAAAGTTGACTTGTACATAAGTTGGCTGGTTGGTACTAATCTGCTTGTGAAATTTTTCCTCCAATTTTCTGTCCACTAATACTGAGTCACCTAACCTGTTCACAGTTCCAGGCTTAGCATGGGGCCCACATGGTACCCAGCTGGCATAGGTATTCTCAGCTCCTCCTCCTCTCCTTCCTGGTCCTGCAGCAGCAGCATGGTGCTAACTGCCACTGTGGTCTCTGTGGCCTAGGTCACAACACCAGAGTGTTCTGCAGAAAAGCTGCAGCACTGATTGCGGGCCCTTTCAAGGCAGTTTTGTGACAAACAGGCTCATGCCTTCTATTTGTAGTAGCTATGGAAACAGTAGAAGCGCTCTTTCCAGAGCTAAGCATACAATAAAGGACTTCAAGTATTGGTAGGATTAGAGACTTTAGAAGATGTTGAATTTTCTCCCCCACTCTTTCTTGTTCCCTGTCCCTATACAGAGGGAACAAGAGGGCAATGTGAATATTAACTGGGACTTGTTTTAATCTCCCTTGTGACACTTAAGACTGTCTAGGTCTGAACTGACTACTCAGGCTCCAGCCATTCACAGCACACTAACAAGGAGACCATACATATTCATGACCCAGGGCTAAGGATCAGACAACTCTTAAGATTGTGTTTTGCAGTGTTTCTCTTTTCAATTCCATTTTCTGAAAAAAAGTTCTTTTTGTCATCTCTGAGTACCAAGTTACATGAATAAGAAGTTCAGGTGCTGTGGCACAGTAGGGTGACTAGTTAACAATGGTGTACTTTAAATTTCAAAAAACCACGAGAAAGGAAGTTGAGGGTTTTCACCATAAAGGAATAGCAATATTGGTGCTAACACAGTGCTTAGTGAGTAAAGGTGCTTGCAAGCCTGACAACCTGAGTTTGATCCCAGAACCCACTCTGAAGTGAAAGAGAGAACTAACAGTGGAGACCCACAGAATGTCCAGCTAACACAGGCGTTATCATTCTCTTCCACCCCTTCCTGGTACAGCAGCAGCAGCAGCATGCTGCTAACTGCCACTGTGGTCTCTGCGGCCTGGGTCACAACACTAGAGTATTCTGAAGAAAGACTCCACTGCTGACCTCTATACATGCACCATGGCACACATGCTCTCCAACACACACACACACACACACACACACACACACACACATCGTATATACACACAAATAAAAGGGAAAAGAAGGCCACCAAGATGGCTCAATGAGAGTAAAGGCACTTGTTCTGCAAGCCTATCAGCCTGAGTTCACACACACCCCAGAATTCATGTTAAGGTGTTGGAGAGAACTGACTCCACAGAGTTGTCCTCTGAGCTCTGCAAACACGGCATGCACACCCCTGTGCACCATGCATGAGCATACACACTAAATAATAGGTAAACTAATTATAAAATTGCTGGATGAAATAGATGTGAGCATTGCAGTGTATATACATATAGGTGTTGAAATGTCATATGGAGCCCCAAAATATGAACAATCATGTCTTTAATATGTGAGTTTAAAAATTAATTTAAAAGGAAAAATTAGAGCCTGAACACCTAATAAAAATAAACTTTAGAAATTTGTGTGTAATCTGAAACCCACCAGCCCAATGTTCTCATTTGAGTAGAAACAGTCCAGAGGACTTTTAGGCAGTATTTGTTCTGTTGATGGACTACACTATCAGCTGCTGGTGCTCACTTAGAGAGAGGGATGCTTCATGTCTACCTGAGAACATGTGCAGGACTCTGAGCTTTATGGAATCCTGGGAAAGCTGGTTGATGCCACTGATGATAACATGAAAAAAAAATGTTAAAGTCACAGTTTAGTGACGAGTGCTGGTGTTGGCAATTCATCAATTCTTTCTGATTTCCCAGGTGCTGAGGTGTTGGTTCCAGTATGCTCTTATGGCTATAGTTCTCCCAAACCCCTCCACGGTCTCCATTTCCACATCTTGGCACTTTCACTATCAGTTTTGGAAAAGACAAAAATGCCTTTGCTGCTTGGCTATCAAGGCTTCTTCTCTTAGGTTGTTGGTTCCATTATGTTTTGTCCTGGAGAGCTATCCCTGAAGCCCAGCTGCAGCCCTTCATCTGCTAGAGAGCTCTCACACTCACTCTTTTGTAAACTGCCTTTTCTTCTTACAGGCAGTTGGCATTACACCAGGTTGTTTTGTATTTTGTATGTAATTTGGCTTCCAAACACTTAGGGGTGAGTTGATGATAAATTGCCATACTCAAAGAATTCTTAGCCCTGCCCTGAGATGAATGTGTTTGAAATCAGCTTTCCATAGAATTCTGCTGGTACTTGGCCCTTTTGCTTATACAGTCCAGCATTCATTCCTGGCTTGCATTTGTGTTGGGTTTGTTGTCCTGGAATCTTAGACTTCCAAGCCATGATCAGGAAACCACTGGGATGTAAGGGCAGAACATCACTGTTGTGGAGCTCGCTTCCGCGCACTACTTTGTGGCACTAGAGAGGACGCACTTGCCTTTATGCATTCAGCTGGTACTTCCCTGCAGTGTGCTAAGACAAAGGACAAAGACAGATGAATAAGACACCAATCATGTATGAGAAGCTCACAGTTATTAGGGTACAAAAATACACACAGATGATGGGAGTGTGCATAATAAGTGCCCTAGTGCCCAAGTTAACAAATAAGTGTTAGGAGTTAGACTGAGTGCTGGAGACAAAGAAGTGAATTAGGTATGGCGCCTGTCCTTGAGGTGCTCTTAGCTAAGTGCAGTGCAGTGTGAGAAGCAGTGTTGCTAAGAGTGGGTGCCTCTGACAGCCTTATTTTACACTGGTACTGGGGAGTAGTGAGATCCCTGGAAGGCTCCCCACAGTTCCTGGGACTCAGCTGAGAATGGCTGCTTGAAAAAGAAAACAGGCAAGGACCAAGGTTTACGAAGATAGGCAGTATGATGTGAGGTCTAAGAGGCAAGGGTCCCTAGCGAGAGCAAGGCAGGGCCATTGGCGCGCCCCAAAATGCAGCTGACTTGATAACTTGAAGTTGGGTCATGGTATCTTCCTCCAGAGACTCTGTTCGCAATTGGTAGTGACAGTGTGTCACCACTGAATCACCCAGCCTTTTGATTGCAGGAGCTCTTAGAAAAATCTTGGTCACCTCAAATTTGTCCAAGTTCATTTCTCTTTAAGTTAATAGCCAGAAGGTCCTAGGGAGGGGAACGTGTTTTGTTCTATCTCTGGCCAGCCCCACCTCCAGTTTTACACATTGTCTTTTTGAGTTTGCGCCTCTAGTCACAGCTCATCATAATTGCCACTTCCTTGTTTCTATAAAAAGTGAAAGGATGAGTTTGTATAATAATAGTGCCACCTTTGTTGTAGAAAGAGTCATAGAAAATAATTTGTTCAGAAATTACTTCTTGTGCTAGAAGTGCCTGGCACCCACAGATGTTATTTTTATTTTCTGTGATGGCACAAAGTGGAGACTCAATGACCATGGAAAGGGGAGAAATGCAAATTCGGGTGTTATTTCAGTATTTGTGTGGATTTGGTTTTCAGAAAAGAAGCAGAGCCTTATAAAGGAACAGGACCTTGTCATGATAGATGGCAGACAGATTGCCAGGTGAAAACAGTCTCCAGCAAGGGTGATAAGTATAGACTGAACATCCGCTGGCAAGTGCAGCTTCTGTTCTGTACCTTCAGAAACACTCAGCCATCCATACCCTCAAGTGTTTTCCGTGATAAACCTTCAAATGCCAACAGATCGTTCATTCATTCATTCATTCAGGGCTACTAAGGACTTTTTTGTACAGGGTTCTGTCTAGACCCCATCGTTCCACAAATATGAGCCCAGCCAGAGAAAGGGTCATGATCAGGAAGAAAGCTGCCCTGAGATGTATAGAAGAGCTGGACGGATTATGAACCAGGGTTGGATTATCAAGGCTAGAATGGCACAATCTTCTAAAACCCTATAAATACCCCTTGATCATATAGTACCCCCACGCTTAATGCTTGCATTCTTGTAGGGAATAGATTCAAGATTTAATTTCATTTGAGGTTACTGGGCTATAGAGAAACTGGTTCATTTTTTTTTAAGTACTGCAAGAAGAGCCCCCCACCTTTATTACTGTTGACAGCCTCTTGTGGGCTTCACTTCTGATTGAAATGTCTCAGAACCAGTCCTCTTGCCAGAGAAGCCTAGATCTTGATCCAAAGCTTGGCCTGATGCCCTTTAGAACCTTGTGCACCCCTGTCTGCCTTTGGAGCTGTCTGAGTGGTGTATCTAATGGCTATAAGGGAAAGGGTCTTTTTTGGGGTGTGTGTGTGTGCTGGGGACCAAAACCATGACCCAGTGAACCACTGTGCTGCATCCCCAGCCCTCTGGATTTGATTATTTTGGCACGCTATTGGTTGTGAGCAGATAGGCCTACTTATCTGGAAATATATTTATTCTAGCCTAGGCTTCTGTGGTTCCGTCTGGACCAGAGTGAAGACCTAAACAAAAAGCCTATCCTTGGTAGTCTCTGCCTTACAGAATGCTGGGTAGTAGCATCTTTCAGTTTTCCTGAGTGTTACACAGTTCCTGCCACCTGAGTCATCATGAATAATGCAGCAGTGTGACCCCAAGCTTCTGTGTCTTCATTCTGATGTGGGGACACCAAGCGGGGCATTTCATTTGAGGGCCTGGGCATGGGGAGGCGGTGAGGGTCGTGTGCTTTCAGGGCATGAGTGTTTCACACTGAACTTAGCAAATCCTTCACAGCTGAGGCTTTGTCTCTGAAATACTGAATGAGAGAAATTCCATGGTGACTCCTAGGAAACCATTCTTACCGATAACTGCACTTTAAACAGAACTAGTTTCCTGTCTGATTTTTTCCCCCCAGCGCCTCTGATTTGTCTGCAAAGCTCCTCTTGTCCTTCCCTAGTGATTTGACATAATGCCCGGGAGTGTGCGTATGTGTACTGCTGTGTTCCTAAACCTCGGCAGTAGCTGCACCAGGTCTTTGCTCCCCCCCACCGTGTGTGTGTGTGTGTGTGCTCATGATCTTTTTCATTAGACAGTCTGTGAGCTGTTCTCCGGGGCTGGCTGCTGAATCACATGTGGGATGTACAAGCACGTGTGCACTTTTACAGCCTTTTAAATGGTTTCCTTGTGGAGTGCATATTTATATTCTTTATAACCCTCTAGAAAATCTCATCAGTATTCTTGTACTCCTCCAACAGTCATGTGAGTTACAGAAATGGGGAAGTGTGCTGTTAAATTCCTTCACTGTGCTCTAGTTATGATGCAGTGGGTGGTGTACGCCGTGCGAAATCTCACTGAAGACAACAGCCAAAACCAAGATTTCATTGCAAAAATGGAGGAGCAGGGCTTGGCAGATGCATCTCTGCTGAAGAAAATGGGTTTTGAAGTTGAAAAGATTGGAGAGAAACTGATTCTGAAGTCTAATAATGACATCCCCCCACCTGTAAGTACTCTTATGTAAACTATTCTCCAATCTCTCCCTGAAGCTGCCCCTGTGTCCCTGTAACCTTGGAAGTGAGAGGTTGTTATAGAAAACAGAGGAGACAGGGAGAAGTTGCTAAATAATCAAATCTGAAAAGTGCTACAAGGAACTTTTTAGTCTGGTTTTGTGATTCCATTTGCTTAAAATTACAACTAATGCAGATCATGACATAAAAAACATACCGAAACGTATACGTTGTAGAAAAGTTCCTGGCCGGAACTGGGCTTTCTTTTAAAGTAGCAGCATCCACTGCAGCTTTTTGTGTGCTGTAGCGTATATCCTTTGAGGGTCTTCCCGGTGACCACGACGTAAGCAAAGCTCTGTGTTTTCCCTTTGATGGTTCTTGTAAATAGATGTGCTGTCGCCATGACCCTGTTTCTGTTTTTTCTTAGTGAACGATCTCCACCTGAACACATTCAGAGCCCATCTCACGGACCTCTCATCTCTGCAGTACTGGAGATGTAGAGCACAGATGTGGGGACCTCTCGTCCTCTAGAGTTCAATGTGTGTAAGCTACAAGTGGACGTCTTCTTTATGTCTGTGCAGTAAGTGTGACGTCTGCCTCACCTTTGTCCCCCTGGGTAGAACACGCTTTCCAGTCATGTACCTTGTGCTTACCGTTGTAGTTGATAATAAACATTTTTGAGGGCATACCCCCTACTTGGCAACGACTGGGACCCTTGATTGGATTCTGTGCGTCCTTTCAGATGGCAAGTACGCTTCATTCCTTTGATTCTCTGCTTCTCACTGGATTTCTGAGCACTGGCAGGCACTTGAAGTAAGTTTCTCACTGTGACTAATTCTACCAATCTCTTTTCTCCCCTCCGCCTTTCCAAAACATTGACATGACTCATTTCCAGTTAATTAATTTGAGAGCCCTCCCTCTTCATTTCATGCACTGTGTTGTCACTGAGCCCTGTCCTTTGGACATTAGAAAAGAGTGAGAATGAGCGAGAGAACATGTGGCACTTAACCATTTGTATCCCAGGTTGACGTAGAGTTGTGGGTTCCATTAAAAAGGCGGACACTTACTTCTTGCCCATATCCATGCCTCTTTGACACAGAAGGAATACTTGTTTTCTTTTTGGTGTGCAGTGCCTCTGTGTGAAAGGGACATCCGTAGCATCTTCTGCTCAAAAGTGTGGCTACAACAAAAGACCACTCAGTTTTAACTTGGTTGCCATAAATACAGACATAATTTGGAAGAGCAAGAGTATATTGGGATCTAGCTAGCTTTCTTTTCATTTTTATACCAAGTAGACCTGGATTATGGAGGCACTGACTCTATGCAGCTACCTGAATCACTAATAAAATTACCGTGAGCTGGTGGTTCATAGTGTGGGTGCTTAGTTTTTTTTTTTTTTTTTTTTTGAGCAAGCAGTTCAAAACTAAAATATCCAGAGACATCACAGTTCATATTTATACTTACTTCCAAAATAAAACCAGTAAAGACCCAACCAAAATCTTCACAAAAATACTATTCCACAGTCGAGTCATTGTAAAGTTTCTTCCTGGCCATGCTTATCTTGCTTTGTAAGAACAACTTGAGCTATTAAATATCAGCTTCCCCATACATAGTTCACTGTCTGATGTGAGCTGTGGAACTGAAGGAATATCAGATTCTGGCCTGTGGAAGTTAAGATGCATTTGTGATCTCCAGCCATTACAAAATGTGGAATAACAAAGAAGCCATTCCCTTCTGGGGCATCAAGAGTTAAAATCTTTTCTCTATAGAGGTCTGGCCAAAGGGAAAACAGTGGGGGTCTCTTTCTCCTTTTAACAAGTTTACAATGGACATTCTTTTTTCCTCTCAATGGGTGTGTACACACCAGTGGAGTCACACAAACATGTCGGTATGCACCATATAATAACAAACACAAATAAATAAAAGGAGCCTTGTGAGAATGCAGAATGGGGTATGGCTGTGTGCTCTAAATAGGAAGTGTGGGTCTTGCAGAGTGAAAACATGCTGATGACTGCATTGTGGCTCCTTTTGATTCCCTGGAGATGAAGGGTTGAGCACAACAGCGTCCCTGTGCTCTACCAGTGGGCTTAGGGCTTCCCAGAACCTTGTTTTACACGCTGTAGAGGATTAATTTGCCACCTCAATCAGCCCTTTGTGGGGGTGGGAAACAGGGCAGCCCCACAAAATTTGTAAAGATACAGAGTAGTCATAGTGAGTTTTGTGACCATATTGTTTTCAAGAGCAGATCGACAAAGCTTTTGGCCTACTTCATTTTCACAGACAGAAAAGAAAGGATCCTTGGCTTGGTGATAAGGCTAAGGGTTTACGGAGTGGTTCTTTTGTCAGACTTGACAATAGGGAAGACTCTAAACTGTGTTTTTAGGAATTGTGTAAAAGCAAATGTCAAGGTGCATGCCTTGCTTAGTGACTCAGAATCCAGCCATGGCACTTTGGGAACTGCTACCACCCACTCTTGCAAAGACAGAAAAGTGCATAAAAATGATGAGGAAATTCAGAGAATCCTTAGATCTTACTATAAAAGCCTGTATGCCACAAAACTGGAAAATGTAAAAGAAATGGACAATTTTTTAGATAAGTACCATATACCAAAGCTAAACAAAGACCAGGTGAATGATCTAAATAGACCTGTTAGTCGCGAAGACCTAGAAACTGTTATCAAAACTCTCCCTTCCAAAAAAAGCCCAGGACCAGATGGGTTCAACGCAGAATTCTACCAGAACTTCCAAGAAGAGCTAATACCTATACTCCTTAACGTATTTCACAATATAGAAACAGAAAAGTCATTGCCAAATTCCTTTTATGAAGCTACAGTTAC